>NC_139967.1:44576945-45082786 GCF_963993115.1 Abramis brama
ACACAAAAGATGAAGCGCAAGTTTTACTTAAGAAAATCACCGTGAGCTGAGTAAACACAAGTTATAAGACGTGCGCAAGTACATAAACGAATTTCGGTAGAGTTGAGGGAGCATTTTCTTTAAAAACAAAATAATTCCACCTCGTCTTCAGCGGTTGCCTCAGATTTCGGGAGTAAATAGAGAGAGCTATGTGGATTAATACATCCAGCCACACAACACCTACAACGCTTGGGAGACATTCTCGTCAGTGCAGCAGCTGTGAACGCGATCAGGGCGGGTCTATGTTCAAACGGCAGTGTCTGTCAACACTCGTGGGCGGGGCCTGTGCTTAGTGACGTCACTAAAACAGCATTAGGCCAGAGAATGTCTAATAGGAAGTAAAAAACAAAAAAAAAAAAATGTCTAATAGGAAGTTATAAAAGTCAAAATAATGAAAAGATGTATTTCATTATAAATTTGTTAATTATTTTGGCAAAATTTCATATTCATAAATGTAAATTCAGTGCTAAAAAAACTAGTTTTGTACTTTTTTCCATGAAGTTGAACATTATATTAATCTGATTTCTGGCTCAAACAACAAAAAGGCTGTTAAAACTGTCAACATATGGACCTCTTTTTCTTTTAAATAAGCTTCCCCTAGCAATTTTGTTTTATATATATATATATATATATATATATATATTTTATTTTTTTTTATTTATTTTGTATTGTATTTTATTGTATTTTATGTATATTTTGACTATTTATATGTCGTTTGTATCCTCTGTTTGCAATAAAAAAAAAAAAATGTTTAATAGGAAGAGAATTGGCACTCTGCTTACTTCCGGTTTCTGGACTGGCTGCAGTAACACGTCTCTGTCCATGCGGGGGCGCTCGCAGGCGAGTGCAGAATGAATGGAGGTCTATGGCGAAAAACCCTCAAAATCCACTTTTCTCAGGATATAATTTTTTGTCTAGTAATTTGAATGTTGTATTCGAAAGGAGATGCAAAGAAATTACACATTGCTGGGTGTTAGATTTTTTAGAGTCACTTATTTGGTTTAAAAAGTCTTTTAAAATGTCAATGACGTCAGAATGCTGACGTCATTAGCAGAATGCTAGCGTGTTATGGGCAACAACAACTCAACCTGTAAGAAATCGAAAAGAAATAAGTGCTCGTTCATTCAACTTTCGACCTATAACACATGTTGAACTTGCAAAACCTACAATCAAATCTGAGATTTCTCAACGGCAATCGGGTGAAAGAGACACATTTAGCCATCTAGCCCCATAGACTCCCATTCAGTCTGCACTCGCCCGCGATCACCTCCAGTGGAATTCTAATGGAACTGCAACCAAGATCGATACAATGGGGCTAATAGGAAGTACCAAGGCTCTCCGTAGACGGGCTCTGATTAGGCTTGTTTGAGATGCGCCTTGCCTCGCCTGAAATGTGTGCGAGAGTAGGCGGCTGCAGTGAGGGGAGGAGTGAAAAAAGCGCAGGCAAGCCGGACAGATCTCTCTTCTCGCAGTGGATCTGACACCTGTGAGATCAAAGATGGATATCGCGGGATTCACGCTCGTGCACAGTGTTGCTAATAAACTGGATGTAATTCAAGTTCTGTTGCTTTTATATGAAAATAAATAAAATGAACAAGACACCCAAAGTACTTGTTATTTAATTCCATTCCAAATACATGTTTATCAATATTTTTTTCTTTAATACAGACATATGTGTTTTTATTTTTTTTATTTTTTTTATAAAAATTAAATTGCATAACCCAAAGAGACCGCACTGTCAGATAGTTTGGGAATATTCACACATAAAATATACAGATAAAACATGATATTAGAGTTTTAAAATCAAACATTTTAAAAGAGAACAATACATCACAGTTGTTTAAACCAATGAGCATTAAGCTGTGGCGTCAGCAAGTCGTTTCCCATCATGCTTTTGATCAGCGCAGTCAGTGGAGAGCAACTGCGCTCGACTGCAGAATCCGACTCATCTGCCTTGCGATCGCGAGAGATTTTTGACATACGTCAGCATGACATCAGAGCAAGGCGGACCGCACTCGGACACATTTCTAACCGGCATGCATCTCGCGCTGATCACCGGTGATCGATTCTGCGCAGATTTTGCTCATCTCAAACAAGCCTATTCTGAAAACAGGTCGTTGGGAGACACTGATGATGATTTATGGGGATTAATACAAAAGGAGTGAGTGGATTTTTATCACTATTGGCTGGTTGTGTACACACACTGCCAACACACATTTATGTCCAAACAAATGTCCAAAAAAGTGAATTTTGCATAATAGGGGACCTTTAAAAACATGAGCTTATTTAATTTGAAGCCACTAAATAAAGCACTAAAAAAAATTAGCTAGCAATATATGTGCTGACATTACTATTATTATTTTTTTTTAAAAAGGGGGGCAGCTGACAAGTCTTGCCTGGGCCCGGGACGAGATAATCTTCTAGATGCTCTTCCTCTCCTGTTCCTCTCCTCTGCTCTTCCTCTTCTCTTCCTCTCCTCTGCTCTTCCTCTCCTGTTCCTCTCCTCTGCTCTTCCTCTCCTGTTCCTCTCCTCTGCTCTTCCTCTCCTGTTACTCTCCTCTCCCGTTCCTCTCCTCTGCTCTTCTTCCTCTCCTCTGCTCTTCCTCTCCTGTTCCTCTCCTCTTCCTCTCCTGTTACTCTCCTCTCCCGTTCCTCTCCTCTGCTCTTCCTCTCCTGTTCCTCTGCTCTTCCTCTCCTGTTACTCTCCTCTGCTCTTCCTCTCCTCTGCTGTTCCTCTCCTCTGCTCTTCCTCTCCTCTTCCTCTGCTTTCCTCTCCTGTTCCTCTGCTCTTCCTCTCCTGTTCCTCTGCTCTTCCTCTCCTCTGCTCTTCCTCTCCTGTTCCTCTCCTCTGCTCTTCCTCTCCTGTTACTCTCCTCTGCTCTTCCTCTCCTCTGCTGTTCCTCTCCTCTTCCTCTGCTCTTCCTCTCCTGTTCCTCTGCTCTTCCTCTCCTGTTCCTCTGCTCTTCCTCTCCTGTTCCTCTGCTCTTCCTCTCCTGTTCCTCTGCTCTTCCTCTCCTCTGCTCTTCCTCTCCTGTTCCTCTCCTCTGCTCTTCCTCTCCTGTTCCCCTCCTCTCCTCTGGTTCAAAGGAGTCATTCGTTTGCGTATCGGATGTGTCATTAGTGGACGTGTAGCCTATGGCACGCATTGTGTGATTATCTCGGCAGTTTAGGACATCGCACAAGATTTGTGTCAACACAGAAAACATTCCATCACTGGATAGTTTTTTTTCGTTTACTGAAATTTTGGTTTATGTCAGCTGAATGGGCGGAACGCTTTTTAGAGAAGATAAGGCAACGTTTTTTTTTAGTTTTTTTTTTAGCACAATTCACACTCCGTGGACGTGGTAATTCAGGGAAAAAATGCTCCACGTGAAGCTGCGGTCTTACTATCGTGTCGATTGATTTTGATAATTGGCCCATCACTTCTCCACAACGGAAACCCCCTTTAAAACTCTAATCTCTTATATTTAGCCCGCAAAATAACACCACGCTATACGATCCGTCAAAGCATGATGGAAAATAGTACTATTCAGATTTTCCATTCTTTGTTTGGGCGATTGCTAAGTGTGTCCAACTTACTCCGTTTCTTAAAATTTGTTGTCAAAGATGAAGAATATTGGGATGGAATGAGAAATATTTCTTGTAGTTAATTGTGATAATGGTAGGCTAGTTCTGAAAATGTATCAGTATGATTTCTCCATTCTCATATTTTGACTGAAATGTAACAATAAAAAAATATAGGCTATTAATATTGCACATCTTAAAAAATATAATTTGTTAGTCAAATACTAATTTCTTTTCGTTAAAAAAAATATGGCGAGTGAACAGACTTTCCTCTCTTTCAGTAAAAAAAAAAAAAAAAAAAAAAAAAAAAAAAACACACTCGGCAGTGTGACTATATGTTTAATGTCCCGACAACCTCTGGAGTGAGATTAAACCCATTTAGACACTTGTTAGCAACCACCTTTTTCAACACAAGTAACAGCTTTAAAATAAAAATAAAAATGAAAAAAAGCGCGGGTAGGGTAGGCTATTACTGGTCTGTTTTATGTCGTAGAATATAACAAAAATATCTTGAGCTTGTGTTCACCAATGATGACCTTATTTCAGGCTATCAAACATGACTTCAACACCATGGAACGGGGAATGCTAAAGCGCTAACTCTTTTCCAGGTTTCTGCCAGCAAAAAATGCGCGATCCCTGGAGAATTCTAAACATTGGATAGCCTATAATTAAAAATGTTGTTGCTTTTTTATAAAAATAAAAATGAACTATAGACACCCAAAGTATGGTTATATTGACGTGTTTTACATTATATAAGGAAACGTATTTATTTTTTCTAATGTCAGAGTTTGGTAATATCCACAGAAAATTTATACACATTAAACATGATATCAAAGTTAAAAATCAAACATATTAAAACAGAACACATCACTGTTTAAACCAAGAAGTATTAAGTTGTGTCTTCAGCAAGTTACAATCAAAGTCAGCACAAACTAACTGCACGCCTGGCATGGCCTTGAGTTTTTTGGCATTCAGAGCAAGTCGGACCACAGTCAGCAGAGGTGGACGAAGTACACAACTTCCTTACTTGAGTAAAAGTATAGATACTACTGGTCAAATATTACTCCGTTACAAGTAAAAGTTGTAAAGACCTATTTTTACTTAAGTAAAAGTACAGAAGTACTCGTTTTTAAAAATACTTCAGTATCAAAAGTAAAAAGTAAATGTCAATGCATTGTTTTATTATTGTTGCATTGTTGTATGTAATACTTAAAGTACCGTATGCCTCTGAATCTACGCCTGCCTACCTACCATCATATCAATATCAAATTTATTTCTAGAACACAGTTCCAGTAGTGGGATTGAATGTGAGATTGAATAAGTGCACTCAATAACGTCCACAATGGTTTCGGACACACAAATGGCTGTTCCCTCAAATATTGCCCTATTTAAAGTTTTTTGGCTTTTAGTATGAATATGTTAACTTTACTGTTATCTATAAGCTAGTGTGCTCCAAAAAAGTGACAAAAGTCGCATTTAGAAGACCAAACCCAACGTTGAAAATGAAAATCAGGTTTATGTCAGAATCCAATGTCAGTTTGACGTTGATCTCCAACGTTGAACAGACGTTGTATTGTGGCTGAAAATGAAAATCGGGTTGACGTCAGAAACCAACATCAGTCGGGTTCTGACGTCAACCCGACTTTTATTTTCAATCAATATCCAACGTCAATCTGACGTCAGGTTCTGATGTCAATCAGATGCAGGGTTCTGACGTCAACCCGACTTTCATTTCCAACCAAAATGCAACCCCTGCAACCAAAATCATCCACTGACTGATGTTACTTTCTACTCAAGGACCTTGACAGAATTGTAGTGGAGTAAAAAGTACGATATTTGTCTTTCAAATGTAGTGAAGTTAAAGTAAAAAGTTTCCAGAAAAAATAATACTCAAGTAAAGTACAGATACTCAAAAAGTGTACTTAAGTACAGTACTCAAGTAAATGTACTTTGTTACTGTCCACCTCTGACAGTCAGACACATTTTTAATTGGTGTTTAGTTCTGTGCAGATTCACAGAAGGGAAAAAAACAACATATTGTACCCTTGTAGTTGAGCGATGACTTTTTCAACCGCCATCAAATCCAACCTGACTGCTCTGAATAAAAAGCATTATTGTAAGCCTACTATGAAGGCTTGGGGTAAGGCAAGAACTCGGCATTTACTTTACGTATTCATTTAAAACAAAAAGGGAGAAATCCTCCAAAGTGTGTTTGTCAAACATTTTTAAACAGAAGGTCAAGATTGAAAAAGAAATGTGAATTTAAATGATTTATGTAATGTGTTGACTGACTATTGCATTAGTGAGATTCCTTTAAGAGGCTGAAAGCCTGGGGAAGGGCGTTCCTGTTTTGGAGTGAATGTGTGTTTTTTGCCAGAGTGTTTTCTGGGGTTGGCAGAGCTAGATGTATGTTCTGTGCTGCCTTGAGTTCAGTAAAGGTTCACCAAGTTACGAACGTCTCCTCATGTTATTCAAGTATATTAGAATTTAGTTTAACTCTGAAAATGAAGCCTGAACTAAAAGGAGACAGCACAACTTTCTGTATGGTAAATAAGTTACTTATATCCTGACCTGCTTTGCTCAGATTAGTGAAAATACCCTCCAACGTCCCATACAAATGACTTTATTTAGTCAATTGCCTTGCATATAAATGAATGCAAAATTCATACATTTTTATTGGGAACAGTCCACAGTTAATTCGTTTTTTTTTTTTTTTTTTTTTACCAGGAAAATGCAGAAACAGAGTGTTGACCAAATCAGCATTCAGAACACTGGAAAAAAAGTTCAATATTTAATAATAGATGCTTCCTGTGGGCCGTTTAATATGAACTGCTGAAATGTGTCTGATATTAAGACCCCACCCACCCCAAAAAAATCAATAATCAGCCTATCGAAAGTCCTTTAAATGTTCATCTTAAGAAACAAAAGTCCTATAAATGTTCACCTTAAGAAACAACAAATGCACCTCACACTTACATGAATATAAATATTTGTTTTATAGGCCCATGCATCTGTCCATGCGCTTAAATACTTCAATAAGCCAGTCTCGATCCTGGTATTTGTTAAATGGTGTAGCAGTTTTTGGGTGAACAGAGGATAAATTTCCAAAAGGTCACTAAATAATCAGAATAACAGCATCAAATACAGAAAACACCCAAACATATGACAAAAAAAAACAAACAAAAAAAACACACCCTGAGTCTCAAGGCAACAGGTCTAGTAAAACTATGCAGTCGGAGACATGCTTGGAGACATGCCAGATGTATGGCTCTCAAGATGATGAACGTAAACGATTGACTTTGGTTTGTCATTTTAAAATAAATCGCTTATGCTAAAAAAAAGAAAAGAAAGGGGGCTTACTCTTTATTTGACTGAGTGGCCATTTGTATCTTCGTGTACATATGAGAAGCAAACAATTTGACCATGTACGTAGAGTTCTCCATTTTGTCCACTTCTATGAATACATTTAAAGTAGACAATCAAGCAGTTCTCTTGCATTTCTCTTGCATTTCCACCATTTTGAGTGGAGTTTTTTTAGTAACAACAAAGCAAAGACCTCGCCACAGGCAAAAGGCTCCTGAAGCCTGATATGCCTGGATAAAAATTCTTAAAATCACATTTTAGATGTCAGAGGGTTAAAACTGAGAATCATGAGGAATGTTTTTTAGGGTTGAGGACAGCTTTTTTGGCTTCCTCGGGTAACAGTGCGGGATCGGTCAAGATGGAGGTGGTGGTACAGAGCTGTCGTAATGTCTTGAGTACCACTGTAGGATACAGAAAAAACACAAAGAGAAATGGTGAACATAATACACAGATATACAAGATATACTACATCAAAATGAAGAAACAGTAAACACCGAATAGAAAGCGCCAGGTTAGAACAAAAGAAGTTTGTGCATTTGAGACCACCAAAACACTATTACTAACATTAGATATTTCTATCATCATTTCATATCATATTTCTATCATCATTTCACAACCTATATAGGCAGTTCCTGCAGACCTATTATACCCCTTTTCAAAGTCTTGGTTTTGTTTTTGGGCTCTTCTAGAATAGGTTTTCATGCTTGAATGTTCAAAAAACACATTATTTTCCCCTTATTCGACATTGTTGCAGCTCCTCTCTTCTCAGTCTGTCAGTAACGGTCTGTTTAGTTTCTGTCTCTATGAAGCCCCTCCTTCTAAAAAGTGCAAAGTGCTCAGATTGGTCGGCTGGACTAGTGTGTTGTGATTGGTCAAGCACTTCGAGTGTGTATTTGTTTATATTCCTGTTTTTTGTTTTCGTTGCAGTCACTGTTGAAAACCCCGACTCGAGAGAATTTCTGTGTTAATCTGGTCAGGTGGTCCCGGACAATTCTCTGTATGCCGATGCTTGGACTTTGTCCAATAAGAGCCGTTCGCGGCAATAATAAGTGACTGTGATAGGACAGTTTAAAAACAGTGTTAGAAAGCTACGGCAATAATGATTCAACGTACAACATTTGAAAATATGATTCGTTGGAGGTCATTGTTGCAGTGAGCCTTTTGTGAAGCGCACTTATTGACTGTGCCGGTGTAACACCGAGAACACAGAGAAAGTCTCGTGACCCCCTATAGAATGTGGGTTGCGACCATAGACTGTAAAAAAAATATGGACGACGCCCCTTCGTTCTCTTCCATTGGTGAGAAGTGAAGCCGCCAGTGTCCCGATATGACGCTGACATTTTGTGGCTTGAGTCTGCGCAGTAGCGATTTCGGGACCAGACCAGAGTCTTTTAAAATGTCAATGACGTCATACACATCGTACGACCAGAGATACTGCTTTACGGCAATCCTTCAGTCGCTTTGGTGCGTTCGCGCTCTGCACTTTCTTTTCACTCGAGGCATGGACAACACAGCTGACACAGGCAAATACACGTGCTAGAAGAGTTTTTGTTTTGTTTGTTTCTGGTCCCGCTTCGGATGCCACGATGCCATCAAGCGGTATCTCTGGTCGTAATCAGTCCTTCACTGACCAATCAGCGTTCATTAGCAGAATGCTAGCGTGTTATGGGCAACAACAACTCAACCTGTAAGAAATCGAAAGGACATAAGTACTCGTTCATTCAACTTTCGACCTATAACCCATGTTGACCTTGCAAAACCTACAATCAAATCTGAGATTTCTCAACGGCAATCGGGTGAAAGATACACATTTAGCCGTCTAGCCCCATAGACTCCCATTCAGTCTGCAATCGCCCGCGATCACCTCCAGTGGAATTCTAATGGAACTGCAACCAAGATCGATACAATGGGGCTAATAGGGAGTGCCAAGGCTCTCCGTAGACGGGCTCTGGCAGGAAGTAAAGCCGCAAAATGGCAAAAAGGCCCCGCCCTCACTCTCGGTGTGAAATAATTAATTATAGAAGTTTAGATATTAAATTTAAAGCTCCAATCTCCTCAGTCCTCCGAAGATCCCGAAAAAAAGTCTGTTGGTGCTTCAGTGACTACTTCGCTCAGAGAACCTGTCAATCACAGCTGTCAATCATGACGTCACACCACCGTTTTTATAGCATCGCGTAACTAACTAAAAACAAACTTATTTTATAAACAGACACTTGAACTTACATCAGCGTGATAAAAAACTGCAGTAAATGACAGAAACCACCTTCGGAAAAAAGATATTTGAAGTGTAATTAAATTGTTTAGTTGGTCTCAAGTCCCATTGAATAACACGGGGAGGCGGGGCTTATGACCTATACTAGGACCAGTCACCGGGGGTGATCGAGACGTTTTGGCTTCACTTTCAGGGCTTGTGGCATATTCAGGCATATTAAACGGCCCACAGGAAGCATCTATTATTAACGCTTGGTCGCGACCCACTGGTTGAGAAACACTGCTCTAGACTATAATGGAGGCGTTTCAGGGAGTTCAGAAAAAGTGACACTGATATAGAGAGCAACTCCTGCTAAAGGGACATTGTACTTTGTAAAAGTTAAACAGCAACATTACACACTAAAGAAAGTTGAAAATGAACTTTAAAAAAAAAATGTTTTTTCCCCCAAATGTCACTTTTGGGGGAAAAACATTGCCACTTCCCATTGCCACAATGGGAACATTGCCACATAGCCACTTCCCCCAAATGTTAGAATCCTAGGAAGGTATGCAGATAGTGTATTCTTCCACAACTACGAGGTTCATAGCATTTGGAAAACTTAGCAGGCATCTAAATCTTTTTTTATATGTATTCTGTTTTAGTATCTCTGCCTTCACAAATGTGCCAATAAGTGGCACAAAGAGAAGAAGGGGTGTTGATCTGTGTCTTGTGCTGATGTATTCATCTCTATAACTTCATAAAGACAAGGAATTACTAAAAGCAAGTCGTTTGGCAGCTTGATTTCAATAAAAGCGTTTTTTGTTAAAAGTTTAATTCATGACCCCTTTAAGATTTTCCGTGGGTATGCTTAATTTTCCATGTTTCGCAGAGCCTTCAAAGTGTACTCGGCTGCGGATGAGCGCGTTCGACACATGCGCAGTACAATACTCTTTATACTCCACTAACGTCAGAGGGCAGCACTGAGTCCTTTACAGGACATTCGCTTGGAAGGAAGTTTAGTACAAGAACCGAAACAAAAACGATGGAGAAGGATATGCTGCTTTGTCTACTGTTTTGTATCGCTCTTTACTTGGGCAGCACGATTTAGGGAAGAAAAAAATAAATGAAAAAAATTAACTGCGAATTTATGGTTAAAATTGCGATTTAAAATGCTATTTTTAAAACAAACAAATATTAGTTTAATGCACATGGCACACAAAATGGAAAAAACACTGATTGGTTGAATCCTCATGGATTTCCGGGATACGTGTGTGTCACGTTCTTTAACGGTCCACCTAGAAACAAAGCCATCGTGAAGCCAAACCCCCTCATGGAAGAAGAAAGCCATCGTGTTTACAGCTGTGACAATGAGTTATTATCAGGATCAACTAATATTATTACTAATACAACTAGTATATTGTATATGTGTGATGGCTACGACCACACAGGGTAACATCACCTCAGTTCTAAACATTTGATTACAGTTTTATTATTTCACCTCTTTAGTTTGTTGCACTTATCATTTACAGTCATCTAAACTATGATGTCTAAATAATGAACAACAGTTTTTTGATTTAGTTTATTTTGCTTTACCTTTACATTGATTTACAGGGAGTGCACTAATCACATGTTTCTTTGTGTTGAGTTACCTGGACTGTTGGGGGCGGTCCCTTCCTGGTTGGGCAAAAGGAGTGGCTAAGGGCTGAGGAGACCTATATCCGGGAGCCAGCTCATTAGGCCATACCATGTCTCACCATGTGCCAGGGGGGATTTTGTCCTTAGTTAGCTCTTGAGTTTTCATGTGTTAGTTTGTTTACCCCTTCTATGTTATTTGGTTTTGTCAAGCTGTTATATAAGCTCCCTACTGTGTCTTTGTGGCAGGTCAGTTTTTTGTTCAGTTAACCTTGTGTTATGAGTTTATGTATTTGAGCCTATATTCAGTTATTTTTTGTTGACCTCTTTTTAAGGCCTAGTTATTAATTTTGGTCTTTATGTAACTTTTCAATATTTTGGGTAATAAAACCCCTTTTTTTTGAAAACAGTCTCCTGTGTCCTCTTGCCTCACTGCCTGGGTCCCTGACAATTGGTGGCAGCGGTTGGGATCATCCAGTGACGGACACAAGTTTTTTTTTTTTTTTTTTTTTTTTTTTTCAACAAGAAATGAATCGTGGTGGAAGAGGGGGAAAAGGCAGACAACAAGGAGGAGCTGCAAGCCAAACTGCATCGGACAAGCAACTTGTTAGTGAAGAAGGAGAAAGTGGAGCTTTTGGAGTGGAAAACACTGAAGATGAAGGAAAGGAGCCAAC
This sequence comes from Abramis brama, assembly GCF_963993115.1. NCBI lineage: Eukaryota > Metazoa > Chordata > Actinopteri > Cypriniformes > Leuciscidae > Abramis > Abramis brama. Next base: position 44,588,409 of record NC_139967.1, read on the forward strand.
CCTGTCTGACCTGGCAGCCATTCTCCGAGCACACATGGGACAGCAGGAGGCCCGAGATGAGAAGCAGAAGGAAGCAACTACAAGACAAGAACAGCGGTTTAAAACACTTCAACATCAATTTCAGATGCTGCAGTTGGAAGTACAAGCTCGAACATCTCCACTGTTAGAGCCTCCACCAACAGATTCTGATCAAGATCTGGAGGCCTTTCCACCCAACAGACCTCGTTCTCAAACCCGAATGGATCACACTGCTGTGACTGAGTCAACTACGACAGCAGCAGGTCAAGTCCATCCACACCATGTGCCCAGACTAGAGAAATTTACTGATGATGATGATATTGAACACTTTCTCATTGCATTTGAGCGTATTGCCTTAGCCTGCAGATGGCAGAAGCCAGACTGGGTTTTTCATTTAATGCCATTGCTAACTGGTAAAGCTAGGAGTACTTATGTGCATATGGATGTTGATGACTCTCTTGATTATGATAGGGTTAAAGGTGCAATTCTTTCCTAGTATGACATTAATCCTGAGACCTACAGGCAAAGATTCCGTTCCCTAGAGGTGAGCCCTGACGAGAGCCCAAAGGAATTGTATGCAAGAATCAAGGAGCTGTATGGAAAGTGGATCCAGCCAAAAGGTAAAACAACACAAGAAATTGGTGAAATGATCATGCTGGAACAATACTTGAGAATGGTGTCCCCTGAGCTGCAGATTTGGATCAGAGAGCACGACCCAGGTTCTGCCATGGAGGCTGCTAAACTAGCGGATGTGTTTGTGGCGGCGCGGAGAAAAGGACAGCCATGGAGCTACAACTCATGGAAGACCCCAAGAGACAGCCGTAAACCCTCTCAGCAGTATCAATCCACCCAGCAGTACCAACTAAAGCCAGAGGCCAGCGGGGGTAAGGTTCCCACTGGGGAAAACCAGTTGTTTAGCAGACCATCACAGCCCTCAGGTAGAAAACCAATTTGCTATCTCTGTGGAATAGAAGGCCATACAAAGCCCATGTGCCCTAAAAATACAGCAAAGTTGACTCAGATGTGTGTTGTACCACGCCCTCATGTGGATGCTGTTTCCAAGAATGACCAGGTGGTAAAGATGGCTGATGTTCAAGTTAACGGAACTGCTCTTAAAGCTTTAATTGATACCAGGAGTGATCAGACACTTGTGCACAGGAAGTTTGTACCAACCAATATTATAAGCACCAGAGATACCATCCCTATATGTTGTGTGCATGGTGATGAGAAGAGTTACTCAACTGCTGACATGTATATCAATGTTGACAATCAAACATATCTCTTGAACATTGTGGTAGCTGATAAATTGCCTTATCCTGTCGTGCTAGGACGAGACCTCCCAGTACTTTTTGATTTGTTCGAATCAGACAAAACCAGAAAATGCTATGCTGCTGTCACCAGGGGGCAGGCTAAGAAGTCTAACGAGCACCTGGAGATCCTCAGTACCTTGCCATTCTACAGTGATGAGGCAACACCCCTGAAGTCACGTAAAACTCGTAGGCAGAAAAGACAGGAGAAATTTCTTCACACAGTTGTGAAGCCACAAACTAACACCCAGCCAGAGTTGCCTTTAGGATTTCAAATGCCAGCCAGTATCATAAACATGCAGAAATCTGATCCATCTTTAGCATCTCTTTTTCAGAAAATCGAGGAGAAGGAGCCAGGAGATGAGCTGGACGTGAGCAAAGAGGAGTACATTTTGCAAAATGGCATTCTCTACCGTCAACAGGAATCTGTATTGCAGCTAGTGGTCCCCCAAGCAGCCAGAGAGGCTATACTGGTGTTGGGGCATTCTGTTCCCTGGGCTGGCCACCTAGGTAAGCACAAAACCACAGCCCGCATTAAACACCATTTTCACTGGCCGGGACTGCGTAGAGATGTTGCTGAATTCTGCAAAAGTTGTCCTCAGTGTCAAATGACATCTGCTAGCCTTCCCTCCAGAGCTCCACTCCTACCACTCCCCATCATTGCCACTCCATTTGAACGCCTTGGGATGGACATTGTTGGTCCTGTTGAGAAGAGTAAAGCTGGGAACCGTTACATGCTGGTTATAACAGACTATGCAACCAAGTACCCAGAGGTGTTCCCATTGAAGTCCATGAAAGCTAAATCTGTTGCTTTTTGTCTAGTACAGTTTTTTTCAAGAGTGGGTTTCCCTCGTGAAATACTGACTGATCAAGGAACTAACTTTGTCAACTTTGTTGAAGCAGGTATATCAATTACTTGGCATCAGGAGCCTGAGAACTACACCTTACCACCCCCAAACGGATGGGCTGACGGAACGTTTCAACAAGACGTTGAAGCAGATGCTGCGAAAGTTTGTGAACAGCAGTGGTACAGACTGGGATCTCTGGCTGCCATATCTGTTATTTGCATACAGGGCAAGCCTCCACCGGTTTTTCTCCCTTTGAACTTCTTTATGGGCATGATGTCAGAGGCCCTCTTTCTCTGCTGAGAGAGAGCTGGGAGGAAGACCAGGGGAGAGGGGATTCTGTTAATGTGGTATCCTATGTTGTGCAGATGAGAGACCGATTGGAAAAAATGAGCGAGCTTGCCCAGTCACACATGGCAGAGGCCCAGAAACAGCAGAAGTTCTGGTACGATCGGTCAGCCCGCCAGAGATCCTTCAGCCCTGGACAGAAGGTGCTAGTGCTTCTCCCTAGTGATGACAATAAGCTTCTGGCAAAGTGGCAAGGACCATTTGAGGTCCAGAAGAAACTTGGGCCTACCACCTATCGGATATTGACCACAGGTCAGTCACGTTCCAATAAAGTACTGCATGTGAACCTCCTGAAGGAATGGGTGCAACGACCTGAAAAGAAAACAGAGGTGATGCTCGTCAGAAGCATTCTGGAAGAGGAGGAAGTGGATGAGCAATACTTACCTTCTGAAGGTGTTCCAGTGGACTTCGATCTCCGTCATCTCTCTGAAGACAGACAGCAGCAGGTGAGAGCCATCTGTAATCTTGAAGTGTTACAGGTGAACCCTGGGAGGACTGACCTTGTTGAACATGATATTGTCCTTAAAGATGGTGCTTCTGTGAGACGACTCAGTTACAGGATCCCTGAGCGCTTGTTGACCGCACTGAAAGAGGAGGTGGATCTCATGCTGTCCCAGGGTATCATAGAGGCTTCAAAGAGTGAATGGTGTAACCCGGTAGTCCTTGTACCGAAAAAGGATGGTAGCATAAGATTCTGTATTGATTTCAGGTACTTGAACTCAGTTTCTCAGTTTGACTCCTATCCAACACCAAGGATTGACGACCTGCTTGAACGGCTGGGAAAGGCAAAATTCCTGACCACATTAGATCTTAGCAAAGGGTACTGGCAAGTACCACTGACCAAGCGATCCAGAGAGCTGACTGCTTTCCGGACTCCATGGGGCCTATTCCACTTCACAGTGCTCCCATTTGGCCTTCATGGAGCGCCAGCAAATTTCCAGAGGCTGATGGACCAGGTACTTCGTGATTCCTCTGCATTTGCGGCAGCCTATCTTGATGATATAGTTCTGTATAGTGACAGCTGGGAGCAACATCTGGAACATCTGTGCACCGTCTTGGGCTGCCTTCACGCTGCTGGGCTGACCGTAAATCCCGCAAAATGTGCCTTTGCTGCATCTGAGACTGAGTACCTGGGCCATATCATTGGGAATGGGATGATACGGCCACAGGTTAGTAAGATCCAAGCCATTGAGTCATGCCCTTTACCCCAAACAAGGAAGCAACTCAGATCCTTTTTGGGCATGGCAGGCTTCTATCGTCGCTTCATTCCGCAGTTTTCCACCAGGGCGGCTCTGCTCTCAGACTTGACCGGGTCCCGGAGTCCCAATCAGATCCAGTGGACAGAGGAGGCCGTGGCAGCTTTCCATGATATCCGGCAATCAATGAGTAAACAACCAGTTTTGTATGGTCCAAACTTTAACGAGCATTTCTATGTGCAGACTGATGCTTCCGACAGGGGTCTGGGCGCTGTGCTTCTTCAGGGGCCCCCCGAGAACCGCCATCCTGTTGCTTACATCAGCAGAAAGCTGTTCCCCAGGGAGGTCCGTTATTCGACCGTAGAAAAAGAGGGACTGGCTATCAAGTGGGCCCTGGACTCCTTCCGCTACTACCTCCTGGGTAGAGAATTCACACTGGAGACCGACCATAAAGCACTGCAGTGGATGGAGAGGATGAAGGACACCAATGGAAGAATCACGCGGTGGTACCTGGCCCTGCAACCATTCCGCTTCAGCATCCAACACATCCCAGGCAAAGAGAACCAGACAGCTGACTACCTGTCTCGCTGTACCAGCGAGAGTCCTGAAGGGGGGGAGTGTGTGATGGCTACGACCACACAGGGTAACATCACCTCAGTTCTAAACATTTGATTACAGTTTTATTATTTCACCTCTTTAGTTTGTTGCACTTATCATTTACAGTCATCTAAACTATGATGTCTAAATAATGAACAACAGTTTTTTGATTTAGTTTATTTTGCTTTACCTTTACATTGATTTACAGGGAGTGCACTAATCACATGTTTCTTTGTGTTGAGTTACCTGGACTGTTGGGGGCGGTCCCTTCCTGGTTGGGCGAAAGGAGTGGCTAAGGGCTGAGGAGACCTATATCCGGGAGCCAGCTCATTAGGCCATACCATGTCTCACCATGTGCCAGGGGGGATTTTGTCCTTAGTTAGCTCTTGAGTTTTCATGTGTTAGTTTGTTTACCCCTTCTATGTTATTTGGTTTTGTCAAGCTGTTATATAAGCTCCCTTCTGTGTCTTTGTGGCAGGTCAGTTTTTTGTTCAGTTAACCTTGTGTTATGAGTTTATGTATTTGAGCCTATATTCAGTTATTTTTTGTTGACCTCTTTTTAAGGCCTAGTTATTAATTTTGGTCTTTATGTAACTTCTCAATATTTTGGGTAATAAAACCCCTTTTTTTTGAAAACAGTCTCCTGTGTCCTCTTGCCTTACTGCCTTGGTCCCTGACAATATGTAAATTGTATATATTCTATAGCTAATATTTAAAATCTCAAGTTGCGTCAATAGCAGAGGAGAAAGACCGCGAAATTTAGTTTTAAGAGTTTCTCAGTCTAGAATGTAGTTGTTTGAAGCTCAAATATGTTGTTTATTTATTTTTTAAAAACACACTAACAACGAGAAATGTTTAATTTCACAATCTATAGCTTCGGTTAAATACTAGTATATGAAACATATAAGTTAAAATACATTCATGATTCATTATAACGTAGTACAAACTTCTATAATAAAGTGATTTTGTGTGATTTGTAACCAGGCACTAAAGCGATTACCCATAAAACGTACTTTGAACCAATCGGACTGCTTGGGTCCTAAGCTCGGACTCATCTCTTCAGTAGGACTCATTTGTTCACCACACCGGTCTGTTATTGTGGGGACAGCGCCTTTACATTTTTACACCCCTAAACATGACGCTGAACAAAACAAACTATGATTGGTTGCTTGACATGTCGGTAACACGTCCCCTTGGCCAATGAAAGCTGCTATGGAGTCCAGACCTTCTGCCGTCAGTCTGAAGGTCTGGCTATGCGAGACTACTTCCGTCCAGTCGAATAAAAAGTTTACACTTGCAGGACATTTCAATAAAGTGGAACGGTGAACTTACTAGGTCGGAGGACAGGGAGGGCACAGTAACGATCCAGCCACTGCATCGTGGATTCACATAGCTCTGTGTTGTTGGTGGTAGACACCGTCCCATTGAAGGACTCAAACAGAGGTTGAATAATGACGCTAAACTGAGAGAGGAGGTATTAAAGAAAATAAGAGTCCAATCCAGTACAAACATTTTGTCTATTCAGTTCAATCTTTTCAGGCTTAAGGATACTATCCAGAATTTCCAGTTCTGAAGAGTTCTGTTCTTCACATAGTCCTCAAACTTCTCCCTCATGTGGTCAAAGCGATGGCGTGTGACGGGAACCCCTGTATCAGGGAGCTGTTCCTGGCACAAGCTGCAATAAACAATGGGCATCTTTTACTGAGAATAAGCAGGTCTACATGCACACAAAGCTTTACATTGAAATAGCTTGGCTATGAAGCAGCAGTTTTTCCAAATGGCATACTTTCAATTAGTTCCCAATATTTATTTTTAATGAACACTTACCTTATAGATGAATTAAGCTCCTCGATCTCCTCTCGTAGTCTCTTGGTCTCTTCCTGCATCTGTTGTCTCTCTAGTTGTAGTTTGCCAATGTAATCAACAGTCTTTTGAAGTGTTGAAGCATTACTGATCTGAAAACCAAGATATGGGTGACAAAAAATAAAGTTACATCACCAGCATGTTCTGCTGTTTAAGGGCCAAAATGAAACAGTAATTACATTATTTTTCAATATTAAAGAGGCCATATGATGCTTTTTAATGTTTTCTTTTTCCTTTAGTGTGCAATGTGTCTGTTTGTGCATTTATAAGATCTGCAAAGTCACAACGCTCATAGTCTAACAGAGAACACTGCTCCAGACCTGCCTAAACCGCCTTGATCGAAGTGCAGATTACTACCGCACTTGGCCATGTACAAACTGTAAAGTTTCATTGTGTTCAGCAATTTTAACTAAAGCACATTCTATGGAGGCGTCGTGTATTATAAGCGTTTTTGGGGTTGTTGTTTAAGCTTGGCTCGTATATTAACGTACATTAGAGATGCATCTCTCATAATATCTCTCATAGTACGTCATTAACGTAAATGCGGTTGTCACTACCTGCATTTTTTGGTTAATTCAGTAGTAGAATGCAGTTGTCAATCCTGTAAGTGACTGAACAGTGTGTGTACAGGACAGGATTATGCACTAAAAGGTGAATTGCAATAATGTACAGTATGTGAAAAATAATGTTTGTTTACACTATATTTTAAGGTGTCATTGTTACAGTGTAATTATATATTTAAGTACTGAGTAATATTAAGCAACTACATGTACTTACTATAGGGTTAGGGTAGGATTTGGATTTGGTTGAGGGTTAATTGCATGTAATTATGCATAATTTACTGTTAATACTATGGTATGTAAATGTAACATATGTAATGAGGACACTGTAAAATAAAGTGTTAACTAATGTTTTTTTACATTAAAGCATGCTAGCCTATTCTAGCACATCCAATAAACAAAATAATGACCTTTGAAGAGAACATCACATGGCGGCTTTAAAACACTTTCTCCCATTACAGTTACGCAGAGACACCTTCAAGCTAATTATATGCTCCACAAAAAAAAAGGCTAATGTGGATTATGAGAATGAAGTAAGATGAATGCAGATTTACATTTGATTGAGACTTGAGGGTCGGCACAAGATTACACAGTGTCTTGAAGCAGACATTTATGGTAAATCGCCTCTTCTGCTCAGCAGATATGTGAGTCACTCTGCGACTCTGTCAAAGCAAAAATTACAAAACAAGACACACTGAGAAATTAGTAGATATTTGGATATTTCAACATCAAAATTAGTGACAATTATGCTCAATTAAGAAAGTTGTTAGTCCCCCCCCCCTCCAACACACATAAACAAAAAGATTGAGTAAATAATCTTTAAAATTTGCCATTCATTCAATATCAGCAATTTTTTCTACTATGATTTATTGTGCAAATGTTTATCTTTGAAACATTCTGTGTGAATGTATGTAAATGAACCTTTTGCATTTCTGGATACATCGCATCAATGTACAGTTAGACAACATTAGTAGAGTGCAATCTCATGAACCGTACCTTACAGGTTTCATTTTTGCCCATGCCTGCACTGGTGTTGAGAGGTGACTGGGGGCTTGGTACCTGTTCTGGTCCCAATGGTGACCCTTGACCTGAAACACGTCCGTCGTGTGCTACAGAAAAAGGATTTTAAAAAACTTGCTCAGAACCCTAAATTCAGTGAATCGCAAACAAAATAATAACAAAAACACAGAGCAATTTCAGCGTAAATTGAAAGTGACAGGGCTGAATCGAACCTGTACTTGAAGACTGTACAGATGTCTTGTTGTTGGACACATTTGTGGCAGTTTCCTCTTTGGGTACGATTAGTTGGGGAGACTTCTGTGTCTGAGGGAGAATATGAAACCCAGCAGAACCCTGCGAAGTAGTGTGTACATTTTTATTGTAATTTTGGATTGCTTGGGGCCAAAATTAATTATTATTTACTAGGGTTGGGTAGAATTCAAAATTAAGAACTGGCTCCCTTTTCAATTCATGAATCAGAAATGGAACGAACCACAACCCACAGGATGCTGAATTGGAAAGATAGGAAAATGTATTTAGTCAATTGAAATTTAAAGAAATTTAAGTTACACTATAGAAACTGTTTAAGCACAATATTCTCTCTTCCGTTTACCTATTTTCTATTGAATTAGAAAGTATGGATGGGGCATTAAAAAAATTTTTTTTTTACTTTTATAAAATTTACACCCATTGCTACTCATTATTGCTAGTCAGAGACAAGTGTTATTAGGGTGAGAGAGTTGTATCATTTCATTGAACACATCCATGAGTGCAAGATGAGTCAATTTTTGGTTTGATTTCACGGAAGAGAAATACTATATCTGTGCATGAGTTGATTGTTAACTTGTAGGAGCAGACACGGCCTCAGACTAAAACACATATACTAACGTTCAAAAGTTTGGGGTCAGTAAGTTTTATTTAAAAGAAATGAATAGTTTATATAGCAAGGACGCATAAAATTGATCAAAAATGATGTCAAGACATTTATAGTGGTACAAAAGGTTTCTATTCCAAATATATGCCGTTCTTTTGAACTTTATATTCATCAAAGAATCCTGAAATTGTTTTATCATCGTTGTTTAGATTAAAAAAAAATCTTACCAACTTTTGAACAGTAGTGTAGATGTTGTACATGAAAATGTTAGATTTTTTTTTTAGACTGAAAAATGTATAAAAATTACTAATAGCCATTACACGCATTTTCAATTCTACTTACTTTCATTCAAATTTGAATTATAATTCTGCATCCTGCTTGCGAACTCAATGAAAATTTAGGAATTTAAAAAGATTCTTTAAATCAATCCTGAATGATACACAACCCGTTTATATAGACTATCTATTGTAAAACATGATAGGACATGAAGGGTGGAAATCTTACACAAGGAATACTGGAGGAGGCAATGAAACCAGTGGTGGGGACAACATCAGTGTTGAGAGGGGACGAGGTAACAATGACAGCACTGGCGGGACCTGGGAATGGTTATGATGGGATATGTACATGATGAGAACAATTTCAGCATTGGCAATGCTGTTGATTTTTATCCTACTATCAATTTTCTGGATGATTTTTGGGGATCCACTAATAGATGAACACACTAATAGATGAACACACTAAAAAGTGTGAAATTGTCTCATTGTGGCAGATCAGCAGCTTGTGGAAAGCTTGCAGTAAATGTGTTTTAATTAGAACTGCTAAACTGGTTAAATTATTTAATCAAAATTAATCTTAATGACCAATATGGAGAGGTTTTCTCCAATTACTGATAGATGAAAACATAACCAGTCCACAAAAAAAGAGATAGCCATTTTAACAGTAAAACACAGTAAAATGATGAAAAAAAAACCTTTTAATAGGTTAACGGTGAGTTCCCTTACTTTATAAAGTGAAAAACTGATCTAATGAGTCATTTTCATGTAATTTTACAATGAATTGATGATGAATTTACAGTTCTCAGAAGTGAAAAAGAACAAGGCATCTTATAATTTACAGTGAAAAAAAATAAACTGACGTTCTCAGAATTCTCTGTGCGACAGCTCACATTTGATCGTTGTTCATTGAAATCCTTGTTTCTTCTTAGTTTTGTTCTCAGTTTCGTACGTTAGGGTTTTGTTAATCTTATGTTGTTAAATTATTGCATTATTTTGTGTGCATGACACCGCACACCTTCTATATCTATATCTATATATATATATATTTTTTTTTTATATATATATATATATATTAGTATTTACTTTGAACTTTAATTCCTGTGGATCTAGATTTTAGTATATTAACTCTTTCCCCTAGTCTGGCTATCACCAGACCAAGCTTAATCTTTTAAGATTGAACATTAGTCTGGGGAGTCTGCTCTGTATTTTCTACTGCACAAGAGGCGTGATCAACGGGCATAGTTCAGATGACTCTGTACGCAATTGGATAGTCCTTCAACCAATCAGACCAATGATCCGGGTGACGTACTTTGCAGCGAAAACTCCAGGCAGGAAACGTGTCAACAAACGTGTTGATCAGCGGTTTGAAGAAGCAGCAAAGGAATCGAGCGATTTTTGCAGGTTATGCAAAAAAAACATGAAAGTTAGTGGTATTTACACCCACTCGAGCGATTTGTTTGCTAAAAAGAAGCCATTGAGCATTGTCGAGAGGTTAAAAGGAATTCAACAGAACCGTAACAGCTCTGGATTGGATTAAACACACCAATAGCGCGCCAGGTGGATAAGCCAGTTTGTGATTGGTTCCTGCAAATCTGTAAAGGAAGCAGCATAGATAAATGTACAGGTTTCCAGCCTGAACTGCAGGGCGAAATCAAATCGCCTGTCTATCTTTCCCCGCCTTTGACAGAATTTTCCAGCTTTCAGTGTTTTCACTGTTACACGGTAAGGGGCGCTATTACACATCTTCTAATAGAGTAAAGGATCTCCTGATCAAAAGACAGGCATAGAAGATGCAGAAACAAGCAATATATGTAAGCAGATGCATATGTGATATAACACGATCATCAACATTAAACAGCATATAAATCCAAACTGCCTAATGTTACTGCATGAAATGTTGACCCAGGAGGAGCTATAGGCTGTGCAACCTTAGGGGTGTTGATGGACTCGATCTACTCAATCTGTGTTTTGATCACCGTTCTGAATCCGATCCAGATATAGTCTTTGACAAAAATGCAAATTTCTCAGCTTTGTGCTTAAAGAGTCACTTTTTTTTTAAATTAAACTTAGCCATATTCAAGTTTTTTTTGTACAAAAGCAGAGGGTACAAATTTTGCATGTTCAGATATTCATACAACAAAATATTCTGGGTGGCCATGAAACTTTTGTGAAAATGATAAAAAATGCTTATTTCTTTGCTCATTTATAATTTTTTTCTGTAAATTTAAAGAAAGTTGAGATTGTAATTTTTTCCTTGTTGTGACGTATATCCGAGTGAAACGGCTTCTGAAATTAGAAAAAAAATGTAGGGCGGGGCTTGATTTCGTTCTTCGGGAATTGATTGGATCGTTGGAGGTTGGGCGTTGCAAACAAAATGGAGGCAGATTTGAATGCCAGTTTATATTCAGTTGTGGAGGATTTCTCTCCACCGGACTCCCCACCGTTACCCTCCCATGAAGGATTTTTTATTGAGGAGCCCGGCGACGAGGACGAGCAGCTAAATTTTCAGGCAGGAATCAGCCCATATTTATATGAGCCTCCCGCGAAACGAGACAAACACCGATAGCCGCACCCTCATCGGCTCTGGCCGCACCCTTTCGCCATGGCACGTGACCGAAAGAGAAGAGAGGTCGTTTCGAGGGGGGAGGGAAGGGTAATGTATTTGATTAAAGATTATAAGGGTACATGAATTTTAAAAAAATAATGAAGTGCACAGACAAATCATTCATAATAAACACTACAATATTACATATAAAAAGAAGATTTGTCAAATTTGATTTCATGCCGACTTTAAGTTACTACTAGCTACTGTACTTTCTACTGTTATGTTCTCATAACCACGGCTGCCGTTTTCTAAAGTTTATGCAAGCTGTTATAAAAATATCAAACTGAAAATGTGCTGCTTATTATTAAATAGTTTACAGAAATATGTAATTGAACAACAGAATGTGTTAAATGTGTTATTATTTGTGGACATGAGTCCATTTTTAGATTTTTGTGTGTGTTAGTGAGCGTGTTACAAACCTGTGAGTATGAGCTGGGACGGCAGCGGATTGGCCGGGACAATCTGTCTCTGTGGGTGTCTGGCCTTTTTGCTAGGAACAGAAGGCAGAATGGATTTGGGCAAGGCGAAGTTGACTGACTGTGAGTTTGGTGAGGCAGAGGTTGATGCCGCAGGCTGTGGAGACTCAAAGCTGGACCTGCGACTGAAGGTAGTGGCAGCATCAGTGGGAGTTACTGTGGAAGGGGCGGAGTGTGTTATTACAGAAGGAGATGGGATGTTTGGGGTGGGCTGAGGGACTGCAGTGACCGTAGAAACATCTCCTTGTGGGAGAGGTGGAGCTGGTGGTGGCAGCAGAGATGGGACGGAGGGGGTCACTTGCTCTGTGAAAAGAGGCATGTAGGCTTGTTGGTAGGACGGGCCAGCAGCATTACCATTGTCCTGGTTGGCGACTGCGAGATGGCTGGGCAGTGGAGCAGACGGGATGAGGCGGTAGTCCAGAGGCAGAGAGGGAAGCTCTGAGGAGAGCGGCATGGATGACAGCAAGGGATTCTAGCAAACAACAGGCATCAATATCAGCACAATGCATACTCTTTTCTGCCTTTGCTTTGTGCGTATGAGAAAAACAAGTACTAAACCTAACAAGTAGGGATATACCTAATAGTAAATATTTGGAATATTTTTGCTACTACTTTGCAAATGTGGTAGAAGATATAATACATTAATACTCATTAAAGCTACAAGAGCAGGGAGTGGTTTCTTCATTTTTGGTAATTACAGTTGTTTTAATTAATATTAACAACACAAAGTCAGCAATAGGTATTTGCAGCTATTATTCTGCATTCAAACTTAGTTAGTCATTTGATTAGTGCAAAATATAAATCCTAATTTATGCAAGTTCAATTTCAGATTGCAGTAAAAGTGTTTTGAGTTCATAACAGTATTGTGCAAGGAACAGCACAAAAATAAGCCATCAATCGATAATCTGCCTCTGTAATCATAATTTGCGTGAAAAGGAATAAAAGTTGTTGTTTACTGCGACTAGTGTTCATTTCAGCTGGAAACTGCAGTAAAATTGTATGTACAGGTATCCTTTTCGGAGTTTTGCAAAAATGTAGATTTGGGTGCACTTTTTTCAATCAGTGTTGGGTTTAATGCACTTTTTATTTGAACAATAGCTTTGTAAAAGACTGTGCCAGTATGCTAATTTAAGGCCTCTTTCGCAGGCATGACAGTGTTACAGATACATGTTAATAGTGTCTACAATTTAAACAAATCATGTGTGTCATGTCTGAAAATTATAAAAGTCCTCCATATAAAATGTTTTAGTAAAAAATATACAGTTTTGGTCAGTTGTGGCAGAATCTGTGCCATGTTAATAATTTTAACAAAATAAGAAGGATAATAAAAATGTCATGTTTTTTTAATTACATTTTTTTTAATTAGTACAGTCATGAATAAGCTATTTTAAAGCCATACATCCCATCCCTGCTGTCAACTGTAACCCATTGTGTCTTATCATAGTATGCATATTTACACAGTTCAGTTATACATACTAATCTTTAATGATTCTAATGGGTTACAAAGACACTGAAGAGTTTCGTAATTAACATGAAGCAACTGTGCATCTGCGGTGGAGGAAAGGAAGTGCACACAAAACAGGAAGAACTTCGAGCCCTACAGATCTGTGATGCATGTTCAGGATGGTTACCTGTGTTTGGGAGCTGCTGCTGGTTAAGGGAGTGACTGGTGGGGAAGTTTGGGAAGTGAAGGGGAAGGCTTGCGGACGCAGGGCGTGAAACAGATCTAGTTGGGAACACAAAAAAGACTTTTGATCCAGTGAGTTAACTTTACAGCTACTCTGACAGAATGAGTGAATTTGTAGGAAATTCATTGATGACTTTGATGAAGAATGTTCCACAAAACTGTTTGATTGATTCATGAATTCAAAATTAACAACTAAAAGAGTGATTTAGTCACAAAATCACCAGTTGCCAGTAGATGTTAGGACTTGGTTGACTGTTGATTTCTCAATTTTAAATTAAAGTAATCGTAATTTAATAACATTAATTACAAACCGCTTTGTGCTTTGTTACTATTAATATGAAACAAAGTCAATTTTATGACAAAATTCAAACAATAAATACCATTTTGGCATAATGTGGCGTGACAGATCTCTGTAGTGCTTCAGTTCAAGCGGCACGTGAACCGATCATCTCTTCCTCTTTACTACTAGTTATAGCATGAAATAAACATGAATCAGAATGTATGTTGAAAGATACAGTGCAAGCGTATGGAAATGTATCATGTCTCATGTGATCTTGTTATTTATACAAATCACAACATGTAAATAGGAAAATGTTGGCGTTATTCTGTCACTTATTGGGAGCAGTATGCTAGCTGGAGCCGTTTACCTCCAGTCTTTGTGCTAAGCTAGGCTAGCGGTGGGTGCGTCAGACAGAGTTACGGCACACACGGAGATGAGAAGGGTATGTATGGGCTTATCTAACTCTGGGGGATACGGTGATAAGCTAAAGTCCCAAAAAGTCGGCGTGTTCCTTTAAATGTCTTTATACAATTCAGTTGTTAATTCTAGCCGTTACAATCAGGTTTCCGGAAGTAAAAACTCCATTCATTTTCTCCTTTGAAAAAAAAAAGTTTTTAACAATGATTTATATAAACCTTTAAAGGAAACTTTACTGTGGGCTACGAGGTTGTCAATCGTTAGTATTTGCAGTTACACTTTATTTTAAGGTGACGTAATTACATTGTACTTCCTCAAATAAGTACTGAGTAATATTAATAAACTACATGTACTTACTATAGAGTTAAGGTTAGGCTTTGGTTTAGGGTTTGTTACTTGCAATTATGCATAACTTACTGTTATCACTATAGTAAGTACATCTCGTAACGTGTAACCACGTCACCTAAAAATAAAGTGTTACCGTATTTGCATCTGTTGAAGACGTCGGCGCACATTATTTCAACTACATTTTAAAAATACTTCCAGAACCAAAGCCGCTGAAAAAGTAGGCAGGCACAAACATTATTTGAGAGAGATTTTTCATTGAGAAAAATTGTCATGTTATGTACATGATGAATCCAAATGAATCAATATTGAATCTAAACGAGATTGAGATTAGAACTGAATTGTTAGCTAGTGAATTGAAATCGAATCATGAAATTTGTTTCAATATCCAGCCCAAGTAGATGGAAGGCCGTAACATTTCTTCATCAACTAGTCATTGTGTCAACAAGTCAATCGTTAATCTGCAAGTTAACAAGAGCTCGCTCACACCTTGCAGAGGCTCAAAAGTGTCCATGAAGTCCAGGTTGGGCTGCAGTGGGATGAGGCCTGGCTGGATCATATCTGCATTGCCTGCATGGGCTAAGAATACAGGAGGGGGCTTGTCAGTTCATCAGTTCATCTTACTCAAGAATAAATGTGTTAACAATGCTGACTTGACTCATTTCTCACCAATCTCCCTTGGATTGGGCCATGCTACAGGTTGATGAGAGGCCAGTGTGGAAAAGAGTGTGTCTGAGAATTCAGACATGAGCACGTCCATGTCAAAAAGGGAGTCCATCTCCATTGGGACGGGTGAATCACTACTCTTGCGGGACCTGCGACGACCTCCCACACTGACATCCTCATCCTGGCAGAAGAGGACACGGTAGGTGTCTGGCCACACTTCCCCAAAGAGCGAAAACTGTTCCTCCGCACCCTTTGGGAGGTCAAAATGCAACAAGCAGGCCAGGTCAACAGACACACTCGAGGTTCATGCAGAGCAAAATGCATCAAGCATCAAGAGTGTGTATTAGCAGCACATGCACTACCAGTCAAAAGTTAGAGGACACAACTGACTTTGTGATCTTTAAAAGCATTTTGATCAAAACCAGGGGTTCCCAAAGTATTTCTGTCAGCCGAAGTCATAAAATATATACCTGAAGTACTCCCTGACATTTTAAGTTAATATTTCAAGGACACATTTACATGTTTATGGTTCATCCAGTTATTGGCAAATGGTTTGGCATTCATCACTACAGGCTTAAACAATTTTGGAACTGCCATTTGGCTGTAAAATAAAACCGACTTTATTCCAGTCATCAAAAGCCAGCCAACCCTCCATGTTCTTGCACTGACTGACACCTGAAGACACAGCCAACGTAACTTAACTTTGGCTTCTCCCATATTATACACATCTCCTCTCTACATGCATCTAAATACTACTATAAAACGTCTGTGCTCCACTCTAAACTTTAGTCTTGCCAACATTTGTCCAGGACCAGCAGCAAGGATCCAAGACACTCAACAAGGAGTCACAAATTAACTTTCCAAAGCAATTTCACTGCCCAAAGGAAATTCAACAATGCAACTTTTAAACAAGGCACCTGTTCAACAACCATTATGCACTTAATATACTCAACTTACCCTTATAAGGACATGGTGATTTTATAAAATGTATATTTCAACACTTTTGCATTCAAAGTTTGCTCACAAAACTTTTATGATTTAAATAATATGACGTGGGAACGCAAAAGCATTGAATTATAAATTTGCCTCCCATCTCATATTTTATTTCCATCACCGTGTCCCTTAAGTGGCTTCAGACTAAACTACTAATATATATATATATATATATATATATATATATATATATATATATATATATATATATATATATATATATATATATACATATATATATATACATATATATATATATATATAAACATCTAATTGAATGTGAACTGCTGTCTTTCAAAAGATTTCAACAAAAATTTGGAGCATTTGAACCAAGATTCGTAACTGAAAATTAGTCTTTGCAAAAACTCTGAAATGCATGGATTATTAAAATCTGATGTGACGTTAAGACAGGCAGTGCTGATCTCTTTATATCAATTAATTACATATGAACAACAAAGTTTGTGTAACAAATAACAGAAAACAACTGCATGCATGTGCACACTTTTTTCTTAGATGCAAAATTACTTGAAAGCAAAGCTTTATCAACAATAGTGGAGAACATTCCAGAAATTACCTTGAGAAGGCTGGACAGGTCTTCATCCTTGTGCTTCTGTAACTACAAATTCCAATTTGTGAGTGCTATTAAAGAAATCTTATTAATTGGTGTATTTATGTTGTAAATATAAGACATTTATAAATAAGATCTGAGTTACACAGTACTGTAAGTTAGTTCAATGTAAGGGGAAAACAAACATACCCTTTTCTTAAAATATGTTCTCCATTTATGATATTCCCTGATGACGATTTCAATTCTCCTTTTCCAGTACTTGCCTTCTGTTGCTATTGCCTATGAAACATAAGAACATGGTGATCTAACTCAAGAAATGAACAGTGCAAATTCTTCAAGGGAAAAAACAGGTTTTTAGGCCTTCAGGTCTACAATATCTGAAAAGTCAAATGACACTCCAAACATGCTCACCTCTGTTGGTCGATGTACTCCCGAATCCATATTGCCATCCAAAGGTGTGACAAAATGGCACACAGGGTTCTGTCTCTTCTCTACATCTTCAAGAAAGACAGGCATTGCAGACAGAAATCAACAAACTCCTGTGTTTTCACATTTCTAAGCAGTATGCATGTTTCGTTATTAATCTTACATTGCATATACCAGGCTCTCCAAATAGCATTGTTGAGGCGAATCTTGTCCCTCCACAGCAGCTTGAGGCCTTTGAAGTTCTTCCATTTTGGTGACACCAACCTTCCACTGTGGACACAGAATAAATGAACCATTTAATTGCCTGTTCTGTTCATGTCACTTACAGTCTAAGCTTGATATACATTGCACATTATAGATACCCAAATATTGCATGGTCAGGGATGGAATTAGACTAAATATTTAAAATATTTTGCTTTTGTATCCACTTAACTCCACTATTCACACTTATTTTCTGGAACCATCAACCTGAATTGTACAGTAATATGTATTATCAGGTGGCCTTAACTACTATGTACAAAGATTCAATGCCTACAAGACTATGAAATTACAGTGTAATTACATATTCTGAAAAAGTATCCAATATTTACCACTAATGAGTTTAGGTTTAGGAGTAAAGGCAGGGTTGGGATTATAGGGGTTCGAGTTTTGGTAATGGTTGGGTTACGGTTAGGGGTAAAGTTAACTACAGATGTTAATCAAATGCAAGTACTTTAAATATCATTACAATGCACCAAAATGTATGTTCATAAGTAAATTGAGTCAAACGATTAAGGCCACTTTATATAAAGTGTGACCATTATTATATTGGTTGGTGTTGCTGTTATGCATATTACAATACTGTGAAAATATTTCTTCATGCATCATTGTGGTCTGACTTATAAAAGGCCAAATTTTTTTGCCATTATGCTAATATATAAATAAAATAAAACAAGAGCGTTTTTCTCAATTTTCAATTGATTATCATCATAATCGGTCTATTGTATTGTTTCATTTCTTGTTGTGTTGAGTATTTGTGCCACATAGGCCTTTACATGTAACTCAAATGTGACTAATCTGGTTAAAAGAAACACTTGCAGCTGGAGTAAACTTGAAGATAATCCTCATGGAGGATCGCATTGCATTGTGGTCATAACACCACCTCAGGGAGTAGTAATGTTAAATAATGAAATGATCTGTTGTCAATTATTCCTTATTAAACCAACAGATTACTTTGGAATATGGCTGTACAGGCAAAATTCATTTTACTACTAGTATAAAACATTTACAGTGAGGAAAATAAGTATTTGAACACCCTGCTATTTTGCAAGTGCTCCCACTTAGAAATCATGGAGGGGTCTGAAATTGTCATCGTAGGTGCATGTCCACTGTGAGAGACATAAAAATAAAAATCCAGAAATCACAATGTATGATTTTTTAACTATTTATTTGTATGATACAGCTGCAAATAAGTATTTGAACACCTGAGAAAATCAATGTTAATATTTGGTACAGTAGCCTTTGTTTGCAATTACAGAGGTCAAACGTTTCCTGTAGTTTTTCACCAGGTTTGCACATACTGCAGGAGGGATTCTGGCCCACTCCTCCACACAGATCTTCTCTAGATCAGTCAGGTTTCTGTGCTGTCGCTTAGAAACACGGAGTTTGAGCTCCCTCCAAAGATTCTCTATTGGGTTTAGGTCTGGAGACTGGCTAGGCCACGCCAGAACCTTGATATGCTTCTTACAGAGCCACTCCTTGGTTATCCTGGCTGTGTGCTTCGGGTCATTGTCATGTTGGAAGACCCAGCCTCGACCCATCTTCAATGCTCTAACTGAGGGAAGGAGGTTGTTCCCCAAAATCTCGCAATACATGGCCCCGGTCATCCTCTCCTTAATACAGTGCAGTCGCCCTGTCCCATGTGCAGAAAAACACCCCCAAAGCATGATGCTACCACCCCCATGCTTCACAGTAGGGATGGTGTTCTTGGGATGGTACTCATCATTCTTCTTCCTCCAAACACGTTTAGTGGAATTATGACCAAAAAGTTCTATTTTGGTCTCATCTGACCACATGACTTTCTCCCATGACTCCTCTGGATCATCCAAATGGTCATTGGCCAACTTAAGACGGGCCTTGACATGTGCTGGTTTAAGCAGGGGAACCTTCCGTGCCATGCATGATTTCAAACCATGACGTCTTAGTGTATTACCAACAGTAACCTTGGAAACGGTGGTCCCAGCTCTTTTCAGGTCATTGACCAGCTCCTCCCGTGTAGTTCTGGGCTGATTTCTCACCTTTCTTAGGATCATTGAGACCCCACGAGGTGAGATCTTGCATGGAGCCCCAGTCCGAGGGAGACTGACAGTCATGTTTAGCTTCTTCCATTTTCTAATGATTGCTCCAACAGTGGACCTTTTTTCACCAAGCTGCTTGGCAATTTCCCCGTAGCCCTTTCCAGCCTTGTGGAGGTGTACAATTTTGTCTCTAGTGTCTTTGGACTAGTGATGGGCGGATCGATCCTTAAGTATCGATACTTCGATACTGACGTGGTATCGAAAAGGATCGATCCTCACATAAAAATATCGATCCAAATGTGTTTTTTTACCAGTAATTTTTTATTAATTTAGCACGCAATTCAGTGCATAAAATAAGCTTCTAATTGGAAAAATAATCGAATGTTAGCGGATAATTGTGTAGGATCATTTATATACTGTCTATGTGTAGGATAGAACTTTTTCTCCTAGTCATCTGGATACAAGACGAAACCAATCAATCACAGAGAGCGTTCGATGCTGGTGCTTCGCTGAGCTCACAGGCCCAGTGCGTTTGGGAAACGAAGCCTTGCTTAGATGACAGAGAAACAATCGGGTTATTTCGCAATAAACAAACCAAAAGTGTACATAACGGTTCAAAATGTTGACGTCAGTAAGATTTTTTTAATGAAATTAATATTTTTATTCAACAAGGATCGATGCATTAATTTGATCAAAAGTGATCAGTCAAGGTAGACTGTTAAAAAAAAATCTACTTCATATAAATGCTGTTCTTTCAACTTTGTTCATCAAATATTTCTGTATAAATGTATCATGGTTTCCACAAAATTATGAAACTGTTTTCAACATTGATAATAATAAGAAATGTTTCCTGAGCAGCAAATCAGCATATTAAAATGAAATATCATCATGACTGGATTAATGATGCCGAAAATTCAGCTTTGATCACATGGATAAATTACAGTTTACTATGGCATAGAAAACAGATAGCCTATGTTAAATTGTAATATTACAGTTTTTACTGTAGGCTATTTTTGATCAAATAAATGCAGAAGAGAATTAAAAATCTTACAGACCCCAAACTTTTGAACAGTAGGCTAGTAGTAGGCTAGTACTATAATTAGGGTAGTTTTGTAAAAGTCACTGACTAATTACAGGCGAGTTGAGAGCACAAAATATTTAGGGCTAGTAGTTATGAAAACGTATTCAGATTTAGCATATTAATGATGCATTCACCTCATAAATCATGACACACGGCTCTAGCACAGGAAAGTGCATACAAGTTCAAGTGCATGCTTTTAAAATAAAAAAGTATTGGTATCGGTATCGATATCGGTGATACTGGCTCTGTATTTACTTGGTATTGGATCGATACCGAAATTTGCAGTATCGCCCATCACTACTTTGGACAGCTCTTTGGTCTTGGCCATGTTAGTAGTTGGATTCTTACTGATTGTATGGGGTGGACAGGTGTCTTATGCAGCTAACGACCTCAAACAGGTGTATCTAATTTAGGATAATAAATGGAGTGGAGGTGGACATTTTAAAGGCAGACTAACAGGTCTTTGAGGGTCAGAATTCTAGCTGATAGACAGGTGTTGAAATACTTATTTGCAGCTGTATCATACAAATAAATAGTTAAAAAATCATATATTGTGATTTCTGGATTTTTTTTTTTAGATTATGTCTCTCACAGTGGACATGCACCTACGATGACAATTTCAGACCCCTCCATGATTTCCAAGTGGGAGAACTTGCAAAATAGCAGGGTGTTCAAATACTTATTTTCCTCACTGTAAATAACACTCTAGAGAAACTCTAATTGAAAAATAAAATCACAAATACAATGATGGTTGTTTGCTTTCTTTCTAGGAATAATTCATTCACAAGCACAATAATAATTATATTTTCCATGCGTGCCCATGTGACGTTGTTCAGTCAATGTCTTGATTGAGCAATAAAGTAAATAAGGAACACTCAAGCGCTCCACTTGTTTTGGATATGTAGCATACAACCAAAAAAAACTGACATGGTAGTCCAGGCAACTAAGCAACGTAATTCAGACAAAACTACACGAGCAAGATCTGATTAAGATAGCAGGGTCATGACTCATATGATTTCCACAAGGCGGAAGAAAATTGTGAAATTTGAAGACGGAAATCTAAAAAGACGAAAAGATAACTACAGTATTTGAACGGATACCGGTGAATGAAAACGAGCGTTTGTTGTTGGTTTGAGATGAATATGCTTGGTAATAAAACAACCACCACCAACACAGATGCTAAAAAAAAGGATATTTAGGACAGAACCATTTCTGAGGATTTGTAAAGTCAAAACTAGACTGTTTTGCTATCATACTAAATTCAATAGCACAACAGATTCATGCATGGTTTGAGATGAATATGCTTGGTAATAAAACAACCACCACCAACACAGATGCTAAAAAAAGGATATTTAGGACAGAACCATTTCTGAGGATTTGTAAAGTCAAAACTAGACTGTTTTGCTATCATACTAAATTCAATAGCACAACAGATTCATGCATTGTCCACATAACATGAACAACCCAAGGCACAACCCTTAAAGCTACAATTAACAGCACAGTTAAATCACTGGATGTGAGATTTAAGGTTTTTTATTCTCCAAAACTAAAATTTAACTATTAAAGATGAAAGAAAAAAGAAGAAACATCCTTGCATAGTAATTACATACTATCAAATGGCTTTACATTTAATCCATATTATCACTCATCAAAATGTAGTGTATTCTGGGCAAGCGCACTAAACTTGACAACTGTAATCCTTTTGAGCTAATTTTCCAAAGCTAAAATCTGTATGGAAATTTACTAAATGCATATAGGATACTTCTACAGTCAACATTATATATTTCTATACACAGTAGTCAACATTTGAAGTGGACCAAACCTTTCATTAAAGTTATACATGAATTTTGAACAATACCCGTTCTTGTTTTAGGACAACTTTGATGAACTACTGTAAATATCAAAGCATTTAAAACAGCATAATAATCATCAGAACATTTCTAGTCACAAAGAACACGTTTTCACAAACTGTCTAATCTTCAGCATCATAAAACAGTGCTTTAATGTGTTTACTGTATTTAACTTTTTTGTTATTTTGTGTACTATACAGCTTATACAGGGCATGCAATTTTTATGTGTTTAGGACCCCAGATTGGTCTAAAACGGGGAACTGAAGGGGACTGGAATGCACCGCTGCTTCAATGTATATGAGATGAGTGATTATAATCAAGGTATTAATCAATGTTTCCTTCTAAATCTCAAATGAGTTGAATGACTTCTCTGGAGATTTTACTTTGTTATAGAAGTTACCAGTGTGATTACTGAAATATTATTTTCATGTGTTCTCTAATGTCTGTATTTGATATCTGAATGCAGTGCTTGCTTCTTTAGCCCGGCTTCCAGAAATGAAATAGGGACTGGTTTTGTGTTTGAGAAAGGTCTTCAACGTGTTTAAACATAGGGGTCATTGAAGCCAACAGTTTAAGGGTCCATTTCTTTGTTAAAGCCTTATTTCCAGTTAGACTAAAGAGTAGCTCTCCTTGAGAGAAAGAACACATTATCTTGATGTTTTGAGACGACTCTCCGGTTTATAGTTATAGTCTGGCCAAACCCAACCTTGGAAAAGCTGTGTGTCGGTGTGTGTGTTAGTCTTCTTGGTTGCAGGTTAAGGAACCACTGGCATTATTGGAGATTGACTGAGTTGTTGTTCTGGACATGCTGGCGGCCGGCAACCCAAATCTGCGACCTGGAAGGTCACGACGACGTGCCTAACTCCAGGGTCCGAGTGTCAGCCGCATTATTGATGGAGATATGCTTCAGTTTATCTGTATATGTGTGGAAAATTACTGTTTATCTATTTCTTAGCCAATCAGAAACTGCAACCTGTAAGCAATGACGTAGCTTAGACCTTGGTGTAGGGTATAACTGCTGTGTGTGTGTGTGTGCGTGGTGTAGGGTATAACTGCTGCAGGGCTGCCAACTCTCACGCATTGAGCGTGAGACTCACGCAATTGACACTTTTCACACGCTCTCACGCCACACATCCATTTTCTCACGCACAGAAAAATTGTGGAGCAAAGAGGTACTTTTAATATTAAACTAATTCTCAGCTCTTAGATTCCGTCAATTTTATTACGAAATTCAGACAAAAATACGTTTGGCGCTTGTAAATGTGACGTGACAGATCGCTGAGCGCCTCAGTTCAAGTGCACGTGAACCGATCACCTGTTACTTTTTTATTTAAAGATGCAGTACAACTTACCGAAAGTATACATAATATCGACCAATTAGTGTTTTTCAACCACGGAAAGAGGTCAATATAACAGCAGGAGAACAATTATGTCACATAACGTTACATTTACCTCAGGAAAGCCATTTAACGACCATAGCATGTTAATTGAATAGAAAAAATACTACATATTTTTACTTATGTCATTAAATAATTGTTATTATAACAAAAACTGCATTATATTTAATTTAATGTTATTTTTAATAATACCAGCAGATTGGGCCCTCTATGTTTACAGCATTAGGTGAGATTATTTTTTTAAATAAAATTTAAAATAAACATGTATCCAAATTAGTCAATATTGAATCAAAATCGGAATCAAATCACAAGAATGGAATTGAAATCTTGAAATTTTTGTCAAGCAATAATAAAAACTGTATCCTATATACCAGTCATTGTACAATGTAAACATTGTAACATGTTGTCACTAAACTTTACCAAATGTTTTGACAATTACACTTATTGTGATGCAATATTTGTTTTTACATCCCCCCCCTCGCCAAAAAAAAAAAAATCTCACTCCAAGCTAAACTCAAAAGTTGGCAGCCCTGCTGCTGTGATCTTAGTAACTGTAAGCGGGGCGGCCTACGAACTCCTGTGTGAGTCTTGAAGCTGACTTCTGCCTGATGAAACTGCAAACTATCTTCAGTAAAACTTTTCTTCAATTTATTATAATTCTGACTCCGGGTCTTCTTTCAAACATCTGGTCCTTGGGTCCTAAACTGTTACCCCTAACAGTGTGTGTGTGTGTGTGTGTGTGTGTGTGTTGTAACTGTAAGCGGGGCGGCCTACGAACTCCTGTGTGAGTCTTGAAGCTGACTTCTGCCTGATGAAACTGCAAACTATCTTCAGTAAAACTTTTCTTCAATTTATTATAATTCTGACTCCGGGTCTTCTTTCAAACATCAGGTCCTTGGGTCCTAAACTGTTACCCCTAACAGTGTGTGTGTGTGTGTGTGTGTGTGTGTGTATGTATATATATATATATATATATATATATATATATATATATATATATGAAGAGTTCAGATGCAAAAGCCTCTAAGTGCATTAGTAGAATTCAGTAAATTCACTTAAATGGTAATGAAAATTACCTATTAATTGTCATTTAAGTGAAATTACTGAACTTAAATATACGAGCTTGATAAAAATGATCATTCTAGAAGAAAATTTCAGACGGCACTTTTGCATCTGAACTCTTCCCATATATATATATATATATATATATATATATATATATATATATATATACACACACACACACACACACACACACACATATATACACACTTTACACATATATAAACACATATATAAACAAAATCATTTTAATTCAGAAATTAAATACCATGTCCATGGTAGAATGATTGTGTGTATGAATTTATAGTGCATTTCTGAATAAATAAACAGATCAGAAAATGAGTTTTGAATTTTTATAGACACATTACACATTTACTACTAAAATGCTAATGTTTTGACTGTCTGTGTGTAGTAGGTTGCTAAGATTGGAAGGGGGAAACAACTATGCAACACTACCTCACAAAAGTGGCGTCTAATTTTGTAAACAGTTTCACTTTTTTAGAATTATAGTCTATTATGTCATGCCTAAAGTCAATGTTGATGAGTTTCATCCAAACTAAAAGTACAACCCTAAACAGGCTAATACAATTGTACTTGTGCCTAACAAAAAACCTAGGAGTTGTCGGCTGTTAAACACCCTGATAAAACACAAACAACACCTCGGGGAAATGAAACCCCAAGCCGAACTAGTTTCTCTACAAGTTTTTGGCCCAGCTAGCAGTGCGCTAACATCTTCACAGGAATGATGGAATAACATTTAATGTGGCCCAACTAAAGTCTTCGCACAAAGAGGCAGTAAATCGCTCTTTTGTTCACTAATAAACCCACCTGTATGCAAGGGTCATGCACTCGAAGAGCTTCGTCAGGGAGGCATCAATAGAGAGATGCGACGTGCTAGTCTTCCCGAAATGATACGTCTGGCAGGTTTGTTTATTCACAGTGTCGAAATCGTAACCTTTCTTTGGGGGGTGATCGGTGTGAGGAGAAGACACCATAAAATGACCACTATGGATGATCTGTGACTCTCGTCCATCAGGTTTCTTTAACGAAATAGTCGATTCCTCTGCGTCAGAGTCGTCGTCCTGCTCTTGCTTGATAGGAGCCCTCCGGTATTGCCGTGTATCTCGACTAGCCATATTAAAAGACTTTTGCTACAATTTTTGGCACTGGCGATACTTCACATTATGCCACGACTTTCGTCCATTGCTACTGAGTTGAGTTATATAGTTGTAGAAGCTATTTAGGTGGCCAGATTTGGCCGCTCGTTCTCAATATTAGCATGCATGCTATCACTATTAACCTGAAGGGATTCGGTGGTGAACTGAACTCAAGACGGTCGTTACGTCGATTGGTTGACTAGAAAGCACACCCACTAACGCTGGGAAACACAATGAGGGCTGCAACTGTGCAAGTCAGTCAAAACATAATTTCACAAACACGGTTTAAAGGGATAGTTCACCCAAAAATCTAAATTCTGTCATTAATAATCACCCTCATGTCATTTCAAACCCGCAAGACTTTCGCTCATTTTCAGAGCACAAATGAAGATCTTTTTGATGAAATCTGAGAGCTTTCTGTCCCTCCATTGACAGCTACGCAACTACCACTTTGACGCCTCAAAAAGTTCATAAAGGGATTTTTGATAACCAAAAACATTACCTTTGATCATAAAGGTAAAAACTAATCCATATGAATTGAGTGTTTAGTCCAAATTTTCTGAAGACTCGATCGCTAATATGATGAACTGTTTGAATTTAGGCTTTTATTCACATAAACATTCAGGGCCAGCTGGCTGAACTCTTGAGTATTACACAAACCTGCTATAATTAAATATGTTAAATAACACAAATATACTTTGGTTTTAATCTCAATTAACCAATGTATTTCCTGCAGTCTTTTTATTAAGTTTATGGCCAGTTCAACCATATGAATAAGCAAAAATTACTTTTAGACAGAGGTGGACGAAGTACACAACTTCCTTACTTGAGTAAAAGTATAGATACTACTGGTCAAATATTACTCCGTTACAAGTAAAAGTTGTAAAGACCTATTTTTACTTAAGTAAAAGTACAGAAGTACTCGTTTTTAAACATACTTAAGTATCAAAAGTAAAAAGTAAATGTCAATGCATTGTTTTATTATTGTTGCATTGTTGTATGTAATACTTAAAGTACCGTATGCCTCTGAATCTACGCCTGCCTACCTACCATCATATCAATATCAAATTTATTTCTAGAACACAGTTCCAGTAGTGGGATTGAATGTGAGATTGAATAAGTGCACTCAATAACGTCCACAATGGTTTCGGACACACAAATGGCTGTTCCCTCAAATATTGCCCTATTTAAAGTTTTTTGGCTTTTAGTATGAATATGTTAACTTTACTGTTATCTATAAGCTAGTGTGCTCCAAAAAAGTGACAAAAGTCGCATTTAGAAGACCAAACCCAACGTTGAAAATGAAAATCAGGTTTATGTCAGAATCCAATGTCAGTTTGACGTTGATCTCCAACGTTGAACAGACGTTGTATTGTGGCTGAAAATGAAAATCGGTTTGACGTCAGAAACCAACATCAGTCGGGTTCTGACGTCAACCCGACTTTTATTTTCAATCAATATCCAACGTAAATCTGACGTCGGGTTCTGATGTCAATCAGATGCAAGGTTCTGACGTCAACCCGACTTTCATTTTCAACCAAAATGCAACCCCTGCAACCAAAATCATCCACTGACTGATGTTACTTTCTACTCAAGGACCTTGACAGAATTGTAGTGGAGTAAAAAGTACGATATTTGTCTTTCAAATGTAGTGAAGTTAAAGTAAAAAGTTTCCAGAAAAGATAATACTCAAGTAAAGTACAGATACTCAAAAAGTGTACCTAAGTACAGTACTCAAGTAAATGTACTTTGTTACTGTCCACCTCTGCTTTTAGATAAACATCATTTTTGTTTCTCTTTTTTTTTTTTTATTGCTGAAGGGTGATTTTTTTGTTTTATTTTGTTATTAAAAACAAACAAGCAAGCCCAGCCCAGGAGAGAAAAAGTAGCGCAAAAGAAATGTAAAGCATTACTTTCCATAAAAAGTAACTAAGAAACACAGTTAGTTACTTTTTAGGGAGTAACGCAGTATTGTAATTCATTACTTTTAAAAGTAACTTTGCTCAACACTGCTCCTGGGACCCATAGACGTTTGTCCTCTGTAGTGGACATTGTATTTTAGTGAATTTCTCTGACAGCATATATGTCAGTTTTAATGTCCTGTAAAGAGTATATTCAGGGCTTTTCAGATATACCAAATGTTTGAAGGTTTCACCATGACTACAAATTCTCCTTGGTCTTTAAAGATTATTTTTAAACATTGATTTAGCGATCTATTTAATTTTAGTTGATAATATTTTGTAATTGTTTGTCATAAATCAACAAAGAAATGATATCAATATTCCAATGAAATATTATATATCATTATTAAAATGTTGCCAATTATTACTCCCATTATTACACTTTTTATTACGTTGCCCCAAGAACACATTAATGTGCAAATTAGATAGTGTATTGAATGGGAAAACCCATTTATGGCCATATTACCAACATGATGCATAAAGTAAAATGGTATATCAATTCATTCCGTTATATCTTTCAGAACATAGTTATGAGAATCATCTTTACACAAAGTTTTGTTTAAAAAAAAAAATCCTGAAACCTAAAAATTGATTGGTGAATGAAAGAAAACAAAACCCATTGGTTTTTCCTGTATGTCATTTAATGCATTTTTATTTTTTTAAACAATTGAGTCCTGGTGGTGTCCACTGTCCCCTACTAATAACATGTGAATAAAATATCTTTTTTCAAAAATGTTTTCCCCCCCCATTTGTTTCTTATGCTCTGAAATGTAAATGACATGAAAAAATACAAAAACAAAAAATAAAATTTATGGGTATTTTTCCCCCCTAAGGCACAATCCTGGCTCAAATCTAAGCCGGTCTGTGAAACCAGGCCGTAATGTTCTTCGCTGAAAAAACTGGTTTTGCGATATTACATCTAATCTGGCTTTGAAACACTTGTAAAATAGTCTATCCTACTTAAAACACACAGATTTAGATTGACAAAGCAAGTGCACATAACATTCAGTAGAAAAATAGTTTATTGTATTAACAGGCATAAACGAAAACATTCACCATTGTTAGTGTTTTACATGACTACCTAAAAGGGATAAATGCAGAAAAGTAGATGAAAATGAACAGCAATAAAGTAATTAAAATAAACTATATACCTACTCTTCGAGAAGGGAAAAACATTCAGAACCAACACACTGATCATTTTAGCAGGAAATGGAAAAAAAGAAGGTTACTTTAAAACAGGACAAACCGCATCCATTTACACGACTGAATCGACCATACAGGGAAACCTTCACAAAGCGCTCCAGTCGATGGACTTCTTTCCTGACTTCTTCAGCAAGTCATTGGCCTTTGAGAAATGTTTACATCCAAAGAAGCCACGGTGAGCAGACAGTGGCGAGGGATGGACGGCTTGCAGGACATGGTGTCGATTCTACAAGTCAACAATCAGAAAACAATGTACAACTGTTTGGAATATTTATCGGATCTCCTGGCATATATTTTCGGATCTCCTGGCATATATTTTCTAGTTGTTCAGTTATGAACTGAAAGAATTACACACATCAAGTTCTATGTTTCCAACATACCTTGTTAATCGCAGCCCCTTTCTTCTGAGCATAAGAGCCCCAGAGAATAAAAACAAGACCCTGCATGTTAGTGCTGAGCCAGTGTACCACCGCATCTGTGAAAATCTCCCAGCCCTTGTCTTTGTGAGAGTTGGCCTGGTGCGCGCGCACAGTTAGCACAGCATTCAGCAGCAGAACCCCTACAACAAGAGGTTGTCATTAAACACATTTACATGCACAAGGAAATTAGCTTATTTGGCTATTTATTCATTATATTGCATCTAACTGTAAACATTTTACTTTTTCTACTTTCTTTAGTGTGTAATATTGCTGTTTGAGGATGAAAAAGGTCTGCAAAGTTACAAAGCACAAAGTCACTCCAGCGGGAGTTATTCTCTTTATATCAGTAGCCGCGTTTCCATTACCCTTCACACTGCGCAAATTGAAATTGCGGAAAATCATGCCCAATGGAAACACGTCAATTTCGCAAAAACTCCCATTAGGGATGTAAACGGTTAATCGATTATCGATTAATGTCGACAAGAATTTACTCGATTAAATTAATTGTCGGCTAATTGAACATTGCGAACGTTACACGAGATTCTCGCGGGCGGCGAGAGACCCGACACAAACCTGAGGCGGCAAAAAAGAAGCCAAACATGAGGCGGTCAAAACGGAGTGGAGTGTGGGAGCATTTCAAATTTGAGGCGAAGGAGGACGAAAAGTGCCACCATTGCACATATGCTTCAGTTAGTGTGTGTGAGAGAGATCTCAGGACTGGTGGGAGCATACTGGCTTTAAACATTGGCTTTAACGAGGAGCAGTGGGAACGAAATTTTGTTGTGTACAACAATATGTTGTGTCAACGTTTGTCCACATTCCTCTCCTACGACGACACAACGTTTCGTCGGGTCATCCGTCCCTTTGCAGATGCGTGTGGGTTTCTCTCGTCATTAAACCGCGGAGACGTTGCCTAATGCCTCAGAAAATCCGACCTGCCTGTTTACATGACAGTCGCATTGGCACATATCCGATTTATTTCCACATATGAATGAGACCTGAAACCGATCTCGATATATATCCGAATGCATGCGTTTTTTTTCCTGTTTACACTGTCATAGAACACATCGGATCTGTGTCACATGTGAGCAAAAAAATCGGAATTTGGTCACATTTCACTGACAGTTTAAACAAGGGACGCCCTCTAATTTTACTGTCACCTTCCTCAGGGATGATTTAAGCTGTGTTCAGTTCTATATTTGAAGTTTCCAGGTCTAGTAATCTTACTGTTACCTTTCTCAGACCAAGGGGGATTATAAGTGCTGCTGCTGCTAATGTTTCAAGCTTTTCATTCAAGTAGTTTACCAGATAGATTATTATATGTAGGCTTAATATTGTAGGCTAAGCCGCCTACCCATGTAGATTTTTATTTAAAATTTATTTTATGTTGCTTAATGTTTCACATGCAACAGGTGAGCCAGTGCACAATTATTTTTTTATGCATTTTAATTTTCTGTAGATAATTTATTTTGTTAAACTACATAAATGCCATTATCTGTACCGTATCCCAACTGTTACAATAAAACATCAATTGAGCAATATAACATGCATTTTTATTCAGTAGCCTATAAGCAATATTTTGCTTTTTATGTTAAAGACACTATTGATACCGTGAGAAATTTACATTCTCAGGAAAATAGCTGCTTATCAGTTAATCGTTAATCGATCTATAAGGTCAATCAATTAATGATTAATGAATTAATCGATAATTTGCATCCCTAACTCCCATTTATCGCAAAAAAGTTTTTACGCTCGCATTAGGTGGTTTTTCAGGCAACTCGAAAAAGAAGTATTTCGCAAAACTGCAATGGAAACAGTTTTTGCGCATTTACAGGTCACCTGACGTAATGACTCGGTGTGTTTGGACAGAATACTGGACAGAGTTCTTTATTAAATTCATAAAAGGACAAAGAATTACAGAAATACTGGATTCTAAACCTCAAAGAAATGCCACAATCAAGACCTCAAAGCAGAAATGCGGGAGAAACACCCAGAAACACATCATATGTGCTGCTCCAAGTGTAAGGGTCTTTCCTTGCCATTAATGATTGGATAACACACATACGTCTCCTTCGATTAATAATAATGGCCAGTGCAGTGGCTGGGATATACATAAACCTACCAATGTCCGTTGCCATGATTTTTGGAATGACTTTTCGCGAGAGGAAAAAAATGAGGTTTTAGTCACATAACATCGGTTAATGGAAACGGCGTCATTTCGTAATAGTTTTTTGTCGACATTTACAAAAAAAAGGGGAAAAAATCTGTAATTGCGCAAATCTGTAATGGAAACGCACCTATTATCACTGTTTCTGAACTCCCTGAAACGCTTCAGTTGTAGTCTTGAGTTTTCTTCTGGGAACAAACATGTCACAATATTCCTCATTTTAATAATTCCTGCACAAGACATATGCTAAATAAAGGGGTTGAGTTGCTTTCGGAATGTTTTGAAACTTGAGGTTATGGTAAGAGGCGTGACATTTCCAAAACACGCTCTAAGCGGTTGACCAATAACAACACAAGGATCCAGCCGACCAATCAGAGCATATTGTCCTTTTCAGGAGGGGCTTCACAGAGACAGGAACTAAACAGGGCTGCGTTGTGTTTCGAAACTGCCAATGGTTCTATGATCAACTTAAGCTTACGATGCTTTTGAGAAACGCAGCCCTGAGCGTTACTGACAGACTGGGAAGAGAGGTGCTGCAACAATGTAAAATATGTGAAAATAATGAGGGTTTTTTTAACATTCAAGCATGAAAACCTATTCTAGTAGAGACTCTAAAGCCTGGAACACACCAAGCCGATGAACTAGCGCTGATGAAAGCCGACGGTGTTGTCGCCTTGCGTTGGGGTAAAAAGCTGCACTTTGAACACACCGAGAGAACTACTGCCGACTGTCTGCCGACCGTGTAAATGAGACGCCTGTCTATTTCTGCAGATATATTCGTCATTCAAAAAGGGAAACCGACACTGCAGGCTGCAGATACACAAACCGTAAACAAAGCAGTGCGTGCTTAACGTTTTGAATATAAATCCTGCTAAACACTTTCTTTATTCCACTCCGCTCATGTTAATATTGTGTTACGGCTCAGTTTTGTTTTGGGTTTGTTCTGTTGCTTTTCTCTTTTTTTTCTATAGGTTGCCAGATAAGGATCCACACCTGTGTTGAATTTGGAAAGCAGTATTTAAGATGGCTGTCCTTTGTGGGAGGGAGTTCTGACCCCTATCCTGCAGTTGTGCTTAGGAGCTGGACCTTCATATTGTTTTTCCCTTTATTGTTTACTTATTTTTTGTTGAACATCTATTTTCTTTATTATGTAACCCCTAGACGTAAATAAATATTTTGTCTAATTCATTTTTGGATTCTGATCCCTTTATTTTGTTACTTCATTGAGCCGGAATGTAACAATTGCAATATTCGCCAAGGAACACTCAGGTAAGATGACGTAACATTAGAACAGCCTTCTATCTGTACCGTTTTTACTTTGCTCGCTGTTTTGCTATTATTCTCATGCACTGTCTCTTCACTAGGCTGAACAGCCAATCAGAGTTCTCTCTCTCACCGACGGCCCGATGCTGATTCAACATGTCGAATCAGCCGAAAAAAAGCCGACGAGGACCAATTTCTGCCGACAGTGCGGAACACACCGAGAAAGTGCGGACTTAAGACTTTGAAAAAAGGAATAATAGGTCAGATGGGAGAAAAGCATTTTTGCAAATTACTGATTCAGAAGATTGAGTTAATCTTTGAGTTAAAAGCCAAATTAATGTGCAATTCCAAATATTAGTTGTTTAAACAAGTGTTTTCTTTCTTATTTTCTTAATAAACAATGGTTCCAGTTCTACATTTGCTTTGATTTGTTTGCATCGTCCACTGGTCCAGTGCTCCTCTCTCTGATAACATAGCATTTCTTTTACATATCCTTTTTCTTATATTTTCAGAGTGAGAGAAGACAGGAAGGAAAAGGAGAAGAGAGAGGACAGGAGGACCAGGAAAGGACCTCGAGCCAGTGGGGCCAGTTAATGCATAAGCATAGCTTCTATGTTAAGACTGTCTTAACTCTTTCCACGCCAGAGTTTACTAAAAAAGTTGCAAGCCAGCACCAGCATTTTTGATCACATTCACAAAACTTTCATAGCCCCCAGAATATTTTGTTGATGAATATGTAAACAGTCAATATCTCTAAAGAAAGAACAGAGAAAAACATTCCATTGCAGCTTCATTCATTATTTTTTCATCAACATGTGAAAGTGGGTAGGTTTCTTTAAAGGGTCATGAAACCCTAAACCAAAATTTCTGAGATTTTAACAGAGGTATGTGTGTTGAACACCATTGAAGACAATGTTAGCATCTGTTAGATTTAATAGTAGGGGGAAAATGGTTAAATTTTAGTTTTTATACGCTATTTTCCTCTTCCGGGTTTAAAATCTTCATTGTGTCCACGTCACAGGTGGCAGAGCACTATAGTACTTTGATGACTCATCGGTGTCTCATAATTATTAATGAGACTGAGTTTTTTATCCAATGAGAAGACACTTTCTCTTAATTATTCATGACACCATGTGGAATTTTCCAATGACAGACATGTCAAACTATGATATCGCGTAGTAGATGAGAGAGGCAATGATGGGACGCGCGTTTGTTTTCGTGGTGCAAAAGTTCCAGTGCATCTTTCCCCGCGATGCTGCCCGGGATGGACTCTGACTGCAGGCGGCTGGATGGCCATCAACCACGGACACTTCTAAACTATGTGTGTGTAGCAACCATTCAACGGGAGAATGGTGGACTTCGGCCTTGTACACCAATGCAGGTTTCGTCTTGCGAGTGATGCGGTCCCGTCCCGAGGACTTTTCTATCGCTTCAGAGGTGTGTGTGTGTGTGTGTGTGTCTAAAATGTAACCCTGACCGTTTTACTTGCCTTCTGTTAAATCACTCGTTATTAAAATTTAGATATTTCGATAATACCTCAATTGACCCTTCGCTAAGCCCCGCCCTCCTTAGTTACTGTTGCTACGCCTGTCAAGCTTTTGCGCCTGGCACGTCTATTACAGTATGTATGCACTGGTTTCAGACATTCCTAAGGAGATAATTAGTCATTTTTGTCGAACAGGTGAAAATATGAGAGAGCAAGACTGCAGTATGCATTCGAGGGCTATATCCACGACATAATATGCAAACGATTAGAGAATAATTTAATCAAAATTGAAGCTAAAGCCTATAACGTTAGGTCCCAGCGCAAGCAGTAGCCGCCTCGTACGCTGACCATTCAAATGGGAAACACACAAATTGAGGAACAGCTGTTCATGCACAGCAGGGTAAGTGAAATGTGAAAATATTCTAATATTTATAAATCAAACAGCTTATCCATAAGTATTGTGGAATAAACACAAGACATTAGCCTGACCACTTTGCAATGATAACATTCTCCCGCTTATATACTGTTACTGCTCACACGTCGTGGGTCATATTAGTGACTACTGTTATGAACTGATTAATTTTGCATAACGTTACCAACCTTTTCCTTGGAGATCTCCGGCAAGCCCCGTGATGTTCCCTGCTTTTACTAACTAACGTTACCTTTTACTTTTACTAGAACTAACACCGGGAGAGTCGCGATCGGATTGGGGGTAACGTTACTAGTTTGGCCGTCGATTAACAAAATGCTGAAATATATTTTTAAGTAACGTTAAGTTATGTCAGTGAGCCTCCGTCTTGCCTTTAATCACACTGTTTAATCCACGAGCTGGACAATAACTTTATTCTAGAGCTGCTATAAAGCCAAAACACTTTACTTTTAATTTCCTATTATCAATGTAAAGCTGCTTTGGAACAATCTACATTGATAAGAGCGCTATATAAATGAAGATGACGCCCAGCATTTCTCCCCTTGGGTTTTAGGTTTCGGGAAGGGAACAAAATCCACCACCCTGTCCAAACTTTTAGGATACCGGGTATCAGATTTGCACAATCCATACGCGCAACGCTTCGGCATGTTTCCCTCTCGCTCGAAAGCTTGCCAGACCTCCCGCGCCTAGTTACGGTTGCTAAGCCACGATTGGCCAGTGGCGGTTTTCAGGCGTGGCTTAGCGAAGGGTCAATTGTATGGAACGTATACTTAATTTGTGCAAATTTCTATGTCACTGTACATCTTTATTATGTGTGTTTAGGGGGTGCGTAGATCTAGGATATGTAGGCTACTGAATTTTTTTTTTTTTTAAGAGAATTTTTTTTTTTTTCAAATATATGCATTTATAGTGTGTATATAAACAAATATATATTTTATAATGACATAATTATACATATACATGTGCATTTATATGTTTTAAATACAATTATAAGGTGTCAGTGTATTTCATTAGACTATAACTTTGCCAGCTATAAAAAAAATCTAGCATTTCCTCACGTTTAACCCCCCCCCTCTCCCCTCTCCCCTGCCGTGCCATACCACACCCTCCCCTCCCTTCTTCTCACAGCCACCACGCCCAATTAAGTTGCATTTTTCAAAAAGATTGTGAGCTAGACTTGAGCTGAAAGAGGGGGGTGTCGTTACCCTTTAAAAAACAACAACATTTTGATGACAAAACAAACACAAATCGTGTTTTTGTCAAAGGCTTTACCAGGAATTGGTTCTAGAATGATCAAAACAGATGGAGTAGGTCGAGTCCATCGACACCCCAAAGCTTCACAGTCCTAAAGCTCTTTGTGGGTTCCACATTTTTCTCGCTAACGTTAGGCAGTTTTGATTTATATGCTGTTGAATGTTTGATGATCACACCTTACAAGCGCAAACATCCTA
Source organism: Abramis brama (assembly GCF_963993115.1). Lineage (NCBI taxonomy): Eukaryota > Metazoa > Chordata > Actinopteri > Cypriniformes > Leuciscidae > Abramis > Abramis brama. Next base: position 44,624,957 of record NC_139967.1, read on the forward strand.
TATCCGCTCCTTCTGGTTTACGCAGATCTACTTCGCCTGTTTTTGGATCCGGAGATGCTGTACTATTCCAGAAGGTATAAGAGTGAAAACACAGATTGCCCAGAATAACAGAAATAAGTCAATGACGGGGAAGCACCGTGTCATAAAAGACGGAAAATCTCGTCAATGGCGGGGAAAGAGTTAAGAGCTAGTTTGACCAGCTAGCAGTTAGCCAAGGGGTAATCAGTCTTTTCCAGTTATGACCAGTTTTAAAGAAAAGAAAAAATGAATGACTAACATGTTAAACTAGTAGTGCATAGTTTATGCAACCAGCCATGGAACTCAAACCTGAGTCACACAAAGCACTAATGCATCAAATGTTGGAACACCGCCTAAAACAATATGGCTGACAGTCTATTTGATTTTAAGACTTTCACTACGTAATCTTTGTTTCATTACTGATTTATTGTGCAATCAAATGTGGTTATTGATGACCGCACCGGTAAAAAGAGTCTCTCTTGACTAGGGCTGCATGATATATCAATTTAGCATCAATATCGAGATGTGCGTATCCACGGTGGTCGCAACACATGATGCGTTATGTCAAGTATAGGGATCGTAGTTGATCGGTTCCGGTTCGGAATGCATGTGAATCGCAGATTAATTGCAAAGTTTATCCATTATTGAAGAAAAGTTTATCATTTGCATGCGTTTATAAGTCCTGTCAGTTTACACATCGAGCGCAAGAAGAATGAAACTCACACAGACAGCACATGAACAGTGAATTCAATTCTCTTTCTCTTGAGATTAAACGGTCACGTGCACGCAAAATTAAGTCAAAATGCCCGTCTCGGCGAGTATCCTCAAAAACACAGTCTTGAGACTTGTGTTGTAAACAAGAAAACGGATGCATATCATGATTATATTGGGTCCGTGCATTCATCTTAAAGGACAAATCCAGTGAAAAATGAACCTAGGGGTAATTAACACATGGTAACCGAGTCGATCGTTCCCTGAGATGCGTTTTCATGATAATCGAATATAAAGTGTTTTATCTTTAAAAACAGATTAGCTCATAACACTAGTATATGGGGCACAGAGTAAGTAAAAGTAAATCGCTAGTTAATACCACTAACAAGGCTCAAAATAGCCTCACACTAACACGGTAGCATAATGAGGGTCCCTACATGCAAACCGAAGCATTGAGAACTTTGTAAGTGTACTTACAGTGTACTTGTAAGTAAACTTCATCTCGTTTACATGCAGGATCCATCTTGGAAAACAGTCTCGACTAATCGAGCCACGAACGCCGTGCTACGTTAGATTTCACAAACGTAATTCCTATCAACAAGCTCACCTAGCGCGGCGTTCGTGGCTCGATTAGTCGAGACTGTTTTCCAAGATGGATCCTGCATGTAAACGCGTAATGTACTGTCTTTATAAAGTATCTTCTTATTAAACTGTAAGTACACTTACAAACTTCTCAATGCTTCGGTTTGCATGTAGGGACCCTCATTATGCTACCGTGTTAGTGTGAGGCTATTTTGAGCCTTGTTAGTGGTATTAACTAGCGATTTACTTTTACTTACTCTGTGCCCCATATACTATTGTTATGAGCTAATCTGTTTTTAAAGATAAAACTCTTTATATTCGATTATCATGAAAACGCATCTCAGGGAACGATCGACTCGGTAACCATGTGTTAATTACCCCTAGGTTCATTTTTCACTGGATTTGTCCTTTAAAGTGACAGCAGCCGAATATACCCACAAAATCATGTTTGTAGCTTTAACAAAGATAAATTGTATTAATTAATTATATTTAATTTATACATTGTTATTTTACGTTAGTTCGTTTCAATGTCCGTACCTGAATACAGTTAAATTTAGCTGAAAAACAAAAAGCACTGCTTATTACATTTGTATCTTTGTCCTGTTGTATTTATCTATGCCTGTAATTTGTTTATTATTTTGATAATGAATAAAATTTCAGATGCACTCTCCTAGAAAAATCACTTCAATCATTGTAGAATGATTAATTCTGTACAAATAGAGCTATTTAAATCATCTGGTGAAATTGTTTTCATATTGCAATATATATAGCAGAATAACTAAATATCGCAATGTCAGATTTTACCAGTATCGTGCAGCCCTACTCTTGACATATCGTGCGGTGTCATCAGTTCTGTAATGAACCAGTAAAGTGCATGCCATGAAAAGGAGAAAGCATGAATCACACCTTGCGTTGCCCATCCTGTAAGATCTCCATGGCCGGGTTGCTCAAAGCCTTCGATGTCTGAAGCCAGTTCTTTGAATATGTTCACCAAGCTGTGAACAGCAAAAGTGACATAAAATAACTGCATCCAAAACAAAGAATCATATAGCCCTTATAATAATTTGAGTAAAATACATATTTTTATGCTAAAAATAAAAGAGGTTGAAATTAAACATAAGCTGTCAGAATATAATTTCGCAGAGTGTCTTGTTAAATTGTCTTTTACAGTTATGAACCTGAGAATTATGTTTCTTAACCTTGAGGCTCTTATCTCAAGGGCATCAAGCCCATATTGATCCAGACGGATTTTCTACCTCATCTGTAAATCAGGAATGACATTCAAAGACGCTTATGAAGGGTCCGATCCTGGAATCCACTGAGTGGATATCTAATGAGTGATTTATAATCAAGTTATTAATCAATATTTATCCTTCAAAATATTAAATGATTTGAATTACTTCATGCGTATGTTTAAGCATTTGTTTTACTTTTTCTCTTCGATCTCTAGAGAATAATGATAAATGTTGTTTGTACCTCTTACTGAGAGAAAGAACATGCAATCAGGATGTTTTGGGAAAGTTTCCCGTTTAGAGCAAAAGCTTGACCGACTCCACCCTTGAAGAAGCTGTGTATCGGTGTATGTGCGCTAGTATTGTTTGTTACAGGTCCTGTATTGGTGAGGTAAACATCTGGCACCCTGGGGAGATTGACTGACGTTAGAAACGCAGTTCTGTGACCTGGAAGGTCACAACGTGACTCAAACTAGGGTTCAGGTGTCAGCCCTGTTATAAATTGAGATATGCTCCTGCATATCAGCCCACGTGTGGAAAATTTCTCTATTTCTTAGCCAATCAGAATCATCCAACCTGAAGTAATGACGTAGTTGTGAGCTTAGAGAAAGGTGTAACTGCTGTGAAATGTGAACGCATGTCAGGGCGGCCTACAAATTCCTTGCTGAGTATTGAAGCTGAACAATATAGTAACATACACTGCCATTTAAAAGTCTCTTCTGCTCACCAAGGCTGCATTTATTTGATAAAAAAAAAAAAAAAAAAAACGTAATATTGTTAAATATTAGGACAATTTAAAATAACTTTTCTATTTGAATATATTTTAAAATATAATTTATTCCTGTGATCAAAGCTGAATTTTCAGCATCATTACTCCAGTCTTCAGTGTCACATGATCCTTCAGAAATCATTCTAATATGATGATTTGATGCTCAAAAAACCTTCATTATTATTATCAATGCTGAAAACAGTTGTGGACCATTTTTTTCAGGATTCTTTGATTAATAGAATTTCAAAAGAACCGCATTTATCTGAAATAGAAGGCCATTTACACTTGGCCACATAAATACGTCTCCACAAAACAAACATAAATCCGATCTAGTTCAATTCCCACGCTATATGCAGATTTAACAGTTCACGTCAGCGAAAGCAACAGATATGAGCTGCATTTTATTGATCATCAGCTTATTTCAAAATCAAAGACCGCAATAGGAGAGAGAGCGGCAACAGCACTGGTACGATCATTTAGTTTCTTTACTTGTAAATGAATGTGATGTTTTGAGCGTCTGCGACTTACAGTTTTATTTCCGGTAGTTTGTGCATTGTCTTGCTGAAGAGATACTCTGCTCATCTGCGGTCATATCTGGCTATAACGTCATATAGCCAATAACACGCTCTCACACGTTTCTTTTTTTAGCATTGTTGAGATGAATAACATTTACATAATGTGGTTTCAACAACCAGATGCATTTACACTTGTCCAGTTTCGTCTTGTTTCAGTTTCAGTTTTTTAGAGGGCATTTACACCGGATCTTTGCACGATCGGATAGCTTTCCGATCTGAGAAAACGCATGAAGTGACCAGGTGTAAACACGCCCTTTGGTTAGAATAATTAAAAAATGTGTAGTGTTGGGGAAACACAGATCTAATATCATTCAATATTAAAGTGTCTGTATAATTTGTGTTATTTAATTCAATTTTAGGGGTTGTTTTGTTTGTTTTATGGAGAGCTTAGATAATCAGGCCAATAAGAGACTTTTAACTACAATTTACATTTTTATTATACAAAAGTTTCATAAAAAAGGTCTACAGACTTATAGAGATCAGGTAAAACCATTTAGAAACTGGTTCACAGGAATTGCCCCCTAGCTGCAAACCATTAAAATGCTTTGAAACGGGTATGCCAAAGCCCTGTCACATGACTTTGGCAGTCCATGCTCCGAATCACTGGTTTAAAACAAATGGTTCAAAACAAATCAATTGCTAATTGATACAAATCACATTATAGTAACCTGTAAAGCTGCTTTGAAATGATGTGTATTGTGGATAGTGTTATGACGACTGCAAGACAATACCTTGGTGGAGGTGGCACAGGTCTCTGAACGCTGAAGCAAAGCCCATGAGCCTGGTTCGGCCCATGATAAGGGTCCTGGCCCAGAATCACAACCTTTACCTAGAATCACAAGAAAAAAAATATCATTATAAGGTGCCAGACACAGTGTTTTAGTTCTGCATGATGCCATTTCATGCAACCCCTTTGCACCCTTTTAATTTCTTATAGTTTCCATTCACCACCATAGAAGTTTATATAAATTATTTATCAGTGCACATTTTTACTATTGCGCCATTGTAATCTTTAATCTAAATATCTTCCCCTCCCTCTTGCAGCACATCTCTTCTCTGATGATGTGTTTCCTGGCGCGAGGGAACCCGTCACTCACATGAGATCCACCAAGAGCAAACCACAACCATCCAAACAATTCCCCCATGGACAAAATCAAGTCCCGTCCTACATTTTTTTCTTGCTCGAGAAGCCGTTTCACGCAGATATACGTCACAATAGTAAAGAAAAGACTATCGCAACTTCCATTTCATGTCAAGACTGTTTCCAAATGCCTATTTAACATCCGACTGGAAATGTTTTAGGAAAACATTGCTGATGAGCACATGCAAAAATACCACTTCCATCTGAAAATATGCATATCAAAAAGAGATCTTTGCAATGTATGCATGCCATCACATATATGTGCTATTAGGGGATGACTATAAAGCTAATAGATATTGAAAAACTAAAAAAAATTGACTTAATGGAGTCTTTAAAGCAAAATAAAGCAGCTAAATTCTCTGTGCAAGCTAAATGCTTTTGAACATAGTTCTTTATCTGGTGATTTTAACATTTGGCAACTAAAACCAAAATAAAATTGCCTCCTAAATGTTTCATTTTGTCATTTTTTTCTGTCTAAAGCATTGCTAGGGTTTAGTTTGACCTGCCTTACATACTAACATGACATTCAACTCACATCTTGTACGTCACATGTCCGTGTCCAGGAGAAAACTTCATTTGCAGGAGGATAGATGGTGTGTTTTTTCCTCTCCTCAGCAACAAAAGACATCAACTGCAAAAGACAAGCACTGCTGTATATTACTCTTCTTTTATCAAGGGTTAAAGTTAAAATGATTGTCCATGTCTTACTTACTGACTTAAAGTAGTTCTTTCCGAATTCTGCACTGAGAGCTTTCCTCCAGCTCTCTCCAAACCCGTCCGGAGCAGTTTGGAGAGCAGAGAGCCTTTCCAGAGCCGCCTTTTTGTTTTTGTTGATCCGTTCAAGTTGCTCAGGACTCAGAGGTAAAGATGAGCAGGAGACGTCTTCGCTCTCCAACTTTTGCTTTTTCCCCTGAGGCGATATTTTAATGTATTTGGTTGAAGTCCATGATCGTTTGGAAGCACGGCCTAGCATTTGTACATTTAAAAAACGAAGACAAGCTATACTTGAAAACATTGTCTATTTGTTAAATCATAGAATGCCTTCTCAAAATGCATCAAAGTTTTGATGCCAAGACCAAATATGCCATATTGGTGGCAGGCACGACCAGAATGCGCGAGGTTTTGATTTATAAGCAACTAAAATATGTGCAATTGACATGTAAGCAGTTTTGTTTACACTAACATTTTCGCAGTTTGTTGTTTGAAGTGATAGCCAAAACTACTTCTTCTGTATTATAAAGGTGCATTAGCGCCAACCACTGGACTGGAGTGTGGCCAGCAGATAGACGGGAACAAAGAAGTAAATAAATATAAAAATTATTATTTTATTCAATTATTACATTTTTGAATTAAATAATTAGTATTTTTCAGATAATTTATTAGGACGTAAAACTACTTCCGGAATTGTGTAATTCTACATTTCGCGGGAATAGGGGAAAAGAACAACGAGGTGTCAGACAGAGCCAATTCTATTTGCTCGTGAATGACACTATGTTCAACATATAAATAAAGCACCACCACTTTCATTCATATTTCAAGCGAAATATGTCGACATATGACTCCCAGTCCAGCCGCAACAGACCAGAGTAAATAAAGTGTGTTTTACTCACATCATCTCTTGCATCTCCTGAGCATGTAAGATTTCTTTTTTTGCACGCTGGCGAAAAGAACGACTTAATACTTTTCTGTCCAATCATTTCCGCAAATAAAATGAATAGTTAAACGAAATCGACTTTAAAAGAGCAATACTCGAGGTGCGTGCAGTTATAACTCCCGCCAGATTTCAGAGACGTATATATATGACGTGAGGACGTCACGTGCTCGGCGCGCGTACATAGAGTGACAAAATAAGATAAAAGTTGTTACATTTAATACTTTACATAAATGTTACCCCTTTCTAAGTAGGCTATATTCAAAACTATTGAGAGAAAAAAATGCTATTTTTGTTCTTTTATTTTTACAACACAAACTCTTGGATTCAGGGTTGCTATAATAGGGTATAATTCTTATGTCTATGATGGTCACAAAAAAATCTTTGAAATGTCCAAATTACCCCGTGTTTACACTATAATAGCCTAAAGCCTAAATGTTTTTCTCTGACTGTTGGTTTTGATTTTATTGATGTTGCTGTTGTTATTAGCTACTTGGTATAATTTAAAGTTAGTCGATTTTTGCATGAATAAAAAGCTTGTGTATGCCATGACTATAATGGTTTTGTACATGCAACTCTGTTTTGTTCTGTACTTAAAGCACTTTTTTTTCTTTTTTTTTTTTTACAATATAGGCTAGGCCTACTACTACGGCGACTACTACTATTAGGCCTATTTTCATTAATAATATGATTAATATTATAATTCATGATTATAAATTCTTTACTGAAAAGGGATGTGGCATAGGAGGGAAAGACAGTTTAGGCTGTAAGATAGACATGTCAATAAAACCACAGCGACCCTGTGTGGCCACTGGTGAAGCAAACTGCAAATCCATTACACTATAGTTAATATTTATTATTTCCAAACAAAGTTTGTTTTCTCAACTGTGATCATGATAGTAATATTTTGTGAGGATGACTGCACACATAATGTGTTGCAATTTTGCCAAAAAACAAGAAGCATTATTATAATGAGCATTCTTATATACTCACTCCTTATCTTTTGCTATAGAAATAAATAGTTTACTATTTAGAAGAAATATTATACCAACATGCCTTCTCAAGCAAAACATTTCACAAAAAGTTTAAATGTTTCAAATTAAGATGAAAAGCATTCGGCAGTTCTGATTATTAAATGTTATTGGAGCATAGGTCATATTCCATTGTTAATTTGATTACATAATTCTGAAAAATTAGATCAGCATAATTTGATGTCAGATGTCACTTGGTTTGATATTATCTAATGTAGAATGGGGTGAATTCATTTTAAGTGGGGTTGATTTCAGGATACTGTATATGATCTGAAATTTGTTTATCATTTTGAAGTGACGGCTTTGTCAAGTAAAAATGTATTTTCAAGAATAGCAACGTTGTTTTCCTCACTCTTCTTCAGTCATTTTCTGTGGACTTCTGTTAAGGTGAATAGCATGTGGTAAGCTAAATTAAAAAATAAAAGACTAGCCTATAGGAAAAAGAGAGATGATGCCTCATCAAGCCAGTGTTGAATGAGTTAATATGAGGTATTAAACAATAACAACAACAAATCTGAAATTAACCATGTGAAAAAGTTATGGTATGAGGTGTCATGGTATGGTATGGTATGTATGGTGTTAATGTTTATTAAGGAAAAGGTACTCTTTAATTTTGTTTTGCATTTTGAAAATGTAATTTTTGGATATTCAAAGTATGATAACAGTGTGATTAAGGATGCTTTTGTAATGAATCTGTTAATTTTATTAGTCAAATTTCACATCCATAAGTGTAAGTTTTTTTAACAAAAAGCCCATTTTCTCAGTATTCCTTAAAGAATTCGAAAATTACTTTTCTAATATTCAATCTAGTACTAATGGAAAAGCTATTAAGACTGTTAATTTGTGTACTGTCTTCAAAATCTTTGATTGATGCAAAGGTCTTGTATTTTTGTGTTTTCTTCGCTCCCCTGGCTCTAAAAGTGTATGTTGTATTGTTTTGTTGTTTAAAGCTATATATATATATATATATATATATATATATATATATATATATATATATATATATATATATATATATAAATTAACCACTTTGCATGAAAAAACAAACAAAAAAAAAACTCTACAATTATTCACTGATACATGATATCATATTAGGCTATATTAGTACTTTTTTTCTGATCCCGCCCATCGGTCCTAACAACAAATCATTGTGTATTGTAGCCTATTGGTAAGGTTATTTTTTATTAATTAAACACAGAAAGCGCAATACATTTATCATCGTTGCCAGCTTTAGCCAAAACCAGGAAAATACACATTTCCCCCCATTACGCGGTTAGTGGTGAAACGTAAGATTTGTCTGGAGTGTTTGTGTTTCATCTCTTTAGCAGTTGATGGAGCCACTTGTCGCTAATAGTCCTTTCATATCAAAGCGCATGGAATGGCCTATATGTGTATTCTAAGCTCAATGTATTGGGCTAAATGATGGAACAAAATAGAAAGGTTCAGTAAAAAAAAAAAAAGTGTAATTTTCGCAATAGGCTATCCTATATTAAACAGCGCAACTCGACGCAAAGTCATCTTTTCCCCAAATGTTGCACATGTTAGGCTAATTGTGTGCATTTGGTAAGATGGTAAAAAAGAAAGAAAGTTGTCTTTCTGACCTGAAATTGACCTGAAAGTGATGGAGCCTCATGCCAACAAAGTTGAAAAACGCACAGATTACTGAAGTAATCTCGGGTTTAGATTACTGTTCATTCGTCGTACACCGCTCTTAATCCGTAATATCATCCTTAGATAATAATATGTCCCTGGATATTAGAAAAACGCATCCAGGGAATAGGTCTAAAAATATTACCTATATAACGGAACACGATGTTTAACTGCTGACTTTAGCTTTGTGTATTGCCAGGCTGTACACAGATTGCTGTGACAAATCCTTTGCAGTTTTTCGATCATTTTGAATTTAAGTTTTTATTTGATGAATACAATTTTTGATGAATGAAACTCTCAAAACGCTTTTATTTATTCCCCTCTTTATTGTGAGGTTGTTGGAATATCAGTTGGTCTCTTTATTTTTTTTATTTTTTTTGATAGCCTAGTATTTTATTTATAGCCAATGTGTTATTATTTAATAATTGTATTAATTTATTTAGGTGCATTTTTATTTAATATATGCCTATTAATTTTGAAAATTTGCTTTGAAACAACTTGATCCAACATTTTCTGAGAAAAAAAAAGATGTTGGACATCTGAGCCTTTGAGGAGAGCGTGTTTTGTGGTTATTTGCCTGATAAAAGATCTGAAAGACATCAGACAGAAGCGGATCTCTGTTTTCCTGCAGCTTCAGGACAGGAGATGGGCACGAAGTTGCCAGACATGCTAGAGGGATTAGGTGGAGGGGGGGAGGGAGGGGGGAAAATCAAAGTTGAAAGCATTTGTATTCTCCTCTGATTCAGGCTGTCGCTGTTCCTGCGACGACACCTTGAAGGGCGATAGGAGCGTGTGGGTGTGAAAAGCAGCGAGTATAAAGTAGGTGGGTTTGAATGCGCTCGGAAACATTTCAGCGTTGGACGCGAGCAGGACTGGAACCTCAGACCGAGAGCTGAACTTTTACAGTGCAAACTGGACTATGGCATTGTTTTTTGACCAGTCGTTCGATTTAGTTCAAAAAATAACCGTGGACACTGAGAGAGATTTTATTTTCAACTCAAACATGGTCCAGTTTACAGGTGAGCAAGTTAACCCATACCCCATTGGGTTAAACACGTTTGTTGGATTGGGTAACACATTATTTTAAAGGCTATCCTTGTTAGCTACATATGTTACATGTATATATATATATATATATATATAAAGATTTATCGCAACTTAAAATTCAACATTAAAAGAAGAAATATTTAATGTATTGTTTTAACTTTTAACTTATTTAAGTTATTTTAACGAATTTTTTAAGTTGTTATAGCCTAACTAATATCAGCAACATTTTTACCATAGTAATTACAGTAAATTATGCATAATTACATGCAACTAACTCTCAACCAAACCCTAATCCTATATTATGTTGTTAATTAATATTACTTAGTACTTAAATATATAATTACACTGTAACAATGACATATTTAAATAAAGTGTAACCTTGGATTGTTATAGACTACTTTGAGCAATTGAATAATCATTGTTCTTATTCTTTCTTTTGTGTTATTTCCGCTACATATTTTTAAAATAGAAAGACCGTTCTTTATAAAAACGTCCCCTCTAAAAAATATACCAGCACTCTTCTATTATTTATTTCCATTGATGGCTCCATGAAGAATCTTTAACATCCTCTGAACTTTTCAATTGGACAAAAGGTTCTTTAGATTATTAAAATGGTTATTTTAAGAAAAGGACTTTATGGAACACAGAAAGGTTATTCAATGGGCGCGGGACCTTATTTTAAGAATGAATCGGGAAAGATGTGTTTTCTGACACTTTACTAAACAAGTGACTTTAATTTTTAGATGTAACAACCAAGCATACGCTGTCTTCTCCTGAACTCGAAAGAACGTACAGTGCTGATGGGCAGAGGAAAAGGAAGAGGACGATTTTTAGCCGCGCGCAATTGTCAGAATTGGAGCGCGCGTTCATGATTACGCCGTATCCAGACATCACTCTGCGCGAGAGACTGGCTGCGCTCACACTGCTTCCAGAGAGCAAAATTCAGGTAATACAATTGTAGTGTAATACGATGAATAGGCATATTATGTTATTTTGATTTCAACGTCTTGATTTGACATTTTAATATTTATTTCCAGGTGTGGTTCCAGAACAGACGGGCGCGCAGTATGAAAAGCAAGAAGCTGACCGCACCAGTAAGGAGGAGTCTAGGCGGGGAAGTGAGCTCTGGATGTATACCTGTCACTACCTTTCAACCAACCAGTCTTGATTTAAACCTAGAACTAAATTCTGGCGTCCATGAACAAAGAGACAGGGCAACAGAGGTCAACAGAGGCCCGGGTCACCATCAGCAAAGCCTTAGACAAGCTCTGAGTCCCTGGTCTCAAAATCTCCCGCACCCAACGCCACCCCATCCCTCTATCTCCTCAGACCTGCCTGGAGTCCTACAGTGGGGGAATAGACACTCGGAAACAACCGGAGTGTCATCTTTCTCCAATTGTCCATCAGACAGATTGGCTCAGTATCCGTTCCAAAACCAGTCGAACAGTCTCTGGCAGAATAACTGCTTCACGGCTCACCCTGAAGCGTTCTCTGGACACCAGCTGAAATCATACTGTCCTGCCAATCAGGCCATATATTCCTCCATGTCTGTGGACCAAGTGATTCCCACACATCAAACCAGTTTAGATGGAGCACTTCAGAGACAGGCTTTGACACACTACCCTCAGACCTCACTGGGAGATATTTCTGACCTCATATATAAAGCAGCTGTAGTCACCAATCTGGAGGACTGCTGAACAGAATATTTCATTTATTGTTACATGAACACTATTGTAAAAAATATTCTCTCTGGTGAACTTGTATTTGTCTCCAATGTCTTAAATGTGCTAATGGTACTTATTTTTACAGTGGAACATCCTTTCCTCCTCCTTCTCTTCTTCTTCCTTTTTTTAAAAGTTTTTTTTATTGTTGTTGCTATTTTGCGCAACTGCAAATGTGAAGAGCTAGTTTAGGATTGTCCAACATAGGCAGGGTTGTGAAAATGCTTTTATTGTTGCGATACAGCCAGCAAAAGAGAAGAAAGCCTGCACTCTAAAATGCTTTGACCTGACCAGCTGTTTCCCTGTATTAATTAATACAAAATATTTTGTATAACAAATGTAAATAATGTTTTTAATGTGTTTCTGTGGGTTGTGATTGAAAAACTTTCCTCTGTATTCTCTGTATCAAGATGTTCACATTGTGTGTATTATTATTATTTATGTAAATAAATCACTTGTATATTTATTTACATTCACATTTAACAAATCAATTGGTATATTTGCCATAAAAATTACACTTACATCTGACAATAGTAATTCTTCACAAGTAAACATCTCCTTTGTTTGCGAAACGTGTAACATATCAGGATATTGTTGCATTAATCTAGCATGTATTAATGCGCAAATCAATTTCGACCAGTCTTTTATTCATAACATCAAAGGTATTGTTGGGGTTTTATATAATCTTAAATATAAGACAACCACATGTGAAATACAATGTGTTGCAATAACAAGGAACAGAAATGAAATCAAAATTCCACCTCACCAGAACAAAAACAAAAACAAAACCTCGGAATAAACAACAAAATAAAAAAAAACAATAAATGAAAGATAACAATAAAAAAAAATATTTAAAACCCCCCAGGGCTCATGTTTTATCAGCTTATGGGTCTTAGATTACATTTGGATTTGAAGATCCAAACAGTATATTACTGTCGAAGTAATTATGGAGAAAATATCAGGGATAACTGGACACTGATCTCTATGTATCATAATCATCTCAACACAAAATAATCTTCAAATAAAATATAATAAATTCTCATAATCCTAGTGTCAAATCTACAGTCATACTCTGTTGTGTGTGTCAGCTTGTGTGTGTGTTCCTGATGCAGCTACATCCTTTAATCAAAAGGAAGATATTGGAGGGATATGTGCTTATTTTGTTAGAAGCAAAACAGGAAATATAATAATAATCATAGACAGGTTGATCGGTACACAATGTTAGGTGATCCTGTATAATTCCTTTTCATTTTCCTTTTGAGCCTCCAGATCATTCTTTCAGTACAGCACAAGATGGCAGTAGAGCCAACCTTTAAACTGTAATGCATATAAAAAAATAAATATAATAATATTTATGACACATTATTATTATTTTTGATAACTATTATTGAGTATATAACTATGTAAAAAAAAAATTTTAAAAAAATGAAGACTTCAGATGCAAAAGCCTCAAAGTCCGTCTAAAGTTTTAAAGGGGTGGTTGATTAGGATTTCACTTTTCTAACTTTAGTTAGTGTGTAATGTTGCTGTTTGAGCATAAACAACATCTGCAAAGTTACAATGCTCAAAGTTCAAAGCAAATGGAGATATTTTCTTTGAAAGAAATCGCTTTTTAAGGACTACAACAAAACCTAAAATTTACATAAACCACGCCCCCTGGGAACGCGATTTATAGATTATCAAGACAGAATATGTTAATCAATGACTAGAAGATAACTACACATAAGCTACCTAAATCAACTACCATTCAGAAATGTTGTCTATATGTTGCCACTTCTTCTTGAGTCTCTCCATCTTTGTCTGACTCCGGTTTGAAAGGCTAAAAGTTTGTGAAATTTGTCTGTGTGAGTGCAAGCAGTTGAAGCTCCGCCCCCTGTGCCGGGAGCAGCAGCTCATTTGCATTTAAAGGGACAGAAACAAAAACGGTGCGTTTTTGCTCACCCTCAAAAAGTGACAATTTTAACATGCTATATAAAAATATCTGTGGGGTCTTTTGAGCTAAAATGTACATACACACTGTGGGGTCATCAAAGATCTTGTGAAAAGGGCATTATACCACCCCTTTAATATTAACATTTTTATCAGGCTCCTATAGGTTTCTACCCAAGTACCAGCATTTCTGAATGGGCTGAGGCTGGGATTTAGTGAGTTTGAAGTGAAAGTATTTGATGAACATATACTATGTGAGGAGAGCATTCACATTTTGACAGAGGTGGCTTTGAAAGGCTTTTGCATTGGAGGTCTTCATATAGATTTTATACATCATGGATTTTATGTCATAAGTTAAGTTGGCCTGGTGTCTTTGGAAATCTTTATGATTTTATTTCTCATCCAGTGGAAGTCAGGTGATGTTTATCTGATTTCTGAATAAAGTAAGCAGCACATTCCAACATTAATATAAATCAGCATATTAGAATGATTTCTGAAGAATCAAGTGACACTAAAGACTGGAGTTATGGCTGTTGAAAATCCAGCTTTGCATCACAGAAATAAATGATTTTTTAAAAAGTATATAGAAAACTATTATTTTAAATCTTAATAATTTTTTCTGTATTTTTTTTTATCAAATAAATGCAGGCTTGATGCGCATAAGAGACTTCTTTAAAAAAAAAAACATTAAATATAATGTCCAAATTTTTGACCAGTAGTACTGTACTATTATACTATTGCTGCATAATTATCTATGCTAGCATAATTATGTTTACTGTAAACGGTGTATCAACATACATAGACAAAATACAAGTAACTTGAAAACTACTTGCCATTAATGCTACTTTTGGTGCTGGTTTTGTGCAGTGCTTTGTAGTCATTAACATCCATTGTTTCCACAACGCAGATTCAGATCCTTCATAAATGTAAATTTGTCTGTCCATGTAATTTTCAAACGATTTACATTAAATTAGAAAAAATCACTATAGGGCTTTTACAAATCAAATTGTAAACCGTACAATTTGTATCAACAAAAATCTTTTTATTTTATTTCACTGGAGAGAAAAAAATTGGAATTTGAAATGAAAGATGAAGCATACATTTAATAAGATTAGGGAGGGAAATGCCCATTAAAGGTGCAGATATGACAAAATGCAGATTTAAATATATATAAAAGCTGATTGAAAACTGATGAGAACATTGCTTCAGAATAAATTATATTTAAAAGCCAAACACTGTTTTTTTTTCGGACAAGCTGTCATGATTCTGCCCTCGTGTCCTTGATTTTCTAGTCTTGAGGCAGGATCATGACAGGGTTGCGTTTCTCAAAAGCATCTTGAGCTAAGTTGATCGTAGAGACCATTGGTGGCAATGGTTCTACGATCTACTTAGGCTTACGATCCTTTTGGGAAACACAGCCCAGACCCGTGTTTTGTGTGCAAGCACATGGCCTTGTGTTTGGGCCATGTGCTTGTGTTGTCTCGTTCTCTTGCCCCGCCCCCTTGTTATCCTCGTTTTGTCATTATTGCTTTACTATTGTGTCACCTGTTATGTTATTATTAGTCTCCCTATTTTATCCCCTTGTGTTTGCTGTCCTGTGCCGGTTCATTGTTACACATTATCATACATAGAGAAACCTTGTTTGTTATCATACCTTATGAAACCTTGTTTGTTATCATACCTTGTGAAACCTTGTTTGTTATCTTGTGAAACCTTGTTTGTTATCATACCTTGTGAAACCTTGTTTGTTATCATACCTTGTGAAACCTTGTTTGTTATCATACCTTGTGAAACCTTGTGAGTATCCTGTCAAGAGTATTGTCTAGAGAAAGTTCTGATTCTGTATTGCTGTTGGTTTATCGTCTGGTTATCTGTCAAGTCTTAGTCTAGTTTAGTCACTCCTTGTCCTGTCCATGTTTTGCCCCCTTGTGGGTTTTGTTTTCCCCATTTTTTTGTCCATAAATAAACTGTGTCATGCATCCTGTCTGCGCATGGGTTCATCCTCAAATTCATGACAGAATGAACCAGCCCAAGAAGAACCCAGCAGACAGTATGTCCTCCCAGCTCCAGCGACAATCAGAGTTCTGTGAACAATGCTGGTTGTCAGCTCCCACCGACAGAAAGAGGGTCAACCTTCCATTCCCGTCCCAGGGTGAGTGGATCCTGAGAAATTATGCCCAACTCTGGGATCGTTTCTCCCGGGAGGAGCCACAGGCTTCTTCCTCGAGGTCTCCACCTTCTGCCAAGCTGCCAGTGATCTCGGAGGGTCGTGTCCTAGCCGTAGCTACACTGGGGGACCAGGCTCATCCCTCTTCGAAGTCTCTGCAGGAAACAAGGGAGAAGGATCTCGTGGGAGTCTGCTTCGGAGTCCTCAGCGATGGAGTCAACCCTGCCTGAGACTGTCCTTCCACTACCAGTCACGGTTCCTGCTGAGCTTCCCCAACCGGTCACAAGTCCGGCTATGGCCTCTGCTCCGCGGCCAAGGAGAAAGATGAGGAAGAAGGGAGCTTTCTGTCCTCCGTCTCTGTCTCCCCCTGAGTCCGCGATGGCTCTCCAACCCGCCGCTGTAACTGAGAGCACTGTTCCTGAGCCTGCTGCTGTAAGCGCGGTTCCGGACTCTTCTGCAGGAAAAGCTGTTCCTGAACCCGTTGCAGAGAGCATAGTTCCCCAGGACTGTTCCTGAGCCTGCAGCAGTGAAGGCTGTTCCCAAGTCTGCTGCTGTTAGCGCTGTCTCTGAGTCCGCTTCAGAGAAAGCTGCGGCCGACACAGCTGCAGAAGCACTCCTCTGGTCTGTATCAGCTCGTCAAGAGATGCCTGTCGTCGTTGCTGCCAAAACTTTGTCTGACTATCTGTCCAGTCTTGTCAAAATTCTTGAAATTCCTGCCAAACCTGTCATGTCCTCAAGTCCTGTGCCCAAGCCAGCTGCAGAGTGCGCTGATCCCAAGTCCGCTGCTGGTAGCCCGGTTCCAGAGTCAGCTACAGTCTTCGCTACTTGGAGAGCGTCGATTCCGATTCTACTTCGGGGAGCATTGATTCCGGGTCCATTTCTGTGAGCCCAGCGCCTTTTCCAGCTCCACAACCGTTTGTAACGCACCCTGTCATGCGTCCTGTTTTGTTGCCCGTTGTTCCCCCCGTCAAGTTACCTGTTCCGCCACCTGCAGTTCCCCCTGTGTCGGCTTCTGTTGCTTCTCCCTCCTCTGTTAAACCTCGGTGTGTTTCCCCGGTCATTCCTGTCACAGCTCAACCCCGGACTGTTTCCCCCAAGACCACATCACACACAAGACCCAAGCCTGCCCGGATTCCTCGTCCCCAGCCCTCATCCCGTGGACCTAAGACCTCCGTTCCACCCATTCACCATGGACTCCCAACCCCCCCCCCCCCCCCTCCCTCCCTCCCTCCCTCCCTCCCTCCCTCCCTCCCTCCATGAACTTTGTTGTCCCGCCTCCTCCGCTTCCTTGTTTGTTATTTTTGATGTCACCCGGACCCTGTCGTTGTGTATTCTTGTTTACCTTTATTGTTATTTGTCATGTTTTGTTGGTCTGTGTCTCAGTCAGTCTTGTCTCGTGTTTGATGTCCTCTTGATGTCCTCTTGTCCTATCATTAGTCTCCCTATTTTATCCCCTTGTGTTTGCCGTCCTGTGCCGGTTCATTGTTACACATTATCATACATTGAGAAACCTTGTGAGTATCCTGTCAAGAGTATTGTCTAGAGAAAGTTCTGATTCTGTATTTGCTGTTGGTTTATCGTCTAGTTATGTCAAGTCTTAGTCTAGTTTAGTCACTCCTTGTCCTGTCCATGTTTTGCCCCCTTGTGGGTTTTGTTTTCCCTGTTTTGTTTTTTTTTGTCCATGAATAAACTGTCAAGCATCCTGTCTGCGCTTGGGTTCATCCTCAAATTCATGACACAAGCAACTTTTTTTACTCGGACAAGTGAATGAAAAATTTGCTTGTCCAAAGGACAAGCTCATGAAAATGCTTAACATCGAGCCCTGGCTTTAAATGACACATCTGATACAGATTCTGTTTTCTCTCCAGTAGAAAAAAAGAAAGAAAAACTTTACGTTGATACAGAGTTCAATTTGATTTGTAAAAGCCCTATAGTGACTTATTGTTATTGAATGTATTGATAAAATGTAAGAATTTGACATGAAAGATGACAGCCTGAGGTTAGGGGGAAATTGCCTTTATAAAAGGTAAAAAAAGAGAGATGTCCTAGACAATGACTAACATTAAAATTTTATATTCTTGAGAATTTTGATATGGCCGACACTCGACCAAAGAGATGACGTTTCGATGAACAAATAACAAAGAATAGGGAAAAGCATTCAAAAGGTGGTGAGAACTACGCCGGCAGAAGGGCTTCCAATCCGACATTCAGGTGGCTCTGTTTTTGCTGGACAGGTGGGTAAATACAGTTTGGTTTTTCTAGATGGACGTTCATATTCGCCTTACCAACACAAGGATATAATTCATGACTGTTTCAGGAAGCACGGAAGGGAGGGGGGTGGGGTGACGGGATGAGGAGGAGGGGGGGTCGAGCTAGCCTCCATTTTGTTTGACAATACTTTGAACGTCAACAAGAAGTGACGTCACCCAACATCGCTTAGAGCACCTTTAATTTCTTTTAAAGTCATAAAACCATATTCGACAACATATAAAAACGAAATAATCTTTAGAGTAATGTTATAAAGGTAGAAGGTGTTCTTAAAAACATGTTGAAAAACAAAAAGTTATTTGTGCCCTTTTTGTAAGACATTATTTTTTTAGTTTATATTTTCATTTTTATTGAAATTTGTCCCATTGCATCAAAACACAATACAATTAACAAAATGTAAATAATGAGTCAATACATCATCTTTCTTCCAAAACGTGTTTTGTCTTACCCTGATTCACTATGGTAAGCCTATTATAAGTGTTTATAGTTTAGACCTGTCGGGATGGTTTTTGCGGGAAGTTGCATGGAACTTACCCGTGTGTGTCTGTCATATCCATAAATTGTGTGTCTGGTGTGGGAGTGGTTGAGGTTAGTTTCACAATGAGTGAGAAAGGTTGACAGCTAAATCTCAAAAGTAGGTGAATCATCCATTTAAATAAACAAAACAAACAACAAGTTTGCTGGCAAAAAGAGAAAGCTACAGAGCTCGTAATAAAACCAGAATCAATATTGGCTTGGCTTTTCGGAGATGGCAAAAAATCCTCAGGGATTTAAAATGTTGTAGGCTAAATGTGACGTGGAGATGGTATTTTATATTATTCAACAGGTGAGTAAGGTTTTTTATTGAACATATAAATTGTCATATGTAGCTTTCTAATAGAGTTTATTGTAAAGCATCATCTATTGTGAAGGCTCATTTCATGGTTGTTGTAGCGCTGTGCTGGAATTTATTTTCAAGGAAATGCCATGTCTGTTAATGGGTCAGTATCTTCAGCTATAGTCTATCAGGAAGGAAATGATTGTCTATCTAAAATGGTTGTATCCCTTAAGCCTTGTGGTGAATGTTTGTGAGCAGTAGAATAATCCCTCTCTCTTATTTTTAGTTATGAGAAAGAACCATTTGCGCAGTCACGCAGAGCCGAATCACAATCAAAACAATGTTCTTCCGCAAAATGCATGCAGTTTTGTCTTTTAACCCCTAGAGGGTAGGCTACTTTTAAGCATGTGCCCGACAACTGCAGTTAAAAGTTCTGATTCTGCAAGACCGCACGAGCCGCTGCTCTGCTCCTCCCTCTTATCCACATGCCTTGTCAAAAACAACAACAACAACAACATCCAGTGCCCTGCAGGACATCTACATCTCCCTGACTGACCTCCTGCCTTCATTGGTGACAGACAGCCAGGTAACTATCGTGTTTGCCGTAAAAAACCTGCGCACTGCCAGTCTGCCACTGCTGTGAAATGAAACCAGCCTTAAGCAACAACAAGAGAGCTAGTCTGGTGTGTTGGCGTAAAATAGCGTCGTGCACGGTTGGAAACGCCACCAAAATGAAAAAAAAAAAAGCCCTCAAAATTCAAGACACGACTTTACAGTCGAGTTGTTTTTGTGTGTGTTTATAACATGATATAAAGCGAAATCATGAGCAAGAATACAACTTTTTTTTGAAAGTATGATATTCATTTTATACAACAGTTCAATAAACAGTAAGTAAGTTTTAGACACAGTATTGTCAATTTCGCCAACTAAAGTTCCAACAAAAAAAAGAAAAGCAGAACAGTTCCGTTTTCAACATAGAGTGGTGTTTTGTTCTTGAACGATTCAGATTTTTTTTGAACGAATCATCTGAGTCAATGATTCATTAATCTCATAACAGTATTACTGTTACAGTTGATACAAGTTTGTTTAAAAATTCACCTGGACAGCGAAATGATACACAAAAAAGAAAGGCCATCCAGACTGAACACTCATCAAAGGTGTTGTGTTGCACATTCCAGGCTAGAATGTTTCAGTGTTCCAATTGTACTGCAATCTATATAGAAATGAATGCTACTGTACCTGTGCTAAAACTATACTTTGATGGTAAGCAGGACCTGAAGGTGGACTTCAAACTGAGCCGGGTCTCTATGGGCGCCTTAATAATGATGTTGCCACATGGTTGGGGACACCACATAACTATATTGATAACCATGTCCTGGCAGCCCCATCTTTCTGTCCCGGGGCCTTTCAGGTTCCAGTAGCCTCTGTGCGCAGCTGGTTCACACAAGAATCATAAAGATTCCAGCAAGTTGCCGACTGTCCAAGAGCTTAACAATGTTGTCCTTGGCCAGTGTGTGGGTGCCATAGATGGAAGTCATGTCCGTATCAAGACTACACTGCGCCCACTGGCCAGGACTACATAAATGGGAAGCTCTGCCTTTCAGAAACAGGCAGTATGTGAAGGGCTGATTCCTTAACTTTTTTGTGGGATATCCAGGTTCTCTCCATGATACAAAAGTCCTGAAGAACAGCAGGATATACAGAGAGGCTCTGTATCCTCCACAAGGATTCATCATTGTGGGGGATGGTGTTTACTCCTGCATCATCCATTATGTGGCCATCATTTTCATCCATACCGGGAGCCAGTCCAAGGGAAGGTACAGGTCCACTTCAACCCCCAACATGCCAAGACACGCTGGTGGTGCCTGCTTTTCAAGTCTCTTTGGTGGACCACACCTTTGCCCCAACAGTCATCATCATTCTCCATTATATCTGACTGACAACCGGAGACATGAAGCCACTGAAGTTGTTGATGACATTGGTTGTCGTCAACATCGGCTGTGGGATAGAATGAGTGCACTCTATAACGTCCACTATGGTTTCGGACACCACTACAAATGGCTGTCCACTCAAATACTGCCATATTTGAGGGTATTGGGGACGGTTTCAGATACATACACATGTTCTCATGCATATCCGCCATAGTTGTAGGTCTTTTTATTCACGTTTGTAGTTCTGAACTGATTCCTTCTCCAAAGGGCAATGGTTTGTTGTGGGCAATATCAGCTGTTAGAGTGTGCACAGATCCACACTTTTGACAACCTAACAGACAGGGATTTTGGCATACTCTTTTTAACATACCATGATGCTCTTGTTCTAATCTCATGTAGCCTACTTTTTAGGATGGACTGATGCACATTAGGATGCAGGGATAGATACGCTCCAGTTTTACATTATATATGCAGAAACATATACACATAGACAAATATTGAAAATGGAAAATAGAAACAAAACTTAAAAGTAGATAGTAGAAACAGTTGCAATAGGAAATTCCATCATTTGAGCCTTAAGGAAAAATTATATAAGATAGGCCTACATGTAAAATTTGCCATTCAATCAAGTATCACTATTAGGCTGAAGTCTATCTGGACCTATTCTGAATGCAAAGAACATTTTGGTATAGGCCTACAACTAATTTATTTTGTAGCATAGTATGTAGACAAGAAACACTAAAGAATCCTCATTTTTTAACAATGTAATGAGTGCTCAGAACTAACTTTGTAACACGCACAGACTTGGCATCAACCTACACATTCAGCTTCTCTTACCCAACAACTAACCACAAACAAGAGTTCCATCTAGTGGCAAATTAATGTAAGGACATCACATATTCCCCTCTTAGTTAAATTCATTCTTTCTGTAGTCAATAAAGGGCATGAAATAGTAATAAAGCGCATCAAATTTGTTATGAATAAACAATTTCACATGTATGTAAATAATACACTAAACGGAATAGTAAATAAATGCGAGAAAACACTCAATGATAGACAATAACAGTGCTTTAATCTTTATGTGTGTGTGCTGTGAAACTCCACATCAGTTCCTGTGGCTAGTGTACATATTAGCCAGAACAGACTCGCATCTCTAACTTTTGTCAAGCAGAGCAGAATCATAAGCCTTAGAATTGTTAGGAAATGAAATTTCCCTAATAGACCATAGTCAGTGAGCTTGAGAATCTCAAACAGCAGTCTCAAAAGGGCCCACAATGTCTGCCAATTTTTTAACAAGGTGCAGAGGGGAAACTAATGGGGCTGGAGTGGCACAGCAAACTGCTCTTATATAAAGAATGACAGAGAGCTGCCACTAGTGTGGTATGTATGCAGGCATTCTTACAACTGTGCAGTTATTTCGGGAGACATTTAACTCATGTTTTAGATTGCAGCAGGAGTGTATATAACACGGGGTCCAGCATGCACAATTTACATGCAGTGCAGAGAGTTCAGAACAGTGAACACTCAGTAAAGATCATGGCGATCAGAGCAGTGGACAGGGAACATTCTCAGAACTCATGGTTAAGGTTCTGGCAAGGTTCTCTGAACAAACAATCTTTTTTAATGTAAACGTTCTTTCTGATGGTTTACAGCTGGAGACACAACAATATAGGCCTACACATTTTGGATGTCTCCTTCATCTGACTCATCTATTTGGGTTTCTACTAACGAGCTGGTGAGTTGAATCAGGTGTGTTTGATTAGGAAGAGTTCGAAAATGTGTACTGTTGACATAGGGTTGGAAAACACTGGTTTAGAGGTTTTTTTTTTTTTTTTGTCCCCTATCGTTTCAGAAATAACGGCGAGCGTGGGCGCGCAGTCAGTATATGAAAGCTTTTAGCTTTCATATATTATTTTGTATATTATTTGTCTTCTATTGATAAATGTAATAAAAGGAGTTGGGTCGTTTAGGATGAAAGCGAAGTTAATTTTAGGCATTACCAGAAATAGTGGCCTATGTCTGTAACATCCCTCTCTCCTTTCCTGACATTTGGGACACGTTTATTTTCTTTGGACTGGCATGACAACATTTATAGAAATGAAAATAAATTAAATAAACCCAATGAAAACGAATAAATAAGTGAAAGCATAGCCTTTAAAAAATAGTTATTTTTATTTAAATAGTAATTTATTCAACATCGTTTTTATCCAAAGCTTACAAATGAGTAGCGACAGCGATTCGTCTTAAGGAGGCACTAAGACTCGAGAGAAATACTAATTCCAGACGATGTTTGAAACTTGGGGATAAGTTAGGCTATAGCCTAATGAAAGCATATAAGATTTTTTATTTTTTATTTTTTGGGAGGAGGAGGAGGGGGTGCACCGTGCAGTTAAGTGCTCACGGATGAGATGAGTTTTTTGCTTCTTTAATAGGCTTCTGTAAGTCAGATTCGGCTGTCCGGATAGGGTTGGGAAGATCATTCCATCAGGAAACAATGAACGAAAACATTCTCCAAAGTGATTTTGTGTCTCTATGTGATTGTACCACGAGGCGCCGCTCACACACCGATCGCAGGCTTCTGGAGGAGATGTAGACTCGGAAAAGAGGAGGTGTAGAAGGAGGGAGCGGAGCTTGTGGTTGTTTAACCTGGGCCATAATTTTATCACCATGTGACAGTTCTGACTGGCACTTTTTCCTTAGGCTACTGCGAGTCAGTGATGTAATTTATCTATTGTCCCATATGCCAAGTTCAAGGCTTCATAAAACCTCCGTCTACCTCTGCAGTCCTTCTGTTCGCTTTAACGCACCCTTATAATGACTATGGGCCGGTGCATGACTCAATGGCGGCTCAGTGCATTATCCCATACAAGTTTAAAGGCCAATTAAAAACGGTACAGTAAAAACTACTCTAAATTTGGATTTCGTTAGAGCGGTTAGCTGCCTATAGGCCCAGCCTGATTTGGCCATCTTCAGATCGCGACCTGTGCCACTGTATATGGGGCATTTCAAGGATGTGTCAGTCCTGTTTGTTTGACCTCACAGAGGCTGATCTGCAACTGCTTCCAGACACTTACTCTTAGTCTTAAAGTTCAACCAATACAGTAACTATAAATATTAACATTAGGCCTAGCCTATAGGCTACAGCCTATAGCCAGGGGAGAACTGCCCCGGTCGTTTTTGCCCATATTTTTTTTCTCCAGCATCAAATGTATTTTTTTTTTTTTCCACACTAGGGAACTAGATTATGTAATTTAGGACTAAGTCAGTTCTAATGTACAAGTATGCGACTTTCAATTAACTTAAAAATCGTGAAAATGAACACGGAAAATGGATTTTGTCTGATAGTTCTTAAAATTGGCTATAAATGATTGGGTTAGGTCGTTAATTGGCAAATCCAACCAAAAGAATCACTTGCATGCAGTAGCTATAGCCTACATCGACTTATTAATCAAGAATAACATTTCTGAAT
Source organism: Abramis brama (assembly GCF_963993115.1). Classification (NCBI taxonomy): domain Eukaryota; kingdom Metazoa; phylum Chordata; class Actinopteri; order Cypriniformes; family Leuciscidae; genus Abramis; species Abramis brama. The sequence continues at coordinate 44,649,666 of NC_139967.1, forward strand.
GGGTAAAATAACTGGATTTTACAGCTGCCTGATTAAAATTTTGGTAGGCTATTAAATTACGCTATTTTTGTTCTTCTCGAGACATGACATTTGCTAACAAATTTTACCACCTTATACACTGGCTCAATTGCACAAAAATATCTTCAGTTTATTTCAGGGGCGTCTCGAGCATTTGACAGCCAACGATGGGACACGTGTAGAAAAACATAAACAAAACATTAATAGCCTACTAATATTATTGATAGCCTACATACATTATTCTTTCACAACACGTTGAAATGTTTTTGAAATGAATCTAGTTGATTGGTTGCGCACCATTCTCCTCTTCAAAGGGGCGTCTTCTCAGAAAATGACGCATTGATCACATTACGAAGACCTAAATATTAAACAAAAAGTATTTATTGGTCTTAAACCAAGTTCCGTAAAATAATAGCCTAATTTAGACCGAACCAAGAGTTCTACAAATGTTGCTGTTCTTGCATAGCCTATAGCCTATTATGCACAAAGTTAATGCTTAGCTGAACGCCTGCTGGCAGAACATTAGGCTATTTTAATGTAATATAGGCTTTATAATAATAAAGTAATTAGTAGCCTATATCTAAAGATAAAATAACCAATGTGGAAATGAAGGATTGTTTCTAAATCACGTTTTTTTATTATCTTAGAAGGAAATTCACCATAGGCCTAGCCCAAAAATGTTTTCTTGATATGATAATGTGTTTTAATGTAGGCCAAGTAAATGAACGGAGTTCGATAAATAGGCCTTGCTACTGATTCGGTGATGCGCGTATACTCACGCGAATTTTAATCTGTTACAAATTCATTTTCGTTTTTTTTCGTACGTTCTGCTGAGGGGTAATCTTGGTGTAGCTATAGGGATGGAGATATACTTTTTACATACAAATCATAAATTTTCATACTAATCACATCTAGCCAGCCTAGCCTATTCGTTCGAAATTGCGATTGGGGTTAATTACATTCACGCGTAAAACATCTGCTATCCAGTGAGGCCGGGGTTTTTTTTTTTTTTTTTTTTTTTCTTAAAGAAAAGAAATGAGTTACGAAATATTTATTATCGATTACAAAACAAACAACTATGAAATTGTATATAACATATGAAATACGAGTGGTGTGTCTAGTGATTTAGGAAACGGTGAGTGGGCTATGTTGCAGAGAGCGCATGGATTCCGCAACAGGTCACATAATAGGCTGAACAGCTGACTCGAGGCGTGCTGGCAGATGGTTGGTATAAGCCGGGTGGTGGTGGTGTGTGTGTGTGTGTGTGTGTGTGTATGTGTGTTTGGTGGGGGGGCTCACATTCATTGTTTAGTTATTTGAGCCCCACGCACAGACAATAACCCTATCCAGTAGCAAGAAAAGATGGAAAAGCTTCTTCTTACAGAGAGGAAATGGTCTAAAAAAAAAGTTTTGAAAAATCTCATTGTTTTGCCCGTCTGCTGTTTTCTACCCGCAGATGTCAGTCTTTCAAACTCATTTGCGATTCGTTTTTTCTTTGTAACAGATACATTTAGGCTACTTGCATATTTTAAATGTATAATAGCCTAAATAAATAATTTAAAAAGTCCTATATGCTTTAGGCTGTTTAATAGATTATAGACCTGTAATTCTTGAAATCCATGAAGAACAAAAAAAAAAACAATCACTGAAATTTCTCGATATTTAATTGTCCAAAGATGTGTCATGATTGTAGTCATGGTACATGCGATGTCTTTTGAATAGGCTATTCCAACAAACAGTAATTTACCGCAAGAAGTCTGAGATCAGACCCCTACGTCAAAAAATGACTTTTTAATTTGGTGTAAGCGATGTTCTTTGAATATAGTCAGACTGCAAAAACGCCACAAAAAGGGGGACCTTTCACTTCTCCAAATACGGATTTGCCCCTCCTCTTTTTCGAGCTCTGCAACCCATTCATACTATAGGTCCCAACAGACTCTCGCAGCATCATCACGGTCTTATGGTTTTAAACGGGCTCCATCCCCACCCTCACCAGTTACAGGGTAATCGGCAGAGCACCGGCACCTCTTCAGAGCATCTCGTGGATGTTTTAACTCTTATCCTGAGTGGGTTTATTTGGGAAGTGTTTGGGAAGTGAATGTTCTTCTCGTAGAACAGGTGAGCGAGTGGTCTTTGAATGGGTCTCGAAAAAGGATAACCTACGCCAAGAAAGCAAGTTTCCAAAAAAACTTCCAAAAAAGAACCACGGAGGACATCACGGTCCTTTCGGAGAATCTCGGTGTTCCAAAATTCCGGGAAATCGTTCAACTGAGTCATCAGGAGAATCTTCTGATTATTTTGACTGTTTGCTGTTTAAGTGCTTCTGCAGTTTTGCACAAGAGGGTTACCTTGTCATTCCAATTTTGTGGTAAATGTTTGGGAGTCAAGATCACTCGACAAGAACCATCACCGAATTGAAAGTGACAACTTTTGAAGAAGAAATGGATTCTGTTCGTTCTTGGGTGCGGAATGTCGGAGTTATTGATGCAAACATAGCGGCACAGAGGTAGGCTTAGTCTGCATTGATGCACACTAAAATATTTTAATCTTTTACGTACAAAAACACCACCTAAAGAACATTTCTTTATTGACAGTTCTGTCATCTGAGTGAATTTAGCCCAAATAACACGCATAGGCTACTGCACAAATGTTAAACTATTAGCCTAAAAATAATTTGCGTGAGTTTGTCAAAATGTTTTTCCCCACGTGCGGTTGTTAGTGCAGCCTATTTGTATTATTAGTAGGCTAGTATTAGTATGCTAGTAGTAGACGTCAACCACGAACTATCAGTTAACTTTTGTTTTCTATAACTGTAAAAATATCTACAGCAACAGGTTGGGCTTTTTTGTGGCCGTGGATGTAAAATGACACCGGAGATTAATAGCGCCAGAGCTCAGTCTTCAGTGCTGTTGTAGTTTGAGGTGACAGAGTCACGAGCCGAATGAAAGAGGCAAACAAGACAAAACAATGAAACCCTATTGTCTCGTGGCTGTATACTTTAAGACGCTCGAGCACGTCACTTGAACGGCGATTGTTTGTGACGTTCATCTTATTTGCTTTTCATTTCTTGCTCATTTGAAGAGGAGCCGGTATAGCATACTATTCTTTAAGAATAGGCTTTGTTTAATCCAGTATTATTGAACGATTTGTCGAACTTTGATATGCACAATTGAATCATTTTAGGAATTCAAAATCAAATCATTAAAAGTTGGATTCAGTGGTAACTCCAATTTGGCTAATAATCGTAATAGCCAACTATTAACGAAAACACACAAATCTTCTGATCGCCTCTAAAGGTGTATGTTTTGATAAGTCGAAATATTTATTTATATTTCTAATATAGCTATATGTATCGAAGTTAACAACTGCCCAGAGCTGCGTTTCCATCAAAACATCAAGTCTGCTTTTAAGAAATGCAGACAGCTGTTTGTTGGCAGGTCTATCTAGGACTATAAATAATTTCGTAGTAAATTAGCTTTTTGTTTTCTGAACAGTGTAGGCCTAGATATATTGCGCTAAAGACTGCAGCTTCTTTCCAGCTTTTTTATTTTACCTAAATTAATTAGAGAAGTCCGTGTTAAATCTTCAAATGATACATTATTAGAACAATCATAATAATTGTAATAATAATGGGAAAAAAAATGAAAAAAATTGTTGGCTACATTTGGGTTGTTCACCAAGTGCACACTGTGCCTTTGAAAGACTTTTGATATAGCCTATCTTATATTGCTGCAAACACAAACACACAAAGAAAAAAATATAAATAAGATTTAGCATTTAAAAAACAGAAAAAAAACAACTTGTAATCAAATTTGATGAGAGCATTTAATAAAAATGAAACAAACATTTTCGAAATTAGGCTTTTATAACACTTTTGTAAGTTGTGACAACAGTGTACTTTCTAGGCTTAAACTGTTGTCTTCAGAGTATGTTATAAAGATTCTGACACAAGCAGACATTTTTAATAGGTGGAATCAGTGGAAATGTGCTCCAAATGTGAAAGTATTTTTCATTTTGATCTTGTCTGAGACATGCATTAAGAATTGTACAGAGCTTATGTTGAATTTAGTTGATGGTATTATATCAGTAAATGGTCAGTTATATGAATTGTGAAAAAATTATGAAATAAACTGTCTGTTTTTTATTACTCTCCGAAACCCTACATCCACAGTGGAGTGGCCTTATCCCGCGCTCACTTTGAAAAACAGCCTCCCTCCAATCTCAGAAAGTCCAACTTCTTCCATTTTGTTCTGGCACTGTATGATCGCAGTGGGCAGCCTGTGGAAGTGGAGAGGACAGCTTTTGTGGACTTTGTGGAGCAGGACAAGGTATATTCTATACTATAGCATGTTCCCATGATTGAACATTTCTGGATTTTTGATGATGTTTCCTATGTAGAGTTCAAGCTTGAGCTTTAAGAGAGAAAACAAAACCTTATAAACACACAGGATGTATGGAATATTTAAAAATCCAGAAAAATTAGAGAAGCCATTCTTGGACACTGACACTTATTTTACAACATCATCTCCCTCCTTCTTGTTGGTCACCTATGTCATTTTTTCCCTTCCTTTTAATCCATCCTTGGTAGGCAAGACAGCCTAATGCAGGCTCTCAAACTCAAAAAATGAGTACTTATTACTGTTTTTTTTTTTTTTTTTTTTTTTGCTTTAGCACTATTTTCACAAGTGGTAATTTTAAACTCAAACTGTTCACACTTTCAAAACACAAGCCATTTTTTTTTCCAAAACATAATCTCATGCTTTCATTACAGTTGTAGCCAACATATTTTCTTTCCAAGTAAACATTGTTTCACAATGCAATATTTTAACATAATGCGAGCACAATAGATCTTCTTTCAATTTAGTTTTAACAGTAAATGCAGTGCAACAATGCAAGATACATGTTTCAAATCACTCTTGTTACTAAATATATTACAGTAATTCTATACAGTAGTTGTCACATTAGAAAATGCACTTACATTACCTAACTTTATATAAAATCTGTAATGTTTGTAATTGTATCTCTTCATCAAAAGTTGTAATAAATATATGACACAGCCATGAGTTTTACAATAAGTTTGCTACCAGTAGTAAATGTTTTCACTGTACTTAAAGACTAAATGTATACAGTTAAGGGTGACTAACAGTAATTTCAAGTTTTGAAAATGTACCACTTGCTTGTGATAATTAAAAATATATATATTGTTGTGTAGACAATACTCAATCATGAACTCCTGTATTTAAATGTTAATTTTGTGTAGCTTAATCGAAATTCTTTGTCCTTCCCTTGCCTTTCCCTGCTGTTCTTCTAAGGAGCAGACGGGAGAAAAGACCAACAATGGAACTCACTACAAACTCCAGCTCCTCTATAGTAATGGTATGCTTATCATTTCTCTTCTCATATAGACCTTTATGTCCATGTAGATAGCATATAGTATTCCACATTTTCACATTTTTAAAAAAAAGCCATCATTGTGTGATTATATTATACATTAAATGAACATGTACATTATATATTTTAGTTTACCCAACAAAGAAACAACTGATGGTAGTAAAACTACTATTGCCCAACTCTCTCCTACTATTTGATCCAGTGGCAATGTGGTTCCAAATTTGTACATTTGTTTCAGAGCGTGACATCAACAAGGTTGTTTTGTTGTTTTTGTTCACAGGTGTTCGCACAGAACAAGACCTTTATGCACGTCTCATTGATTCCGTCACTAAACAGGTAAAGCACCACCTTTTTTGTCTTCTAGCCACTAGAAACTTGTACTTAGTTTTGCTCTGTGTGTTGATGACCTCTTTTAAACTCTGTTTTACATGGTTCAGCCCATCTCATATGAAGGACAGAACAAGAATCCAGAAATGTGTCGTGTCTTGCTAACTCACGAGGTCATGTGCAGGTGAGTAAAAAACACAATCAAACCAGCAATGTGCTATTGGAAAGGGCGGACTGTTCTGAAAAATGTCTGAAAGAGTGCAGCACATTTGCTCTACAATGATCCATACTCCAGCCACTTGGCATCAATGTTTTCATGAGGAACCTTTAACAGCCATGTAACATTTCCACTGTGCAAAAGGTTCTTTATAGTGGAAAACGGTTCTTTAGATTATTAAAATGTTACAAAAATGTATCTTTTAAGGACCACCTTGTCTTTGGTAACATGTTAATAGCAGAAGTAGCTTCTGTGTTTGAATCCCTTGGTAGAAGTTTACATAAAAGAAATACATCTTCAGGAAACATGCTGAATTTCCAGTCTTCTAACAACCAAAAACATTTCTCGAGTCAGTTTCATGCACAGTGATGTTCGTTAAGAGTGTTCACAGAGGATATGACTTGGAAACATCCTTTTTCTACATCTTGGCCTTCCGTCCACTATGAGAAGGTGTTTTTGTCCAATCGAAAACTGAGCTTTTTGAAGATAAATTTGAAAGTGGCGGTTTCTCATTGTAGTGTGGTCTGTGAAAACGGAGGTATTTGAAAACGATGGCATGTTTAGTCATGTGACGCGTATTGTACCGATCTATGGTTAAATGGCATGTGCCTGCTATGTGCTATTCTCTTTCATAGTTTTGCTAAAGATAAATGTTACTTTGTACAATCATTCCTGCAAAGATGACAGAACATTCACTCGCAACTACATTTTTGCAGAACTCAAAACACTTACCGATACATACAAATCACTGCATACATCAACAACTTTTATTTCTTTTCACACACAGAAATAAATATGATTACAGGGGCAGATTGCGGTTAATAAAAACTTATTTTCGCACAGTTCCTTGCACAATACTATGACCTCAAAACACTTTTACCATAGTGTATCAAATAAACAAATACATTTTGAGATTTGCATCACTTAACCATCACCTGGTACAGCATTGCACTTGCAAAGTACGAGTCCAGTGAAACAAGAGTCACGATAAAAGAGCTAGCACACTAAAATTGCATGGTTGCTTTAGTAATTGTGATTTTATCTCACGTTTGATTTATAGTTAAAGAGTTCACTCAAACATGTAAATTCTGTCATTAATAATCACCCTCATGTTGTTCCAAACCCGTAAGATTTCGGAACACAAATGAAGATCTTTTTGATGAAATCTGAGCGTTTTCTGTTCCTCCATTGACAGCTACGCAACTACCACTACCACACTTCAAAGAGTTCGTAAAGAGATCGTAAAACTAATCCATATGAATTGAGCAGTTTAGTCAAAATATTCTGAAGAGAAACGTCACTTTATATGATTAATGTTCATTTTTGGGTGAACTATCCCTTTAACACTATCAGGTGTGTTTAGGGTTTAGTGTAGGTGGTACGTTATTTTCAAACGCAGTAGAGCATTAACATTTAATTTGCGAACTGTGAAGTGATACGTACAACAACCAACATATAATAAAACCTTGCCAGATTCACGTTCATCTGTTTCAGATAAAACCGAAAACTCGTTTAGCGTCACTCACTTGACATTTCACTTTAAAAAAGTGTTGCGAAACGTTCACGACACAACGTAATGTCATTTTTGCATGTATGTCGCCACAGGCACGTTTTCTCAATGAGCCTGGGTTGGAACAAGCACAAGCACAATGTCCAAGAGAGTATATGGTAGCTGGACGGAGAGAAAAGGGAACAGCAAGTGTCACAGGAGACAGAAGAGACAGGGGGTGTGCAGTGACCTCAGGCTTCAGGACAGCATTAGGGAGGGCAGAAGGGGACTCAGAATTGGCTCTGCCCCCATTGTGTAGCCAGCAGATGCCCGAGTGGGCGCTCACAGCTGGTTAATAACAGAGCTGATGGGGAAGGGGGTGCAGAGGGCAGGCCACACAGCTGGGGAGTGACTCTGTCTGACGGGGGGGACTGTGAGGAGAAAGCATATAGGCAGATGGCCAGGGGTGGGGGGCACTTTTGTTATGCTGGTGGCGTGGTGCATGGGGGGGGGGTTGTGTGTGTGTGTGTGGGGGGGGGGCTGCCCTGTGCCCTGCACAGACAGGAGGTCCACCGACGGTGTGTGTGTGTGTGTGTGTCTGATAGGGTCGGGTTTGTGTGTATGCTTTAGAAGCAGGGATTGAGCTTGATCATTCACAATCAATGTGACAGATTGCTGGCCTGCCTTTTTTTTCTTTAGTCTTAATTGTAGTGGTCTTATGGAGCAAGTTTTAATAATTCATGATGTTCTCTTTTTTCCGTACAAAGTCGCTGCTGTGAGAAAAAAAGCTGCGGCAATCGCAACGAGACGCCATCCGATCCTGTCATCATTGACAGGTAAGTCCAGTTACAAAACTTTTCTAGTTCCCTACACACAAGTTTGAGTGATTTATATGTTCACACAATCCACAGTATGTTCTGCTTAGATTTTGTGCAGGGTGTGTTATTAAAGGGAAGGAACTCAACTCAAGGGTCCTATGAGTCCTAATACTAGCATACTAAAACTAGCGCCTAACTGACCAATAAATTCTCTTTGGGACAAGTTTGGTTTATATGTAAAGAATATAAGTAATTTTTTAATTTTAGCTATACGCTCTTAAAAAAAATGCTGGGTTGTTTCAACCCATGTTTAAGTCAAATATGGACAAACCCAACCGTTGGTTTACATTTTTAAATTAAATTTTGAAACCCACGTTTTTTTTTTTTGTACATATTTGACCCAAACATGGGTTGAAACAACCCAGCATTTATTATGTAGAGTATAATGATTTGGGGTTTAAGAATGAACACATCTGTCCTTCTTTATTCATTGCCTCATTGCGCAGAAAGGATCAGTATCTTACATATTTTCTCCTTTCTCTACTCACTACATAAATACAAAACTTAAATGCGAGTTGTTTTGCTCTCTTATGCATACTAAATCACTCTTTGTACCACAACTTGATCATCCCTAAGCTATCTTTCAAAGACATATGGATGATATAGTTTCCCTTATTTTCAGATATCCCTCTTTACCTCTCTCTCCCTTTTCAAGCTAACAGTGTTTATAAAGCGTCTCTGAGGATCTGCTCTGTCTTTCTCACGTCAAGAGTGGAAAGTTGTCTCATAGAGTTTCCCAGAATTCCTTAGTACCACAGCTGTTTTTATAGTTTTCTCTGTGATTCCCCCCCCCCCCCCCCCTCTCTCTCTCTCTCTCTCTCTCTCTCTCTCTCACTCACTCTCTCTCTCTCTCTCTCTCTCTCTCTCTCTCTCTCTCTGTCATATCTGTTCCTTCTATCTCTTTAATTCTCCAAACAAGGTCAGACTTACCCAGAGTTGTAATAAAATGAAGGGATTAGACAGCCACGTTTGGTATTGACAGTTTTTTAAAAAAAAGCTGTAGCTTATATATTGCCTCATTAGTGCATTATGATACTTCTCATATTTGGCAACAGCATACAAACTGGTTGGCTTTTTTTATATTTTTTTTATTTTTTTTTTATGTGTTGTGTACCATATGCCTGTTGTGTAAAAAAAAAAGCCTGTTGTGGATATAGGAAGTGCTACATCATTGATAGAAATTGAAATTTGAAATTTGAAAGTGCAAGGGACTTTTTAAAACTTACAAATGAGAGTTGACAAAGATATTTCATATATTCATATTCAAGTATTTTTCGATAGCAGATTTTTGTAGTTTTAATACCCTTCACTCTCTGGTTTTCTATGCCACCCTCAACCTTTCCCCCTAATATTGATATAATTAGTCGGCTCATCAGGACACCTCCCCGATGCATGTGGGAATTGGGATCCCAAAGCACCTTCACCCCCCTCCTTTTTTAATCTGTGTCCGTTTTGTTTGGACCTGCTGCTCAGTCTGTCTGTCTCTCCACCCCCTTTCTGCCTCCACAACTAATCCAGTTATTAGCAGAAGGGGAGAGAATAGCTCTCAGCTGATGCTGAAGGAGGCTTTTGTCACATCATGATCCCCACATCTTCCCTCGGCTCTTCTTGCTGCCAGAGATTATGGCCTAGCTTTTAATCATTACCTGCCCTTATATTATTCTTATATTAAACATGAATTTTAGCACAATGAAACCTTCATTAGTTTGTTTGTATAATTGTAAATCTCATCATGTGCTTGTGCATATTGATTGAGAGACCAGTTTAGTCAATCCAACAGTCCATGACTGATCAATACACACATGTGCTTTGGCCACATACTTAAATCTTGTGGATGAAAGCTACTGTTTTAAAAATGTCTCATGCAAATTGGCAATAGTGATAATATGTTAATGAACATTTTGGTTTGGCATATGTTGACAATGAGGTGTGTGTGTGTGTGCCACTGATCTATACTTGATTTACATATTTGTCCCTAGAAAGAGCTAATTCTGACTAAACCAATCAGGGACATCTGGTGCTATCATCACTTATAAAAACAATATATAGATTAAGTAAAAATGTTTAATTGTAAAAAGGGTTGAGTTAAGGTATGGGTTTAAGTTAGAGTATGAATGATTAGCTGTATGGAAATGAGGACTTTTTTTAATTTAAGTGTGTGTGTGTGTGTGTGTGTGCGTGCGTGCGTGCGTGCGTGTGTGTGTGTGTGTACCTACTTAACCATATTTGCAACATGAGCTAAACATGACAAAATCCCACAAAACCAGATGTTCTCATTTGTAAAAACAGTATAAAAGGAAATAATGTTGTTGTTTTTTTGTGGTAAAAATGCAGAAAGTTTTCAGTTAGGGTTAGGGTTATGGTGTGGGTTAGGGTTAGGTTTTAAAACAAACGGTATATAAAAACAACAGAAGTCTATGCAATGTTCCCATTTAGACAGCGAAGTAAAGGTGTGTGTGTTTGTGTAAAAGTTTTTAGCATTGCTCATAACATGCCTTAATTGGATTAGGAAAAGTTTGGCAAAGTGGAAGCACTAATTATGTTTGGCTTCATAAGAAAAGTAAGATTCCTGAAAGTCCTGGTATATATCCTGCTATATCTTTTAAGCTTTGTAGTAAATGTACAGCTGGACTAACAGCTTGAGACTCAGCAAGTCACTACACACAGGTTCAATAAATGGATGCATACGATTAGTGAGGGATGAAAAGAACTGTTGAAAAGAAGGAGAGGGTTGAATAGGGATCAATCTCATGGTGGGTTTTGTGGGTTTCCAATCTATATGGGTTAAAACAAACAAAATAATCAATATGGTATAATCTTATCAAGAGAATGAGGCTACCGCAGGAATAAGGCTGATGGATTGGTGTGCATGTTTATTTGTTTGTCAAATCTGTTTCCAAATGTTGTCTTGGTAATTGCTGAAAAAGTTAGTAGTTTGTAAAATCTCTCTACACAGAATTTGGATGTAGTTATAAATGCAGGTCCTCTATGCTCAGCTGCCTAACGTTACCTTTGAAAAAATGGTTATTGTGTTCTCAAATTTAAGTACAAGGATGTGCACTTGAATACAATCTTGGGGCTGTTGTTTTAAAGACTGTTCTGACATAGCATTTCATTCGCTTCCTTAGGTTTAGCTACAATGAGTGCTCTGGGAAAAAAGAAAAAGAGAAAAAAATCACAGTAATAGGAACGGTACCATCTGTCCCTTCTTACTTTGCTAATCAAACCCAGGGGAGTGCAAAACTATTGGATCAATACAGAAAGACAATTATCTGTTCCTGAAGGGAATATGTTCTGCAACAGCACCAACAAAGACAAGTGAAGGGATGGCAGGACAAAACAAAAAAAGCATTTCTTTGAGCATAATACAAGTTTCAGCATGAGTTAAACTACCAACAAAACTAGGTATTTGGAATCTGAGTGGTGAGATAAAATTAACAATCAAACGAGAATATTATAAAGTACTTTTTATATAATTTTAATTTTAATAATTAGAATTGTTTCTGCTTTGAAACATATACAGTGCCTTGCAAAAGTATTCAAGCCCCTTCCTTTTTTCCTATTTTGTTATGTTAAAATGCTCTCAATTATTTATTTTTGTGACTCCTTTTTTATCATATTTTAAAATTATAACTATATACAAAGGCCAAGATCTGCCCAGGATCATACTATCAACAAAACAAGCAACAGACAAGAAAATACCCATAATAACCAAAAATAAAATACCGAAGTATGGATCGGATAGAGTTTCAGTGAGGTCTAACCAAAACACTTTAAATAATATTTAATGATTTTCAAAAGCCCTGGTTTCATCCCTGAATCATCTTTGAAATTTGAGGTTTCTAAGTCCATCTGGTTTTAATTCAATTGATCAGCCATGATTTGGAAATGTCACCGCTGTGAGGAACAGTGCTGCCTATGGTGCTAAAATATAATGTCCATAACTAATCCATAGCAAATGTGTACACATGCAGACAGGAGTGAGAGCAGGGAGGAACTGTGGAGGAGGAGGAGAGACTGACAGGGCTCACAGCAGGCCTGCTGGGAAGCTGTCAGTGGCCCTATCAACCCTGACCCGAGTCCTGACAGATTCATCACACACTACACGTCCACGTTGCCTGATCTCTCACAAATGCACGGCTATGAGATCAGTGCTGTAAACTAATTCAGGGGCATCTGTCCTGATGAATTTATCCTTAGTCCTGCAGTATATACAAAAAGCAGGAATGCACTACTGTGGAGAAAGTGGGATTGTGTTGAGGCATATGGAATTTACCATGGAGGATGAGATCTTCTGGATCTCCTCCAGATTACACACACACACACACACACACACACACACACACGCACAAACACAAACAAACAGAGGGGCCAGACTAGCACCAGGGGGCATCATTAACTCATTAGTGAAATTTAAGACAGTCAAGCACACACACACACACACATCTCAATATGACTTGGTGGCAAGGCTGTTGATTAAGCATTATCTCTAATATCTGTGAGGCAAAAATACGAAAGTATAATTTTTTCAAGCATTTATATTTCTGTCTGTTTTTGCGACATGCTTTCCTCTGAAAACTCACATCAAGCTGTTCTGTTTGAGACATTCGGTAAAGTGAGTGCTGGCATTCTCCATTCTACCCCCCTCCCAGACACACACACACACACTCCCAATTTGGAAACAGATGTTGTTTGTCAGATCCCATCATTACTGGCTAATTAAGCAGACATCTTTCCCTTCTCTTCTCCTATCTGCCACTCTTTTATTCATGCAGATTTTCCTGCCTTTGTTTCCCCACAAAGATGAAGGCTTGTGCAGAAATGTATTTTTTTTTGTTTCTGCATTGGTTAAATAAATGTGCGCTTACACAGACATACTCATGGAAGCACTGAGCATTATAACACACACACACACAATTAAAAAAAAAATGCTGTTTTCCTCATGGGGACCTCAAGGATTTCAGATATTGCCATCTTTGTGGGGAGATTTTATTCCTCATACGTGTGTGTGTGTGTGTGTGTGTGTGTGTACACATAAACTTTCTCTGAGTATGTCTATGTAAGCACAGACTTATTTATTTAAATAATGCAGAAACAAAAAGTCTGAACTAATTAGGTAGTCAGTGAAAGAGTTACTAGAGCTTAGGACCATAATGACTAAAAAACAAACAGATGTTATAATGTTATATGAATAAAAAATATTGTGCAGTTTATATTGTGCAGTTAAGTCACTTAACAACTAATCAAATTTGTGACATGACTACATACTCTGTTGTATGAAAAGTCATTTCCTCGCTGCAATTAAAGCACAAAACATGCTCTTTGGAATATTCTCAGAATTTGCTGGGAAAACATGAATCAACAGGTAGCAAATATGAAATTCATGTGAATTCTTTCAATTGTTATCACTTAAATTGTCATGCTTATAATATATTACATATATAACTTTTTTACAAAAATACAAAATAGAAGCTCTGGTTACACTTTATTTCAATTGTCCACTTTAGTCATTCTACTAACTATAAGTAACTGTCAACTAGCAGTCATTAGAGTATTAGTAGACTGTCTGCTTAAAGGGATAGTTCACCTAAAAATGAAAATTCTGCCATCATTACTATGAAAAAAATACTATGGAAGTCAATGGCTACCATAAACTGTCTGACTACCAACATTCTTTAAAACATCTAAATGATACATTTTGATTGATTGATTGATTGATAGTCAGACATTTTACTGACCATAAGCAGTGCTTAATTTGAGCCGGATCCTGTTCCTGAAAATGTCAGATTTTGGATTTTTGCGTTCAGCCATTTGTTTTTAAAGTGTATATCATGGTAACAGTGTATGCGTGTGAGAATGCAGGTTTATACAGATGTATTTTGGATTTTGTGTTTTGCTATTAGTCCTCAACATATTTTGAGGACTAATAGCAAAACACAATCAGCTTCAAAATCACTCTTATTGGTTGGTGTTTCTTACTGCTTATTGTTTTGCAGAAAGTTTGGAGAGAGTGCATAGGCCTATACTTGATGAATTATTCCAATAAAAATGAGTTAATATCACCAAAATGTCAATAAGACAGTCAAGCATATTTTAATTTTTCATATCCGTGAGTAAAGCTGAGGGTGTTTCTCATCAAAAGTGATCTCGAGAAGATGGAGCTAGTCTGCACCTCTGGACAATTCTGCTGATAGTCATCAGGATAGTGAAAGAAACTTGTGAATTATACTTTATAGTCATACTTTTACGTCATTGAATGTCACGGGAAAACTGAAGTTGTATGATCAGTGTCGGTCACAACGCAATTATTAATTTCCAAATTAAGCACTGACTATTTGTTACTTTACAAGTACATGTCAACTAACCCTTCTAACCCTAAAAGGTCTACTAATAATCGAATGAAAGTTAGTTGTTGACATGTAGTTGCAGAGTTACTCAGTCACTTTATTTGGTAACACTTTATTTTACAGTGTCCTATATGTTACATTTACTTACCATAGTAATAACAGTAAATTATGCATAATTACATGCAACTAACCCTCAACCAAACATAATCCTACCTTAACCCTATAGTAAGTACATAGTAAGTGCCTAATATTACTCAGTACTTGAATATATAATTGCACTGTAACAATGCCACCTTAAAATAAAGTGTAACCCTTTATTTTAAGGTGACGTTGTTACATTGTACATAAGTACTGAGTAATACTAATTAACTACATGTAGCCTACTTACTATAGGGTTACTGTTAGGGTTTGGTTTAGGGTTACTTATAATTATGCATAATTTACTGTTTAGTGAGTACATGTACACGTCACCTTCAAATAAAGTGTTACCGAAAGTGAACCACTGAAATAAAGTGTTATTGAAGCTCTCACAAGCATTCTCCAGAATCTGATGACTGAATGTTTAGAGCAGTCGGCTGAAAGAAAAAATCTTTGTAAAGGCAAGAGTCCTGAAACAAGATGTTGGCTGGTTGCTTTTATTTTCCTTAGTTGTGGGAGCAAGTGTGAAAGGTCCCGGTGTGGTATGTGGTGATGGAGGTATTGATTTTTAGAGCCTCTATGTGTGCCCTGTTAGTGGGGTCAGAGGTCGGGAACGTGCCCTGTTAACCCCACGACCAGTCTGGCCCCAAAGTCTGCCAAGGGATTCTGGGAGCCCAGAGTATTTATGACCAGCCCTAGCTAACCTCTGCTACCCAAAACCCCTCAGAGGCTTCCCCCACAACCCTCACCTATCCAACACTACACTTTACGGGGATTTGTGTTGTTGTTTTGTTTGCTGATGATGAATATAATGCGTAGGATATCAGTACGTCAATGTCTGATACTTCATTGGTTCAAATCTTCATGGTTGCATTTGAAATAATTTGGGTTTGATATAATGTTGTTGTGATATAAAACTCTTGTGTCGACTCGACACACACTCACACACACATGTGGCATACAGTCGTTGATGAATTGATGCCGAAACTTTTCAGCATGTCAGTGTTTCGATGCTGCACATCTGGTTTCCTAATTTTCCTTCCCCCACTCCCTCGATGTCATGACACTGTTTTGTTTTTCTAAGACGGAACGGGAGGGAGGAGAGATGGACAAGAGGAAAGACTGATGAGTGATGGTTCTGCATCTAACATATCAACTGTCTCTTTCTCATCCTTTGTGTTTTGTCTGTGGTAATGGGCATTAGTGCTATTCAAATGAGAAATATATAACTTATATTCAGTTCATTCTGAAGTGTAAAAACACCAACTTACAACCATCAAGAAAACAGTTATTGTTTGAGTTAATACACATCTTATAAAGAAATTGCAGGAAACGGTGGAAATTTAACATTTGGAAATACCTACTTATCTTTAATATGACTTTTTTCTACATTTTAGGATTATAGTGATAGTAAAATAATAATAACTTTCACCAATTAAGTGTGAAATTACTGAACGTACAGGTGACCAAAATGTTAAATAAATCAAAACTATCCAATATTTTAGCTTCTTCTGGACATGAATTCAACCCACTTCATGAGACACATTGCTTTTTAAACCGTATTATATGGGTTCCTATGCCTTTTCTTTATTCTCTGATCTTACATAATCATTTAAAACCTTAAAAATACTTCTGATTAAAAATAAAAATTATTAGGTTTGGTTTTGTAAATAAAATCATACACACTATTCACACATTTGGAATCATTAAGATTATTTCAAGTTTTTGAAGTCTCTTATGCTCACCAAGGCTGCATTTATTTAATCCAGTATAAACGGTAATATTGCAAAATATTATTAACATTTAAAAATAATTGATTTCTGTCGGAAAATATATAGTAAAATGTAATTTATTCCTGTTTTCAGCATCATTACTCCAGTCTTCAGTGTCACATGATCCTTCAGAAATCTTTCTAATGATGATTTGCTGGTCGAGAAACATTTCAGATTTTTATCAATGTTGAAAACTGCAATGTTTTTGCTGCTTAATATATTTTTCTGGAAACTACTAAAAAGTTTGGGGTACGAAATTATTTTAATATTCGCTGTGATCAAACTTGTAAAAGGTTTAATGGACATAGCCAAATCGCATTAGGAATGAGATCGCGTGGATGCTTGAATCGAGCCCGTGAACTTTTAACGATTAATCGTGCAGCTCTATAGTGACGTACGAATTTGAATTTAAATATCCATCACTGGGGTCTAAACAAATCTTACAAAAATATACAAGTGAGGTAGGCCTAGTACAAATTTGTATGAATTAGTCACCTCGTAAAACACTTACGAATTGCTGTGAGATTGCGTTGGTGAAGAAGACCTTACTCCAGTGAATCTAAATATCACAGCTGTGCAAAACGTGATTATTAAACTTTTCCTTATGTCACAACCGAGATGGAGGGATGTTGTGCTGAAGTTGCAAGGTTTTCCAGGAGTCCTAATTAATTATGCAAGATGGGTCTAATTATGATGCAGTGAATGGATACATGGCAGAAGGTGCAAGGCAGCGAGGCTTAGAGATTTGCATGCTAAGTGGGTGGGGGAGTGACTAATGCATGTTAATGTGTGCCTGGCCGATGTGCTTTCATTCGTCTGCTTGCAGCTGTGCTCTATGATTTCATCAAGGACTAAAAAGTTTATCATAGTTAAAGTGATAAAGAATGGTATGCGAGGCACGAAACAGCAAGCAAGACCTCGACAAGTGTGTTGTAAGATACTGTAAGAAAGGGAGAGGGTTGGAGGACAGTGGTTCAGTCATTTGTTTAAAGTCTAGATCAGATGGTAAAACTTCAGGCAACTATTGGTCAGTCTTAGTTCAACTGTATCCACATGTTTTTTGGGGTTCATGCAACAAAAAAGGTTGTTTTTTTGTTTTGTTATTGCTTAGCCTTGCCAAATTGTTATGGAATGGAAATGTTACATACATACAGGGGCATAAAAGTACTTAAGGAAAATTATACTTAAGGGAAAAGATGGATTCTGTGTCAAAAGATAGAAGTTAGATCTGCTTCATGATGACCTGTGAAATATGTACTTTGTACTTTGAAGGTCTTGATAAGTTTAAATGTAGTAATGAAGTGCAATTAGTAATTTACACCTCTGGACACATGTTCATCATCTCACAAATAACAAATTTGATTCAAATTTAGGATTTCTGGGGGATTTAATCCTCATGTTCCGGTCATTTTTACACAGAGAGAATTTTCTTTTTCCCGAAAATGCTAGTTAATGTTATCGCATTGAACTTGTTTTAATCTTTTTTTTTTTATACTTGTGGTGTTCCAGGTGAAAAATGACCGCCCTACAAAAATAATTGCTGATTCATGTTATTCCCAAATATTAGACTCAATCTTTTTATCAACTTGTTTTCTTTCAATGAGCACAGGTTTTGTATTTCTTTTGGGAACTGACTGATCGTAGGCATCGTTGATCTGAGCTTATACACCCCAGTTTTTGAATGAAAAAAATTCACCTCAAAAAGACTGAGATGCATCAATGAGGCCTACGATCAATCAATGTATTTCAAACCCTAAAATATGAACCCTAACCCTAACTATTATTCTTCTGTCAATTCTACAAAATGGTCGAGTGAGAGACAGAGAATTACTTTTGCTTGTGGACTTTACGCTGACATAGATTAGTAACCAAAAAATGTCTATAAAATAAAACACTGAAATGTTGCCATGTTGCCATGAACTGCACAGTACCAACATAAAGTACTCCCTTTTAAAAGTGGATATACTTATTTTTACTTATTAATTTATAAGAAAGCTACTAATAGAAGCAGGCCATACAAGTCTCTCCCTCTCCATCTACAGTAATCCTCTTCTTCTTGCTTGGTTTACTGGTTTACAGCTTGGTTTTTGTTTGTTTCCCACAGATTTTTCTTGAAGTTTTTCCTGAAGTGCAATCAAAACTGTCTGAAAACCGCAGGGAACCCCCGAGATATGAGGAGATTCCAGGTATGGATCATTTATATGTATTTGCAAAATGCTGAAATGTTCTGTTGTCTCTATTGTTGTTTTTATTCCTTTATGCTGAGTTTATTCTTTTCTCTACACTACTAAAAATCATATTCTTAATCAGCATCTTTGTTTTATATCCAGTAAAAATATCCAAACATCCTAAGAGCAAGATATATACATTACAATGAAATTTGCACAAGAAAAGGATAAGGATTTGACAGAGAATGTATGTTGAATGTAAGGTTGTAAGACAACACAGGCAAAAAAAAGAAAAAAAGAAGAAGAAGCAATTGACAAAAGTCTGCAAATCGAAGAACGCATTATGTATGCCATATGTCTCTCAGGTACATTTATCTTGTTTAAAAGATATATATACTGGAAAATAAGACAAATATACCGATGTAAGGTTTTGTTTGCAGTCTAGTGGTGGATAAACTGAGATTGTGAGTTTAATATCTCATGAGAAAAATCCGGAAAGTAGTAGAAGCAGGGATCATCAGGAAGGTGCTTCAGGAAGTTGTCAGGATTTGAGTGATGGGCTCCAGATGGAGGAGGTCAGCTTATGTGACCCAGGAAGTGTTCACTGGGGACCTCCTGCTTTACTTCCTCACACTTGTCTTTCACTACTGGAGCTGCTATCTGACATTTCATCCCTCACTCTTCATTTCCCTGCTGTCCTTCCTCACTCAATTTTTTTTTTTTTTTTTTTGGAGTGAGAATTT
Source organism: Abramis brama (assembly GCF_963993115.1). Lineage (NCBI taxonomy): Eukaryota > Metazoa > Chordata > Actinopteri > Cypriniformes > Leuciscidae > Abramis > Abramis brama. Next base: position 44,669,154 of record NC_139967.1, read on the forward strand.
CTTTGCAGCATCCCTCTTATCTATTCCTCTTATGTGTTGTCACGTTGTTTTATCATCTTCAACTCTACAATCTTTTGTACATGTGTGAGCACTAGGGCTGCACGATATATCAGAATTAAATCAACATGGCTTAGTATGGCTTAGTGCTATTGTCAAGTTGCACAGGGTGCTAATTAATTAAAAATATATAAGGGCTTCCATTTATAAAGAGTGAAGCGATGCATTTATACACCTGATATCATGAGATGCATGCGTGGAAATGAACACAGTGCCGAGCCTCAATCTGAAACCAGCAGCACATGCTTTTATTTGCCAGCAACTCGTCTAAATAAAAGCACGATGGGTTACTGTTTGGAAATGAAGAAATTAAGATGTAAATATAAGTATTGTCATTTTACATGAAAATAAATTATAGTACAATAGTGTTATTACAACATATATATATATTTTTTTTAATAAAAATCACAATAAAATCAAATTATCATTTTATATTGAATTTGACAAAAACAGTGGGGATGCATACATTTCACTAATAATTACAAAGAAATTGCAAGTAACACATTGAATTAAACATGAAATTTTGAAGTAGGAATACTGAAATAGTTTTTTTTTTACTCCTAGCTTTATTATTATTATTATTGTTTAGCTCTAAAAGGATTTTTACATTAAAAAGTCTTTAGAGTAAAAAAATATTTTTATTTTATATACAGATGCAATTCCCACTTACAGAACGAAACATACAGAACAGAACAAATATAGCAATTCAAGTCATCTGGTGAATATTCCTGGATCTTTTTGAAACCACATCAGTTAGTATGTGGTTTGAAACCTATTTAAAATTGGCTCAGTTTTTGGCTCAGTTTGAATGGTTGCGAGCACATAGGATTCACTCCATAGTTTAAAAGACTGAGATTTGAATATGGTTTTCTAGAGATAAAGAGAACAACAGAGAAGAGAAAAATCTGGAGGAAACATGGGGAGGAAAGAGTAAGAGAGTAGATTATAGGAAGAAGAATACAAAAGGAAGAGAAGGAAAAGAACAAATAATTTCAACAATAAAGAGATGGATGTGAGAGGACTGCAATATTCTGTAATTATCACAATTTGTTCTTACACTCTTTGGCTGTTATTTGTGTAGGGCTCTTTATTACAAACGTTTCGACAAGTGCTAAAACTACAGATTTTAAATCAACAGTAGAAGCCGTTTCTAAAGATAACATTGTGAGGATATCACTGATCATATTTTGAGAGGAATCAAAAGAAACCGACGGGAAGGTTTTTATGAACTACATAAATCTCCGACGAACTGTTTTTGTCATCAATATGTCTTTTTTTCCCATTCCGAACAGGTGGTTCTGTCCACGACGGTCAACGTGGATGGTCCTGTACTAGCCATTTCTGATAATATGTTTGTGCACAACAACTCCAAACACGGACGTCGCGCTCGCAGAATGGATTCAAATGAGACGATGGAGACTAGCATGGAATACGGTGAGATTTAGAAGAAATGCCATTGAGAGAAAGCAAGGGGAGTCAGAAGGGGGGGCTCTAAATGTGCTTATTCTGTTGCAAGACTGTGTCTATATGGTCACTTACTTACTGGGGGGCGTTTATCAGTCCTCGCGTGATCATTTCTTGCATTTTTAATCACCTTTCCATTCTCTCTCCACTTCAGCTACTCCCTGTATCAAAGCCATCAGTCCCAGTGAGGGTTGGACGACAGGCGGGGCTATGGTAATTGTGATTGGGGAAAACTTCTTTGACGGTCTGCAAGTGGTGTTCGGGAGCATGTTAGTGTGGAGCGAGGTATGTGTGTCCAAGCCAGCTTTGACTTCTGATGTAATATTTGAATAATTGGCTCAATGATTGAGTACCAAGAATCTGTAACCAAACTTTTCTGTCATTATTCATGCAGCTGATCACTCCTCATGCAATCCGAGTTCAGACTCCTCCTCGACACATTCCAGGGGTTGTAGAAGTGACGCTGTCCTACAAATCCAAGCAGTTCTGTAAAGGAGCTCCAGGGCGCTTCATTTATACAGGTAAATTGTATAATTTGTACAATAGATACATTAAATATACATTTATACTGGTTATAAAACATACACATAGACATCCACACTCATGCAGAGTTGCATATTTAAAGACAAGTATATTATGTTAAACCAGTGGTTCCCAACCCTGTTCCTGGAGCCGCCACAACACTGCACTTTTTTAATGTTTCCACCCATTTCAGGTCTTGGAGTCTCTACTGATGAGCTGATGAGCTGAATCAGATGTGTTTGGTTAGGGAGACATACAAGTGTTTTGTGTTTTTTGTTTTTTGTGAAGAAAAAGTACATACTTTTGAGTGTGTAGCAGAAGAGTACGCACGATTTTGGACAGATTGCGTCTTTAACGGGCAGCTCTGTCACTTAGTTACGCGCATCTGTCACCGTTTAAACTGCCCTGTCAATCATCTTGTCACAGTTAAAATCCCCCAAATTTGATTTAATTTAATTTCCTACCGAATCTGAGAGAAATGTAGAAGCACGTTGATCTGCCAGTCGTGGGTCTTTTTATGCGGAGACTCTCCTCATGTGTTTGCATAATGATGCATTTCAAAGTTAATGTATCATTATAAAAGTTAAAATATATAATATGGATAACATTGAGAAAATATATTTTCATCAAATTTTTCATACTGATAGTTAATCACTCAAACCTTTATCTAAACCGCTCTACTTAACCGTCACTCTGGTACATCTGCCATGTTTGTAGTTTTTTAACACTTTTTATTTGTGTTTGTAGTTCTAATCGAATCCTTATCCAACACGCAATGTGTTGTGGGCAATATTATCCGTTAGCGTGTGCACGGATCTGCACTTTGGATTCTAACCGGAAAAAGATCATTCGGGTTTCTTTGGAATACTAATTTCAGCAGTCTACTATTTGGGACGCACTAATTCTAATTTCGCATACTATTTAGGATGGCTAGCATGCGAATTGGGACACAGCAAAAATGTGCAGTGTTGTGGGTTTATAGAAGAGGGTTAGGAACCACTGTGTTAAACCACTAAACCACTGTGTCTTTCTATGTTTGAAGTCCAGAGATAACTAGAAGTCATTTGTAAGTTGACTTCCCCAAGCACTGTGGATCTTTGGCACTTTCTGAAAACCAATACATTGCCAGGTTTATTTGAGTGACCCAACATGTCATCTTCTGGCTTATCCAATCAAAGTTTTGTGTGAAACTCCCTGTTTAGCTGGACAATGGAATATGGTATAATGGGAGTTGGAGTGTTTGGGAAACCTGTTTGGAAACAATCATGGTAATACTAATTCGAAAGTTCACTTTAGACATTCTACTAACTATAAGTAACTTTGCAACTACGTGTCAACTAGCAGTCATTAGAGTATTAGTAGTCTGTCTAACTTTATTTTGATGGTCCCCCAACAGACATTATACTGACTTTGCAAGTACATGTCAACTTATACTAACCTGAACCCTAACCTAGAAGTCTACTAATACTCTGAGAGTTAGCTGACATGTAGCTGCAAAGTTACATATAGTTAATTGAATGTCTAAAGTGAACTATCAAAATAAAGTGTAACCACAGTCATTTGCAACTCTGATTGGTGCCACTTATGAGGAAGAAATTACATACTTCACCTTTAACAACTGATAAAAGACTGAAAATATCAATCAGGACAAGAGTGGCTATGGATTCATACATAAATCCCTTTCCTGATTCCTTTTCATTAACTACATACAATGGGATTTGTTCAGATATTTTAAAGTAAATAATGGATTCTCACTAAGTATTGTTATCTCTAGCACTGAATGAGCCAACTATTGACTACGGCTTCCAGAGACTTCAAAAGCTGATCCCTCGCCATCCTGGTGACCCCGACAGATTGGCAAAGGTTAGTAAATACTGACGTACATATATAACCGTTAACTCAAACACAGAAGTACACACCAACAGACCCACAGATATGTCATATTTATCTACTCTCTCTGGAACTGATTTTCTATATTTTAGGAAATGTTACTTAAAAGAGCAGCAGACGTTGTTGAGTCTCTCTATGGAAATTCCACCAGCAATCAGGTAACCACTGAATTGCAGTAAATATATGCAGTAGATATAAGAATACTGTCTGTGGCATGGAGTGTGTTGAACACATACATTGGGGTCCAAATGCCTGAGACCACTAGTGAACATGCTTCTATTTTGTTTCAAATGACATTATCAGCATAACAATTTGAGTAAAAATGGAACGGAGATTTCAGAAATCCATTAATATTATGTCAAGGTCCATATTATCTAGCATGATTTGAAAATGTTCCATAGGACAATATGTGCACTTCAATGGAAGTAAGGAAATCTGGTTAATGTAACAAATCAGCTTATTTGATTTGCGAAGTTTTGAATCCAATGTGGTCTCGGGCTTTTAGAACATTCAAAATAATATACCCACATCTAAGAAATGCATGTTCATAGCAACAAATTAATGTTTTTACAAAATGCCTTTTCAATTTACTGACTCAACTCGTACCGGCAGGTCAAACAAACATAATTTTGTCCTCTTTTCTTCAGTATTACAAGTGGGTGAAGTTTACTATCACGGTATAAAATGCAAAGGAACATAAAAAAAAAAACCCACTTAAAAAATAAAATAAAATACATTTTTCACTCCATATAATCCAACAACATTTCCACTCCATCTGTCTTTAGTGGTCAACATAAAATCACAAAAATCTCCCTCATGTCAAATCAAGTGCTTTATACAACAGAAATTGTATAAAGTTGTATATAGTAACAGAATTATGATGCAAACTTCATCAAATGTGATGTAGCAAGCTGTAGCAAAATCATAGTGTCATTATTCAACTCAATTCAGTAACTGTGTAGAGTTCATTCATTATGAAACATGTTCAATTCAGCTTTATACAGCTCCACTGAAGACAAGTAAGAGATGTTTCTGTTCCCTCCTCTAACTTGATCAATTACGATATACCTTAGTGAAGACACAGAATCATTTACTTCCTTAAAATGTGCTTTAACAAGGCTGTGTTAGTCCAGATTTGTAATGCAGCTTCTGAGCTGAGCAAGCTTTGTTTTAAAGATCTTTGGGCCAGGTTTTTATCAAATAAATCTTTTTTTTTGTGTTTGTTTGACCTGATGAAGACCCTTTTCAGGTCGGTAAACTGGAACTGTTGGCAGTCTTAGACCTTAGTCTCCTGTTCGTATGGAGAGAAATGAAGTGATGTCACCCAATAGGTTTCCCCGTCGTGTAAAACTTGTCTTTGATGTTGTGCCGTTGCAGGACATGTTGCTGAAGCGGGCTGCAGATATAGCCGAGGCTCTTTACAGCGTGCCACGACCTCACAGTCAGCTGCAGGCCATGCCGAGTTCCCCTGTCCATGGCAGTGTCATGGGGCTCAACTCCTATCCCACACAGCTGGGTGTAAGCATTGGGGAACACGGGCAAACCAGTAGCCAGGGTGAGGATCTGAAGACATTTACCATAAGATTCAGTCTTATTCAGTGTTATAGATGACCTAGATGTCAATAACACTCATTTATAGAGCACTGACATATTTTTGTTGGCCAACCCAGAAGTTAGGATCACACTGGTTACCTCAACAAAACCCCAATAGGATTTTTCTTTTAAATTATCGCAAAAAATAAGCTCTGTAATCAACAACAGTTTATTATACTAACACGTTTTGTCCATTAATATAATTTCAATGAATGAACACAACTTTTATAAATTTTGAAGTCACTTTCAGTCTTTATTTAACCTTCTAGTGCTGCTCGTGTGGCTGTCATAAATTCCTTTTTTTTAATAAAATGAATGTACTATATTTCAGTTCGATAATGTTTTTTATCGAATGTTTTGTATTTTAGGGGATTTTATGGTGCTAAATTATATTTATGAAGTAGTTATATAATCCATTTCACTTTATGAGCATAGACCTGAAATTGTAAATAATGTAAATAAATGTTGAATGCTTTGGAGCACAGAATAGTTAGGTCTCTTTTTAAAGAAGACAGAAGTTTTAAAGTAGTTTTTTTTTTTAAAGTGAATTTAAAAAAGTTATCAAAGTTAAAGTTTATTGTTATGAAAAATGCACAAAAATACTATTTAATTTTTTTTACATGAAGTATATATTTTCCAAATCATGTTTTACTTTTAAACACACCAAAAAAATGAAAGCCATAAATCTAAACAAGTTGTGTTCCAAATCTGACGTTGATATCTCAAGAAATGACCTTTCAGTAAGAATTTGTGCGCAGTACCAAACACTTCCACTAGATTCCCATTCATTCATGACCACAAACAATACAAGTGTGACTCTTTTTTTTCAGGACCATTTAAAAATTTCGAGTCATGTCTGTTTTTGTGTGTGTGTGTGTGTGTGTGTGTGTGTTCACATAGAATCTTTACCAAGTTTTGTACCATTCGGATGAAATAAAATATATATATATAAAAAAAATTAAAACCACACCAGAGGTTTAAAAGCATTTTGTAAGAGCTTGATTTTTGTTTTGTTGATTGAGTAAAGTATTGTGATTTCTCTCACTTTTATTCAAGGTTACAGTCGCAGTTTGTCTCCACGTGGCTACCCATCAGCATCGACCCCTCAGCAGTCGGGCTATGGGTCCAACGGGGGCATGAGTTACGGGGCAGTGCCCATGAGCAGTCTGGGTGTTTCAGGGTCACCTGGCTTTAACAGTGCCTCCCCAAACAGCTCTCCTTATGCTAGTGAGTTTCACATTTCCCTTTTCACCTTCTTTTTAATAATCGTCCTGCTGGAAATACAGTGATTTTAGACAGTCAGATAAAATGTTGGTATAATCGAAGCATCTTTTTTTTTTCCAGTAATGCCATCTAGCCCCACAGTACCAGGCTCCAGCTCCTCATCCTCCCTCTTGCCCTTCTCATCTTTCCCATCCTCTACCAAACAAAAAAGTGCCTTTGCTCCAGTCCTGAGACCACAGGGTTCACCGTCACCCGTTTGCCAAACTTCAGGAGGCACCAGCTTTAGAGGTATACTGTAACTACACTTATGAAACCAAATCAACAGATCTGCTTTCTAAGTTTTACAAACATGTTTTTTTCCCCAAGGTACACTCTTAAAAATAAAGGTCCTGCTCTGTACTCTTCTCTGAAGTAGAGTTAATTTAGTCCCTCCAAAAGGAGTAAAATTTTTCCCAGTTCCTGCGGTGTTAACACGGCAAAAAGATTTATACTTCCGCTAACAGTTACAGACCCTATACTGGTGCGAAAGACCCTATTGGCATCAATGGTTCCATGAAGAGCCTTTAACAGTCATTGAACCTTTTCATTGCACAAAAGATTATTTATAGTGGAAAAAGGCAAAAAAAATGGCTCTATTAAGAACTGATCACGGAAAAGTTCTTACGGAAACCAGGGCCAGAGTTTCTTCATATTGTGACATAAGCAAAATAACCTTGTATGACCAACACTGCTACTTTTCAGGAAATGGATGATTTTTTTAAAATAAACACTGTGTTATCAAAGTTGATATTGTGGCTTTATATATGATCATATACTTGCATGTGTCATTATATTATTAACACTTTACCAAAATCAAGCTCAAATGAAGTTACAAAGGTTTTGACCTGCGAATGTCGTGTATTTTTAAGGTTATGAAGTTATTTGTAGCAATGTGGGCGCCCAGTTTTTTCTATCGTTTGGCCAAAATGATTGTTATAAAAGATGAAGCTGCTACGCTCAGGCTATTTAAGACAGTATTGGCTATGACTCAACGACAAATCCTAGACTTAGACACTCTTCTCCGCGCCTCAAAATACATAGAACATTAGTCTTTATATATATATATATATATATATGAAGAGTTCAGATGCAAAAGCCTTTAAGTGCCATCTGAAATTTTCTTCTAGAATGATCATTTTTATCAAGCTTGTATAAGTTCAGTAATTTCACTTAAATAGCAATGAAAATTACCTATGAATTGTCATTTAAGTGAAATTACTGAATATATATATATATATGTAGTGTTTCTTGAGTAAAGTGTTTCTTGAGACAACCAGTTCTGTGTTTTCCTTTGCATTGCAAACAAGCAGAGATGCTCCACCAAAATGTGTGCGCCTCTTCATTCACTATAGAGGCGGGTGGAGTTACAAGGTTTAGGAGCCAGATTTACAAATGAGCGTGAGAGCGCAATATCAAACAAGCGGCGATGGGAGTGGAAAGTCCTGCGCGTGATCTACTAATGACGCAAGTTAAAGAACACAGACGCAGCCGGATCATTTCTATAATGACCAGCGCAATCTACCGAGAGCAGTGCGAATTAGCGCCTGGTTTAAGACATGCTTTTTTGGGGTAAATAATGGTACGAATACCAGTAAATTGACTCGCGCAAACATTAGTGAATCGTGTTGCGTGACTCATTTAAATACTCTCCTCCCGTACATTTTACATCTGAAAGGGAAACTCCTATAAATGCATATGCAATAAATCCAGCCACAAAATTAACCCTGTCCACGCCTTTTCAGCGCTAATTTTTCACTGCGTGTCTTTAGTAAATCCTGACCGTAGTTTTCAACGTCAAAATTGCGCTGAAGCGAGCATTTAGTAAATCTGGCCCTAAATGTCATATAAAAGTTTAAAATGCTATCTGTCAAAAGTAACTTATTTCTTGCTACCAGTATACAGGAACTGTGCAGGCATAGCGTATGAATTGTTTATTTAATCATGTTACTGCCATAATGGAATCATTTTTTCTTTTTCTTTTTCATTTCCAGCAATGACAGGTCTCGTAGTTCCTCCGATGTAGAGGACGAGTCTCTTCCAGTCCTCAGCTTTACAGCCCGTGGCCAGACCTGGACTGACACCAACGTTGTCTCTTTCAAGCCACACTGAACAACAGCTGTCATGAAGAATGAAAGACAACAAGGACATATTTAAAACACTTTTGGGAACCTTCTTGAGAGATATCCACTCTATGCACACGTTTTGCCTCTGATTGTGAAGGGATGGTGTTACTTAAAGGTTCTTCCACCCACAAAATGCCAAAAGAGCTCTAATTTGAGAACGTGAGACTTGAGACTGTTACACATTTTTAGCTGTGCTCTCAACAGACACACTGGTCAATAGACTTTCACCGCAGTAGATGCCAGTATGGGATGTCAATTGTGTCAAAACTCAGTCTTTTTTTTAATATACTGATAGATACACATCCCTAAACTGAAATTGTGTTTTTAAAAGTATATATATTTATCAGGATTTTCATTTAGAGAAACAGAAAGTGTTTATTTAGGTTTAGGTTTATGAACTGATTACCTCATATATTGACTTATTTAATGACAAAAACTATATAAGTTATATTTTTAGGTTAAGTACTAATATAAGGAACCATGATTGTATTTGCTATTATTTGGTATTGCTATGTATTTGTTTTTCTGTAAACATTTTTATAGGTTGTCATATTGCTATTGATATTAAAATAGTGACTGTAGATTTTTACATGTAAAAGTTTTGTTGTTAAACATATAGATGATATTTTAATTCTTTTCCAACTTATTTATAAACATGTTTTCACATTTGTATCCCTTTCAAAATATTTCTGACATGCACTAAAATAACAGATTTACTCATGGCGTTATTTCTCTTCCACATGACCAGCCATTCCTTTCTATTTATTTCTTTTAGTAATCATTAAAGAATTTATTTTTTCAAATTTTATGTTATTCCAAGCCAACCAAAGGCAGGGTTGTAATTATGGATTTTTTTTTTTTAAATAGACATATTAATCTGTGTTATCAGGTGAAGGTCACAGAAAAATATAGTTTTTTTTAATCATTTGATGTTGCTGCCTATAGAACTGATACAGTATTGCTCTTCTCTTTCCCCCCACTCTTCCTCAGTGAGTTTTGTCATTAGCATTGGCAAACAGGATCATTCTGACCACCAAATTAATGCTATGCATGAAAAGAACATCTGTTTAATTAGTGCAATGAACAAATTGATATGTGCGCTTAACATATTCTACCCGAATGTATTTACGGCACACAGACATCTGTTTTGATAAAAAATACTCACCAAACAGTGAATATGATCAAATCTTTTTTCATTCTCATCAACAGTGAGTAAAAATGGCGATTTGAATAAATCCAGCCATTCTGCCCTTTCCTCGCAGGATATGTTGAGTTCATCTCAGTAATTCATGGCCAATAACCTGCATAAATACATAATATGTAAAATGCATGTATGCGTTCGTTAAGTTCTGCTGTGATACATACTGAGCTGCAGATTTTTTTTGGACAAAGAGGGTTAAATGGGGGTAAAGATAAAGCTTTTTCTTTCTTTCTTTCTTTTTTTTTTTTTTTAGCTCAAGGCCGTTTGCTACATTTTGACAAATCCTTTTTGAGGTACATTATAACTCTTCCAGATTCACGCCTCCTCTCTGAGTCCCCTGGGTGTCAATGGCAGATGGAACACACAGAAAGAGTCCCTTGTGTGTTTCTCCAAACATAACAGAACGTCTCTCTCACGCACACATGCATTCAGTACACTTTAGCCACATGTCCACTTTCACATAGATTTGTAGTGCATGCACTTCGCATAAGATATTTTATATACTCACATGCTTCCAAAGACTGTCTGAACTTGTGGCATCAAGAAACCAATCATTTATAATATGATAAAACGGTTTTTATTTTATTTTTACTTGCTATATATGTATTACTGAAAAAAACTGGTCACCATCATGATCAAATATCAAGAGAATAGTCTGAATTCTAAAAGTATGATGTAGGATTTAAAATCTAATGATCATTTTCTTAAGAGAGTATCTCAGTTTTCTCATTTTGCCTTTTATCTCTACTATCCACCTTATTTTTCACAGCCGTTTGTAAACTGATCTGCTTCCAGGTAGCCTTTTTTTTACTACAAAACAGCGTGTTATGCTGCTTGATTTTGCATGTAATACCATGCATGTTGTACCATTGAATGTATTATTTTAATTATAACACACTTGTTTGTGGCGCAAATAGTTTAGCTTCCAAATTAAAAAAATAAGGTGTGACAGTACACAATTAAATAAATAATTACCATATAGCAGTTAATGTGTAATTAAAATCCAAAACATAAGAAAAACATAACACAACCATAACCTACAACATGCAGTATAGCCCAATTGCTGTCAACAAAATGTAAACTCTAGAGAAAGAAGATGCATGGAGACAGAAACACACACACATGCATGCACATACACACACAAAGCTAGGAATTAAGATGTCTGAATGCAATATATCTAACTACAGGATACAAAAAATAAAATAACTATATAGGGAAAAAATAAATAGTGCACAATGTCACATATCTGAAATATGAGACGATTTAAAGAGTTCAATTGAGGTGAATGTCTTAATTATGCTGAGACGGTTGCTGGGTGAATGACAAATGAAACAAATCTGACAGATGGACAGCACACAATACCCAGCAATGGGGGGGGGGGGGGGGGTGGGGGGGAGGTCCTCTAGATAATTGTGTTGGAGTCAGTTGGGTCATCAATCACCCTGAGCTGTAAAGCAGCGTTCAGTCCATGGCACTGATGTAAAAACATGCTTGATGTCATGTAATATATATGTTTAATTCACCATTCACAGATGAGCACTGCAGCCTATGCGTGACAGAAGAGGAAGATGGCAGTTTGGAAGTGATTGTTGGTCTCGTTTGGGTGGTTATAGGCTCAATAGCCAAATTTGAAATGATAAGAAGTCTAAAAATAGCTGCCTAAAAGGACTAACCAAAAAAAAAAACTAAAATTATGTCTTCTGGACATCAAAGGCTCATGCTTAGGTATTTATATATAAATTACTGAAAATATTGTAGAGGATTCCATCAATAAAAACAAAACCTGCTATAGTTTAAATGTATGTGTGATTAAATATGCAAAGCCATATATGATGATTATTCATTAATTAATTGGGGTTGCGGATGTTCTCTCTCATGCATTAATTACATCAGCATTAGCATATCAATTAGATGAATCAGAGATCATGTAATTAAAGCCCGAGTAGGAGCACCTGCTGCCTCTGTTTATGTTTGTGTATGTGATATCATGAGCTACACTTGTCAATCAATTGCCTCTTTATTCGGTTTGCCTCTGATGGAATGTTTCACATGTAGATATTTTACGAACATTTCTCTTTTTTACATTTTAAGTAGAAAAATCAAGTAAATTGAATTAAAATAACTAGTAGCCTAATTATTATGTGATTTGCATGGAATGCAACATCGTTTCACAAAAGAACAAATCTTAATTAGAGGAAGGGTTTTCCACACAAATATCGAATAAAATCTAAAATCCATTAGCTGTTGATCAGCAGTCCTCTTGAATCAGTCCGCTTGCTCAAACTTCTCATGGCTTTTGAGATGGGTCCATCTGCTGGCCACATGATGTCCCAACAACTCTGATTGGCTCCTTGCTTGCAGTTTCAGCTACATAACACATAAGTGTATTTTCTAATGCAACAACTTCAAAAACTACATTTTATACGCATGAATCTTAAAACATTAATGTGTCCAGGAATCCCTCATTAACAGACACAAAACCCTTTGATGCTCAACATGTATCATGGATACACTTGATTGTAAAATTGACAACTTGATTAGTTTTACACACACTAAATATAGTCTATATGATTTATCCTTTAGTTTTCCTGTGCATGCGTCCACCGTATACTCCATTTACTTCCGTATTCACATGTCTCTTTTCATCACTTTCATCATTTTCTTTTCCGTTTCTCTTTCTGCATTAAACTGATTCAATGCTCGTAATTCGTTTTTCTTCCAGTTAAACTCGTCAGGTGTAATTAACTTACAGTGGACATAGGTAATCTCTTCCTGGCATCCCAGCAGCGCAGGGTCAGTGGTGGTGGCTTCTGCGATTTGAGTGGCCAGGGTCCACTGGATGGGATTCACAATCACCGGAAGAAGGATGGTCTCAGGCTCAGGGCAAGGAGACTTGAGTTGAGACGAGACTGGGAATCTGCCTGTTCTTGGACCCTGGACAATAGGAGACCATGAAGTCAAACCAGCTGAAGAACAGGGCCCACAGCGCCTGGCAGAGGTTCAGCCGGTGACAGATTTTCCAGGTGGTCAGTAATGATGAGGAAAGGATGACAGGGACCCTCCACTCCTTGAGTGCCAGCTTGATTGCAAGGAGTTCCCTGTTGCTAATATCATAGTTCTGCTCCACCAGGGAAACTTCCCATGGAGAAGGCGGCACAGGTGTCCAGATGTCCTGTTTTTCCCAGGACAGTCCCGACTCTCTATTTTTAGTCTCCTGACTTATGAAAAAAAAAAAATCTTATGAATTAGCATGTTGCTAGCATGTTTTATCACATTACTAGCATAGATTATCATGTTTTAACACATTGCTAACATGAATTAACATGTTACTAGCATATTTTACCACATTGCTAACATGATTTAGCTCGTTGCTAGCATGAATTAGCAGGTTTTAACCATAGACTGTAAAAAAAAAATCAGCGTAGTGTCCGTGACATCACCCGTAGGTTTCTGAAGAGCCTTTTTGAAGCCCAAAGTGTGCGGAGCCGGCTGTCGCCATCTTGGCAGCGTGTTCCCGGATAACCAAAAATGGGCAAAGAGTCGGGATTAGCTGAGGTGACCTGACGCTAACAGACAGCAGACAAATGGCTAGTAGTGACAGCAGAGACAATCCACCTGTCACTCAAGTGGCCACAGCCTTAATTATGCAAAACTTTAAGGCTTAATATAATTTAAATGGATGAGTTATAAAAAAAAAAAAATCACCCCCCTCACAGTTGTCATGAAGGGCAAAATTAGCTATATAGCCTAGACCAAAACCACTTTTTGTACCAGGCTGTTTTCTGCTGTAAATTTGCAATCAGCAATTTTTTTTGTGACACAAAGTTGCAAATCTGATAAAGTGCATGAATTTGAAGACCGTTTTGCATACAATTTTGTTGTTTATGGTCATAGTTTTGGGTCAGCTGACTGCACTGCAAAATTGATCAAGAAGGCTATGATCCAAAATTTTCTTCTGCTCGCATCAAATCTGAGGCTATAATAGATAGATAGATAGATAGATAGATAGATAGATAGATAGATAGATAGATAGATAGATAGATAGATAGATAGATAGGCCTGCTTGTGTGTAAATCCTTTTCAAATGTCAAGGGCTCTGATGGATAGAGGTTTGATTGAACATCAACAAAGATAGGCTACTGGTAGTAGGGAAGGAGGAGTGCCAGTAAAATCTCTGTTTATTGAACACAAAAATAAAACATGGACACAATGAATCAACAACAAACGCAGAGTCACTCTCAGGTCTCTCTTCTCGCTGGCAGGCAGCAGGTTTTTTGATAACACCTGTTAGTCTCAGTTACATACAGGTGTTCCCTTACCTCACACATCTCTCTCTCTCTCTCTCTCTCTCTCTCTCTCTCTCCATCCTCAGACCGCGCCCTCTAAAATGCTCAATGTGGACTATGATTTACTATAAACGTATCTAGAAATGAGTGCTTATGAAAAAATATGGCAGCAAGCAGGCAGTATAATTCCAGGAGGTCACGTGCCAGCTGAGCAATTATTATTAAGATAATTATGATAACACTAACGGATATAATACTATCCTCGTTTATGGGAAAGAGGAAAATGAAAGCTCTCACCCAAGAAGAGAATTGACATCTTACAGAAAAATCAATGCTTTTAAACTACATATCTCCAATTTTGCATTTCAAACAAAAATGTTTAAATAATGAAAAATCCCAGCTGTTATTATTACTTCCAGTTCATTTGTCACACTGGAACCCTCTATATTCCATATTCTTGCTTTTACAAAAAAATATTAAAGAATGCAAAATCTGTCTATGTACAAAGAAGAAGAAGAAAAAAAAACAGCCAATGGCGTTAGGAGGTGTGGCAAGATGTAAGGAGAGATGTTGTGTTAGAGGTGTAAAATATCGGAGATATTTGGTTGCAGTGTGTGGAGCAAACATGAATATTCATGAGTTTCCTGTTTCATGCAGTTACCATGAAATCCAAATTTACACTTCTAATTTTTATGGAATAATGCAGTTATTATTATAAATCAATTATCAGTGCACATTATATTTTTTTATTCACAAGCCCTCATAATTTTTAATCAAAATAACTTCCCCCTTCCTCTTGCAACAACATCTCTTCTCTGATGATGTTTGCACCATAACAATTTTAGAGACAAAAAAAAAAAACACCTGATGCAATGTGAATCAGATCAGTTTGACACAAAGTCATGGTACCATTATTGTGTTGGTCAATTTGTGAACTTTTAGTTCTATTCTACAATAATAATTAAACAATTAAATAATAATAATAGGTCATATAGTAATTATGCACATTTATTGTAAATGTCAAAGATAAAAGTTACTCAATAGAGTCATTTTTTTGTGCTAAAGAAAGAACAACTAGAGAACAACTGATAAACAACTGATAAAACTGTTGGTAATGTTAAAATGTTAATGTTGTTGAATGTTAAAGAATCATTCTCAAATGAGAAAACATGAGACATTAATTTGTAACAAATCATTTGGAATTTACATACATATTTAAAAACAAATAGTCTTATAATACTGGACAAATGAAAATTGCTCCAAAACTTGTTATATTGGTTATATTGTTGGAATTGGTCATTATTACATACATAACTCATCACCTCCCATTAAGATCTTAAAAAAAAGGTTGCAAAGAAAATGTTGAGGTGAGGATCTATTCGCAATGGTAATTTTTTAATCAAAAACAAAAGACTAAGGAATAAAACACCATACACGATAAGAACAGACCAATAACCAAACAGGTTCATCTATGTATGTGTATATATATATATATATATATATATATATATATATATATATATATATATATATATGTGGGAGAAAACAATGTGGGAGAAAACAAGGAACAGGTGGGACTAAACAATTAACAAACCAGTAACCATGGAAACAGATGAAATCGGGACTAAACACGGGATGAAACTGAACTCAAAATAGAAAAACACAAACAAGATGAGACATAACCCCCCTTTATTGGAACGCAGTCAACTCAGGTGTGACGTCATTCCAAGCTACGACATCCCTCCGTCCTCCGAGGTAACCAGCATTAAATCCAGTACCGACAGGCCAATAAGCTCTGGCTCCAGGACGGACTGGGCCTCTGTCAGACAAGCGCACATACACTAGTTCAGGGTCTATAATGAGCATGACGAGGGCCGGGGACTCGGGGAGGTCTCTGGAAGCACATCCAGGACAGATTTGGGGAGGTTGAGATTCTTCTTCACCTCACCCACTGTGAAGGTGCTGAGTGCCCACTCCATGTACTCACAGAAGGTCCCTGGAGGACCAGCCCCAAGCAGAGGAGATTTTGTATGTGCATTTAATCCAGCATGGAAAAATACTCGGAGGTACAGTAGTCGTCTGGGTGATGCACACGCGATCAGGTCTGAAAACTCACGTGCTCCTCAAGGGGACGATCCCCCTGAGTGAGGAGGATCTGCACTGCTGCTAGATCCATATACATCTCTTCTTCTGTCACAAGGTGGTTGCAAAGACAGAATTAAGGCCAGGATCTATTAACTAAACACAGGAGATGAAACTGAACTCAAAGTAGTAAAAAAACAAAAACAAGATGTGACGCATTCAGAGGATGTATCCCATGTTTACACATGAATGCAATGCTGGACTCATATTTATAAAAGACATGAGAAATTCAGGTCTCCCCCTATTATTTTGGGAATAAACAAATAAAATGCAAGTATAGATTAAACATTTGTATAAATGCCCCACATAAACAGCCTGATTGAAAGCAGAGAGGTACTGTGTCATACACTTGATATTGTGAGATATAAATTTGCAGATGCTACTTGCCTGAAGGAACTGCAATATTTATAAAATGTATAAAATAAATGTTTAGCGCAGTATATTTGCTTTAAAATAAGTTCATCTTCTATAACTTTAACTTGACAATTAAAGGGGTTATATGCAAGAATTTTCATGTATTCATCGCTTTTTTGTTTTGTTTTGTTTTTTGAACAGCCTAAATTCAATCTGTTCATCATATAAAGCGATCGTGTCTCTTCAGAAAATTTGTACTAAACTGCTCAATATGGATTAGTTTGATCTCTTTATGAACTTTTTGAAGTGTCAAAGTGGTAGTTGCGAAGCTGTCAATGGAGGGACAGAAATCTCTCAGATTTCATCAAACAGTTCTTCATTTGTGTCTGAAGATGAACAAAAGTCTTACAGGTTTGGAATGACATGAGGGTGATTATTAATGACAGAATTTTCATTTTTGGGTGAACTGACACTGGTGTGGCTAATAAAACTATAGGGTTTCTGAATTCTGCATAGCCCCTTTAACAGTAAATAAGCTATTAAATAACATATAAGTTGGAGGGCTATACTGTGATTTATTAGTGCTGCCAGTTATCAGAAATGATTCAAATTAAGCCTATATCCTACTGACCATTTGTAGAAAGCAGCTTCAACTTAAGCTGGTTTGGTGTGGTCTACCCATCTACCACCTATATGTTCCAAAACGCAGATCGAGCTGGTCATGCTGGTTGACAAGCTGGTCTAACTGGTTTTTCCAGGTGCACTCGCATATCACAGAACAGTTCGTGTTTCCTCCTCCCTACAGTACAGATGGACCAATAACAAAACACACCAGACTTCCCGCTGGATCTCGTGATCGAGGCTTTAGAAAAGCCATTGAGCGCGTCTATAAATTCGGTCATTTCGATGGGTTTGGCGAACAGCCTTCCCAGACAGCCCGCAGCATCACGCAACATCACGCAGCATCACGCAGCATCACGCAGCATCACGCAACAATGAGTGACACAGCCATTTCTTTCGCCAAGGACTTTTTAGCAGGTGGAATCGCCGCCGCGATCTCCGAGACTGCTGTTGCGCCCATAGAAAGAGTCAAGCTGCTCCTTCAGGTACGCTTTATAACGAAGTACTATATCTACATTACCATATACACACGAAATATGTAGGCTATTACATTCTAAATTAGGACAAATGATCTTTTTCACACATTTGTCCATCTTGGTTAATAGTAGGCTATTAATTTATGAATAGGGCTTGTCCATTATAAGATCATGTTCTTAATGATATACTACATAACTTTATCTTTATAATAGGCCGATAATAAAAATATATTGAACCAATGATGATTCTGAAATATGATTCGCCTGGACTGGAGCCAAAACTGTTGCTATGCACGCGCATCTGACACAAACTGCGTGCTATATTTCAGTGCTGTTGTTCATGTTTGGATATTTTAGCAAGCAGTTTGCTTTGTGTATAATCAGTTTAACAGCATTAAGTTAAAGTGAACTTTATCATTCAACATGCATTGTGCTTGTGCATTGTAGACGTTTTCTTGAATTCTTGAATTCAGTTAAACTACTTTTGTGAAAATAGAGAGGAATGCTATTATATCTCTAAATCTATTTTCCATTAAGTAGCCTATTAACGATAAAAATGTTTTATTTTAGTTAGTAGCCTAGATACATAATCTGTCAATCAGGTGACTATCCACATTCTAGGTATTTATCCAAGCTATGAACAAATTATTTTGTCAGTAACATCTAAAATCTGCTTTAAAAAAAAAAAAAAATCCAAAGCCATGTAATGCTGAGTTTGGCTAATAGAATACGTACTTGATTAAGGGTTTTATGTAAGGTGTTTTTTGTGTTTTGGGAATTGACAATGTTTTCTTCACATTGTCAAATTCCAAATATACCCCTCATTATAGAATGCCCATATGCCTCATTTCAGAGGCGACCACAATTGCAATAATAAATCAATCAGAAGCTCAGAGCTATAGAAATGCATCTTTATATTTACAAATAGGCTAAAACCTAATATTGCGAGTATATAGGCTACATGAGTACGTTATTACATGATTCCCACTCTGCTGCAATGTCAGCGAGCAGCAGCATCACACAACAAAACAGATTATAATCAACACAATCTATTTTTGTCGACTTGCTCAGTTTCCACTGGTGTAAGGTCTTTCAAGCGCACAACCTGTAATTAAACTCTCGGTTTGACCTGCATTAGTGTGTGGTTCCCATGCTAATGAAAACGATCTAAAAATCATAATTTTGGAGTAGAAAAGTTACTAACTGGTATTGAAATATTTAGTTGACTGACTGACAACTCTGTCAACAAGATCGTGCAGACAATTAGAATTCTTTAAATGATGTGCTGATATTTAATTGTTTGAAAAACTGTGCCATTTTCTTACAGATCCAGCATGCCAGCAAGCAAATCGCAGTAGACAAACAATACAAAGGTATTGTAGACTGTTTAGTACGTATTCCCAAGGAGCAGGGCTTCCTGTCCTTCTGGAGAGGCAACTCGGCCAATGTCATTAGGTACTTCCTAACACAGGCTCTCAACTTTGCTTTCAAGGATAAGTATAAGAAGATTTTCCTGGATGGCGTCGACAGCCGTACTCAGTTTTGGAGGTACTTCGCTGGTAACCTGGCGTCTGGTGGAGCTGCTGGAGCCACGTCTCTGTGCATCGTCTACCCGCTCGACTTTGCCAGAACCCGCTTGGCTGCTGATGTCGGGAAGACTTGTGTGGAGAGAGAATTCTCAGGCCTTGCAAACTGTTTAGGAAAGATCTTCAAGTCTGATGGTGTGAAGGGCTTGTATCAGGGCTTCAACGTGTCTGTGCAAGGCATCATCATCTACAGGGCGGCGTACTTCGGCATCTATGACACTGCAAAAGGTAGCTTTTCAATCTGCCACCATCAGGGGCTTAGCTATAGGGCGGCACCATAATCAGGATTATTTTACTCGAGTTATAATTGTGATTATTAATAATTTTTCAATTGAGAATGACTTTACTTTTTTTTTTAATTATTGCTCTTTCATGCACAGATATGCAAAGATAGGTGCATTTATTCAGCAACCACAATTGCAAATGATGTAGTCGAGACACATGTTTGGAGGCTTGTTACCAATTTAAAATAACGGAAATGTCAAATGAAAAAAAACATTTTCAGTGTAAAAAAACAATGGGCCAATGGTAACACTTTATTTTACAGTGTCATTGTTACATAGTATGTTACATTTATAGTAGTAACTATAAATTAAGCATAATTACATGCAACTAACCCTAAAACAAACCCTAGTCCTAACCCTATAGTAAGTACATGTAGTTAATTAATATTACTCAATACTTAAATGTATAATTAGAGTGTAACAAATACACCTTAAAATAAAGTGTAACCATTTATTTTAAAGTGTCCTTGTTACAGTGTAATTATACATTTAAGTACTGAGTAATATTCATTAACTACATGCACTTAGGGTTAGGAATAGGGTTTGGTTTAGGATTGGTTGAATGAAATTATACATAATTTGTAGTTATTACTTCAGTAATTACATCTAACATGTGTAACAAGGACATTCTAAAATAAAGCGTTACCTTGCAGTATTTATTATAAAGGATTTATCCATGCACATCATTATTTTTTTCAAACAATTCATGTGACCTCATTATCATTACTCAAATTTGACTCAGAGTATTTTCCCCTCCCTCTTGCATCGACATCTCTTTTCTTCTATAATATTTACTGTCTCGAGGGCGGGGCAACCTCTCACTCACATGAGATCTACCAAATCAAAATCAAAAATTTGTTTATTATGTCCTCAAACCAGGAGCCTCCAACATTTGCAAAACAAAGCGTAGAGAGGGCGGCGCACTGAACGACAAGCACCACGTCTTTAAAATATGAGTAGATCGTTTTCTATGTGTGTGCACTACTGGTGGCTGTTTAAAGTCCCTCACCACACCCATGTACTGGCCGATGAGGGCCCCAAGAGCCCCCATATCCTAGGACAAAAAACAAACGAACAAATAAAATAAATACATAAATAATTACTTTGGGCCCTAATAAAAAATAATCTTTTGGAAAACAATAGGGCCCTTCACACTTTCAGTTCTTGGGCCCTACAGCTCTACACCATAGAGGTCCCTGAGGTCCAGACCTCGGTATATAATAAAGATTGTGAAATAACTGCCTAAATTAACTCTACTTTAGGGCTGTAGGGATATTGCACAACACCAAGATAATCGACCGTGTCTGTCACCACTCGTCAATGTCAAAATGTTTGAGATGACCAATAAAATTAAAGATTTATGTTCACAGAAGCTGAGTGAATTCCAGCGCGATGAAACATTTCATATTTGACTGCTGTTTTACGATAGAAATGTAATCAGTGATGCAAACTAATACAATTTTGTTTAATTTAGCCATTTTGAATTAAGAATATATAATTTATGTGATACATATAATTTAATTTGTAATGGTCAATGCGATGATGCATGATGCATCAAATATTCTTAATAATCCACCTTTCCACACTGAATCAGAGCAGGTATTGTTCAACACTTCTACATGGGGCTGGGACAGTTTTGTTGGGACAACCTTTTTTATTTGTCCTGTTAATAGACTTGCACTTTCATAACTCCTGCTTCTGAAAATTGTTAGCTGTTGGTCTTATATTGTTAACCCTTACTGGGCAACGGCATCCATTTTGGTATGTTTGAAGCATGTGTGTTTTCCAGGCATGCTGCCCGACCCTCAGAACACTCATCTCGTGGTCAGCTGGATGATCGCTCACACAGTCACTATTGTCGCCGGGTTCATCTCGTATCCCTTCGACACGGTACGCCGTTGCATGATGATGCAGTCTGGACTTAAAGGAGGTAATATCCAAAAACTGTTTTCCTCACGTTCCATCCAAAATCTGTGTTTGTTTGGTTATGTCTTTAAGGTCATGAGTGTTATATTCTTTTATTTTAGCTGATATAATGTACAGCGGCTCGCTGGACTGCTGGAGGAAGACTGCGCGTGATGAAGGCGTCAAGGCCTTCTTCAAGGGTGCCTGGTCTAATGTTCTCAGAAGCTTGGGTGGATCCATCGTCCTGGTGCTGTACGACGAGCTCAAGAAGAACATGTAACACTTCACAGAGTTACACTGTTGAAGAAAAAACGTTCAAACCTGTGTATATGTGAATTGCATGTGAATGCTTTACTCGTGAGGCTGGACTACATTCTTAAAAATAAAAGTTCTTTATTGGCATCTATGGTTCCATGAAGAACCTTAAACATCCATGGAACCTTTTTGTTGCACAAACGTGTTCTTTAGATTATTTTTAAAAAATGGTTCTTTTCAGAACTGTTCACTGAAAGGTTCTTTAGGGAAACAACGATGGTTCTTCTATGGCATCACTGCAAAAAAACCTTGGAACCTTTCATTTTAAGGGTGTTGTACTATAGTTATATGATACATGTGCAGTTTTTCTTTTCTTAAATGCCTTAAATTCTTTCCTTGACTTATCACTGGTCAATGTTGTCATTCAGATATCAAATACACTCAAAAAAAAAGAAAAAAATTGTAAGCCTTTTTTCAAGATTTACGCATTTTAATTAACTGTAAAATTCCATCAAATTGACTTGAATAATCTTTACATATTATTCATATTTTGAATTAAGAATTTTAAATAAGTTAAAAAAAAAACTTTTGTATAAATCTTAAATTTAAACATATTTAAAACAATTATTTTATTTTTTTTATGAATATGAATCACATAAACTAAAGGGTCCATTCCCTTGTTCCATTAACATTTCTAAAACATTTTCTGGGCCCATAAGGATCTCAGGGGACTCCACCACACCGTCCCGACCCCCCCCCATGACTTCTTGTTTCACAGGAGTATAAATATGAGGAAACAACAAAGGCCAAATTCCCGTAATCATCCAACACAATGAGTGAAACCAAAGAATATAGTTCTGATGTGCAGCAAAAGATTGAGATTCACAAAATAGAAAGTGGCTGTAAGAAAATATCTAAAGCATTTAAAAGTGAAAGTTCCAATCAGCTAAAGATGCTACGAATCTGCCAGGAAGAGGATGTGTGTGTATATTGTCTTAATGCAATAAGGAGGAGAGTTTGAGTGGCCAAAGACTCTCCAAGGATCGCAGCTGGAGAATTGCAGAGATTAGTTGAGTCTTGGGGTCAGAAAGCTTAAAAAAAATCAAACAAGCCCTACATCGCCACATGTTGTTTTGGAGGTTTTCAAGGAAAATCCTCCTCGCGCCTCCAAAAACAAACTCCAGCATATTCAGTTGTCAGACACGACTAAAACTTCAAAAGGGATTCTATGGTCAGATGAAACTAAAAAAAGAGCTTTTTGGCAGCAAACACACCAGATGGGTTTAGTGCAAACAGGGATAAAAGTACCCCATGCTCGCGGTTAAATACTGCTGGATCTTTAATGTTATGGGCCTATTTTTTTGCTGGAGGTTCTGGACATCTTGTTCAGAAACATGTAATCATGGATTCTAGCAAATACCAACAGATTTAAAAAATCAAAACCTGACGGCCTCTGCTAGAAATCTTATAACGGGCCGTGGTTGGATCTTCATCAGAACAACGATCCAAAACAAACATCAAAATCAACACAAAAATGTGTCACTGAGCACAAAACCAAGCATCTGCCATGACCATCTCAGTCCCCTGACCTGAACCCTATAGAAGATGAGTGGGTGAACTGAAGAGAAGAAGCGCCAACATGGATCTGGGAATCTGCAGGATCTGGAGAGATGTTGGTCATAATTATTGGCACCCTTTTATTAAAAACTTTTTGCAACCTCCTTTTGCCAAGATAACAGCTCTGAGTCTTCTCCTATAATGCCTGATGAGTTTGGAGAACATCTGACAAGAGATCACAGATCACATTATGTTTTTTTATTTATTACAAATTTAACAATTTGCACCCTACACAAAGGAGGGCTCGTGTGAGAATCACTGGCATACGCATCCTGAAACAGTTTTGTTATATCTATAAATCTGTTTATAATTCGTTTTCGTTTATAAAGCCTTTAACCCTGGTTAAAGTTTAGCAACATAGCGATGTTGTGCCAACAATGTAGCATATTACTCTTTGAAAAGTTTGACATGCTTTAAAAACATAGTAGGCAGTATATGCAGTATTTCAATGTGTTAGGCTCTATCGCTTTTTACAACACATTGTTCCAAAGCAGCTTTAATAGAAATATATATACACTACTGGTCAAAAGTTTTAGATCGGTAAGATTTTTAATGTTTTTAAAAGAAGTCTCTTCTGCTCGCCAAGGCTGCATTTATTTGATAAAAAAAAAAAAAAAAAAACAGTATTGTGAAATATTATGACAATTTAAAATGACTGTTTTCTATTTTAATATATTTTAAAATGTAATTTATTCCTCAGATCAAAGCTGAATTTTCAGCATCATTACTCCAGTCTTCAGTGTCACATGATCCTTCAGAAATCATTTTAATATGATGATTTTATGCTCAAAAAACATTCATTATTATTTCCAATGTTGAAAACAGTTGCGTACATTTTTTTTTCCAAAATTTTTCAAAAGTTCAAAAGAACAGCATTTATTTCAAATAGAATATTTTCTAACATTATAAATGTCTTTACTGTAACTTTTGATCAGTTTAACTCATCCTTGATGAATAAAAGTATTTATTTTATTTCTTTCCCCCAAAATTAAAATTCTTACTGACCCCAAACTTCTGAACGGTAGTGTTTAATGTTACAAAAGCTTTAGATTTCAGATAAATGCTGTTCTTTTGAACTTTCTATTCATCATAGCATCATGAAATAAAAATGTAAAAAACTGTTTTCAACATTGATAATAATCATAAATGTTTCTTGAGCATCAAATCATCATATTCGAATGATTTCTGAAGGATCATGTGACACTGAAGACTGGAGTAATGATGCTGAAAATTCAGCTTTGATCACAAGAATAAATTACACTTAACTATATATTCACATAGAAAACAGCTGTTTTAAGTTGTAATAATATTTCACAATATTACTGTTTTTGTTTGTATTTTTAATCAAATAAATGCAGCCTTGGTGAGCAGAAGAGACTTCTTTTAAAAACATTAAAAATCTTACCGATCTAAAACTTTTGACCGGTAGTGTATATATATATATATTTTACAGGGGAATAAAAACAGTGTGGGATCAATTTTAAAATCTTCTCCACTGAAGACAGCACAGCCTCCAGTTGACACATATTTAATGCAAATATAGATACAGACATACAAATGTTAATTTGAGCAGATATAATCCAGACACATGGGTGACCGGTGTAGACATGATAATATTGGACTAATGCGACCACATCTTCTGGACCTGCTCAGAGCTCCTGAGGTTCCTGGGTTTTAAAAGAGCTGTGCTTTATTAATGGAGATAATGGGTCATCTATCTAAAAGCTGTTTACGGTAATCCACCATTGAAGTCATGATAGATACAGAAATGTCTTCAAAATGACAATTACTGTCAAATATGACGCTGAATCATCAATGTGTCATAAAACCAAAGAGTTGATGACTTCCATAGTATGGAAAAAAAAGACTATAGAAGTCAATGAGGTGACCAACATTCTTCAAAATATCTTCTTTTGTGTTCAGCAGAAGAAAGAAGCTCATACAGGTTTGGAACAACCTGAGGGTGAGTAAATGATAACAGCATTTTCATTTTTGGATGAACTATCCCTTTAATTCTTTTGTAATGTTTCTGATTTTTCACCAGAGTAGTAAAATCTGAGTTTATGCACAAGGCATAATGTATATTCAGCTGGACATTAAATAAAACCCCAAATAAACCCAAAGCTCAAAAGAACATTATAGTGTTTTTTTTTGTGTGTGTGTGTTTTTTACCTATCCGCTAAATATAAGCAAGACAAATGAAATTGTGCATCTAAATATTTAATGCTGATTAAATATTTTATACTGAGTAACTGAGCTAGTATAATTTACTCTGTCTGGATCATTCTTAAGCAACTAGACATTGAACATTTGCCATCAGAACAACAAGAAGTATCAGGACAGGTGTGGCAGTTCTTCCAGCACTATTGTTCACATCGAGCGATGTTCCTCCACCTGATGATAGGAGAGGAAGATTATTAGAGAGTTATTAAAGAGGGCCAAATATGCTGTTTTACATGTTCAACTTTCTTTAGTGTGTAATGTTGCTGTTTGAGGATGACGGTCTGCAAAGTTACAAAGTCCCTCCAGCGGGAGTTATTCTCTCTATGAACTCCCTCAAACGCCTCAGTTGTGGGAACAAACACGTCACAGTATTCTTCTTTTAAATAATTCCCACCCAAGGCATACGCAAAATATGTGAAAACATTCAAGCATGAAAACCTATTCTAGCAGAGCCCAAACATCTAAATCAAGACTTTGTATAAGAGTATTGTGACAGCGTTTTAATTCTACATAAAATGTACAAAACTACAGGGAATTATCCGATTGTTTCCATTGTTACTCACTTTGGGTCAGAGTCGGCGACTTCACATTTACCCAGAACACATTGCGCTGCTGAGCTACGGTGGCCCTGAGGAAGTAGTGGACAAATAATGAAGGGTTTTAAACATTTCTATGGGAGGAAAAAAAGCATTCAAATATCGCATTCTTCATTTTTCACAATTTGAACCAAATACAACTTCCATCATTAGTAGGCCTACAGTCATGCAGTATCAGTTTGAGATTGTAACTGTTCACTCTTACATGAAGAAGATGCTCTTTGCTGTAGCCGGTGGAGTCCAGGTATAGACGGTGGAGTTGTTTTTGATGCTGGTGTTGTTATGTGTGATGGCTCCTTGCTGGTTTTCTGAACACTAGGAAACACAAGAGACATTCAGAAACTACAATTACCAAATCTATCGACCTTATTTTCAACACAAGAGTGGGAGCGGCCATTTGCAAATCGAATGTGTCTGGCTTCCGCTGTCATTCGCTTCCAGTTATTCATTTCCAGTTACGCTGCTTGATATTGCAAACTGGTATTTCCTACCATATTATTTGAATGTATTGTCGTAACACACTGGTTTGTAGTGCAGATAGTTTTACCTTTACTGCACTTCTGTTATTCGTCTACTTTACATATAGGCTTAGTCCCCAATGAATCGAAAGTCTCGCACATTCACAGAAAATAGTTTACTTCAGCGTTACAAAATACGGAGGATAACGGCTGTGATTTACTTATAGGTATATTAACATAAATTGGTTATACCACCAAAACAAAGACGAGGAAGCCAGTTTAAATCTTACAAAATGGTTATATATGTGAAATCCCTCAGAAGAATCTTCCATGCATCGCAGTTTGCATGACATTGGAACATGGAAACTTTGATCATCATGGTCATGGTCATGGTTTTGCAGTGCAGTGCAGTGCAGTCTAATATTTCTAAATTAAGTGGTTCTGTCTTACTGAAATCATATCTAATCATATTACGCTTCTATTGTACCACAATGTTTAAACCCCATATCGCACAGGTACGATGTCTGCTAAAGGGCGTTTCATCTGGAAAATATCTGTTGTGTACAAACATCTGATAAGCGTCTTAGAAAAAGAAATCTAAGAATAAACTAATAAATTATAAATATCTTAAAGACATTTTCTAAATGTCTAATTTAACATCTGACAGGAAACAGAGACATATTGCAGGTGAGCAAAATACATTTTGCAGATGTAAATGCAGACATCAAATTGACGTCTCCATGGTGGGTGGGTGTGTGTGTGTGTGTGTGTGTGTGTGTGTGTGTGTGTGTGTGTGTGTGTGTGTGTGTGTGTGTGTGTGTGTGTGTGTGTGTGTGTGTGTGTGTGTGTGTGTGTGTGTGTGTGTGTCAGATATAGCCCACAGAAAGCCTCACCGCTAAGATCTTTGTGTTGCTTGGAGGAGTCTGCCAGGTTCCTAATGCTTTAGTGTCGGATCCAGAGCGAGCCTCAAGGAGAACGCCACTATAGTCTAGACCTTTGATTACAACTGAATAACAACAAATGAATAAACATTTTCAATTGGAGATGCTATCACCACTTTAACCCCATTTTAGGTATTGATATGATATATCCCCTCCAGACATCACTTTTGGCCACTATTGTATTTGTTTTCAATGACCCTACAAGTTTGATTAAACCAAAATATGAGGAAACTATTTTATGTATATTTTAGGTATTTTAAGGTATTCAATTTAAGGTTAAGGTATTTATCTGACAATATTATTTAGCAAATTAAAAATAGGCAAACTGCAGCCACAGGTTTTATTTTATAAAAAAGAATGCTTAGAAAAATAAAAAAGCTCACAGGAAAAAGCATACACTGACTACAGCATAATCATTTATTAATATTTTGTTGGTTCTCTATTGTTTCTGCATGTGTTACTAGTTTCTTTGAATGTCAGCCTGGCCAAAATTATTATTTGGCATGTTTCATTGCATTATCAATAAAAACAATAAAATAAAACAATTGACTCCAAGCACATCTACACAATATGCTTAAAAAAAATCTTTGAAAAAAAAAAAAGGGAAAAAAAGAATAGCATTTGAAAATAGGGTGAAGGCCACTACAATTATGCTTAAGAAATTAAACTGCAAAATAACTTAAAAATGCAGTTAATATATTAACAGAAATTGGCCTGAGTGTTAAGAACTTCATGGTGACAAAGATGACAATTAAAAAAACAAGGTAAAACAGAACCAAACCAAGTCATCTCTGTTAATTTTTCCCCCTGATACATTTATGGACAATACACTTTTTTTTCTTGATTGAGAGTTTTCCATGACATAAAACTTATTGGTATTCCAAATATGGATGATTTACGTGACAGTTTAGTAAGAACTTTGAATTCAGTCGCGCAGATCTTGGAAGAAATCATGCATGTAGAATGTCAAGAATTAATTAATAAAATGTTTCTTCTAAAGACAGCAGTGAGCCGTCGTATTTTCTCCAAATGGTCCTCACCTGTGATGGGTTGTCCGGGCTGTAAAGTGGCGCTGCTCGTCTGGATGGTGTATGGAGCAGGGTTCGGCTGGGGCAGTATTCCTCCATGCCTCGGCATCATATCCACACATGTTGAAGCTGGAGCCCCGGTTGGATAGGACAGAGCAGACGTCAAAACCTGAAGTATGACCACCCCGAAAAACACAGCGTCCATCGTTCCTGAAACAGCTTTTTTAACAGCTCATTTGAAATAATAACATCCAACACAAACGAATTTATACACACAGATACTTGCAGTGGACATTCGACTTTTGAAAGGCACTTTTGCTGAGTCACAATTGCATAAAAAATGGATACTTCACGGCAACACGCCATGCTGCCCCTCCCGTGCATAAAGTATTCACATGGGGTCAGGTGAGACGGATTCTCCTCGGTTTCGGGAATCTGTCATTGATATGGACAAAGAAACAAAGACAGTCTCTATTGGGAAGGAAATAAGAATGGAAATGTGTAATTCGCCTTGCCAGATCATGCTCATGCTCGTCCCACTGATATGAGGGTTGTTTGGTCATGGGGGATCTAAGCATTGGGTGTTTGGTAAACAGCCTTTTTTCTTAATGTCATTCACTAGTTAAATTGTTAAAAACGTACGTTAAAGGCTTTATTATTCAGAAAATGTACACAGACCTACAGCAGCCTTAAAGTGTTTATAGTCTTAAGCCACACTTATGATCACAAAAAATAAAGAAATGACCAAATGTCAAATGCAAACAAACAAGACAGACGTTTCTACTCGTCTTTGCAATGACTCCACCAGTTGGAGTGAAGGTGATTTTCTGAAGGCATGTTCACACAGGTGGTTTATCACAATACATATGAAATGTTACCAATTCAAATCATGAAATACCTTTTTTCATCATGCTATTATATTATTTTTTGAATCCTAACAAACATTAATGTGGCATGTTTTACTTAAAAAGTGAGCTTATGCTGTCTTTGTTTGACTTCCATTGTATGAAAAAAAAAAAAAATACAAAACCATACAACAACGTTGAGACATTTATCAAAATATCTTCTTTTATCTTCCACAGAAGAAAGAATATCATACAGGTTTGGAACAACATGAGTGAGTAAACGGCACAATTTTAGTTTTAACTAAAAAGATTTTTACTGCAGTAAATCTTCTAAATGTTTTCTTCCATACTGGTCATAATTTTCTTTAAGGCAGTTTCACAAAAAGGTAGATTGGTCCAAGACTGATTAGCCTTAACTAATAGCTAGTTGGACAGACTAGCTCTTAAGACAGTGTAAGGCCAGCCCAATCGGTCCAATGACAGTCTTGTCAGCTTGGCAAAGTAATTTAGTTTTATCTGACTCCATTTTATCACAACCTCAAATTTAGGTTGGAATGCCAATTGGTTATTGGACATTTATATAATAGTTTGGCTACACATTTGATTATTCTATTCAACTCTGTACTTTATATTTTACCCATTCATTAGGAATCTGTCGCTTTGAGGTCCTCTTGACGGCCGTTTAACGCAGGTCTCACGATCACAAACTCATCAGTTTTTAGTCACTAAAGAGGTAATTGGCTAATATCCTAGATGGTCACATTCATGTTTAATCTATATGATATTTTGTATAGCCCCCATGGATCTGGATACACTTGAATTAAAATAACACTATCTCTAGTCAGAGGTCATGGCCACTACTACAGATATAAGCCGACCAATATTACTTCTCTGATAGTAGCTTTGGGTTTGTACACTCAAAACTGGACCTTATACGTTACTAATCTGACGCAGCTTTGCGGTAACATACGTATTCGCTTAATCTACTTGGGAAAATAATTTCAGAGTAAGTGAGAATAAAATCAAATGTAACAATTTATTATGTCAGCTAAATGTATTATGCCAGCTAAATGTATTATGCCAATTACATAATCGATTCAAAGATAATCAATACAAAACATGAAATGCTCAGAGATAAAGAATAAAAGATGTACCTGACTCAGGAAAATATTATACATGAGGCTGAGGGTCTGAAATACATTTCTTTATAAACTTTGCATTCATCATGGTCTCCAGAGTTTACACCTTTTGAGGACAGGATGCCATTTTCATGGAAGACAAACCACCCTTTGTAAGCAAGATCTCTCTAAACTCTTAAAAACGTATTACCTTTTGTTTTACTTCTTTGGGTATGAGACCTTTGTACCGGTCACACTGAGACATTTCAAATGATACCAAACATGTATAGTGTTGTATGATAATTGTTCACATTAAACCATATAGATTTTTGGGTGAATTTCAGGTGATCTCAGCATGAGAGAGAGAAGGAATGGGGGAAAGAAGTGAAGGGAAAGAAATGTAACTCAATACTGAGGTGAATGATTTCGTCTTTGGTGGGGATGCTAGTTTCTCGTTTTCTCATAGAGTTGCCCTCTCTTCCAGTCTCACAACAGTCTGAATTTAGAGGCCGTTCACACAACTGGCCTCTGTAGTGGGTGTACACTCATCTATCATTCATCAGTTACATACAAATCAATATATGTGTGAAATGAAAAGAAATACAAAAAGTTAGTTTGGCGATTTATTAGAGATGTCTTCTCGAAACATTTTCCTCACAAATAAAATCTATATATCCGTTGACGGAAGTCACAAATTTCCAAGTCTGTTACTTTTTCCTCTTCTGTGATCTTCTTTGATTTCTTTCTGATGGCCGTTTTGCGCCCCTTCTCGCCCCTTTGTCCTCTCTAAACATGATCGCTGGTCCTTTAGCCGCTGGCGTTGTGGTCCTGTTCTTTATGAAGTCCTCTTTGACCATAGGCTCGATGATCGCACCCATTGTAGTGACAACTTTAGGCTTTGTCATCTTCTTCACAACGCTCTGTGTGTTCCACGTCGGCCCAATAGGAGTACGGATGCAAGATTCAAACTGCGCGGTGTTTTCAAAGGGAAACGGTAGATGACTAACCTAAGAAAAAAACAAACAATAATAATTAGAGAAATGCAGGATTGGGCTATTAAAAGATAGCATTTGAATTGACTGCACTCAAGATGTTGAATTGAATTTCAGCTCCTATCACTTGTTACAGTCAATGAAGAAAAAAAAAGAAGAAAAAAAATCACCTATTTTGTTTAGCATCTCAAATTCAGAAATTCAATGCACTCTCAAAAGAATGAGATTCTAATACTCAATATATCATACTATCAATTTCATATTTTTGAGTGTTGCATGCAGTTGCCAGGCGATTGTTTACCTGATGGGGAGCGAGTGAGGCATTTCTCTTCTCTGATATGATGACATCAGGCAGTTTCTGGTCTTGCCTTGGAGGCGGTGGGGCCACTTTCACCCTAAACCTACAGAGACAAATGAACCGTTAGGACCATTTCGCAAAGCGCTTGACCAATCACGAAACACTGGTCCAGTCGACCAATCAGAGCACTTTGCACTTTTCGGAAGGAGAGGCTTCATAGAGACAGAAACTAAACCAAGCGATACTGACAGACTGAGAAGAGAGGCGCTGCAGCAATGTCAAATATGTGAGAAATATAAGTGTTTTTTTTTTTTACATTCAAGCATAAAAACCCATTCTAGTAGAGCCCAAACACTAAACCAAGACTTTGTAAAAGGGCATTATGGGTCCTCTTTAATGGTAGCACTTGTTTCAAACCTTACATTATGTTTTTATTGTTGTAACCCTTTTTACATGAACAGTATTAAATTACTGTGTTGTTAACTATTGGTAACATTTGAGAAAAGCTGCATTACCTAAAACAGCAGCCCAAAACAATACATTCAATATAAAGTCAATTGGTTACATTCAACTCAATGTTACATCACATTAGTTCGCATTATTTTCTCTGTCGGTGTGGCCAAGGTGATGTCAGTCAAAAAAGGAAAGTTATTACATTTTGATCATAGATTACAAAAAATACAATTTCCTCAGGAATAATGTGCACTGATGTTTGGAAAAAGGGGAAATTTGGATTGCATGTTGACTATACGTTTAAAGGTTAAGTGTGTAATTTCTGGTCATCTTGCATCACCAGACAGAACTGCTAAAACTGACTGGTTTCAAACACTCCCCTTGTCTCAACCAATAGCTTGAGTTTGAAATGAAGCGGTTTGTGAGTCAGTGTCTCCATTTAGGGTCGTTAAATGCTCAGACAAATAGAGCATTTAGAGAGTCAGTGTTTTAGATGTTATCAACAATGGCTTATAGTTGTCTCTGCATATTAAAGTCCATGAGAATCAGCTTGATAAGAGCGGTTTTCTCTCAGAAGTGTTGACATTTCCAATTTAAACATGAAGAGCACATGCCTTTTTAAAACAAGACAAAAGCCAGTAGCATTTAGCATACATTTAAGATTAAAATGTTTGACGTTGTTCATAGAATATTGTGTGTAAATTTAAAACCTAGTCCACTTCAATACTGTGCATTGTGGGTACAGCAATAATATGCAAGAAGGCTGACTTAAAAACTTGTACCAAGTTATCAGTAGTGATCTCAGTAATACTGATGATATCATGTGATATTAATGCATCAACAGTTTAAAAAAAGATTGTTCCAAATAAATTAGTAAATTTCGTGCATTGCCAGTTGAGTTGTGTGAGCTGAAGAGTAAATGAACAAAAAAAAGGTTTTATGGAGGGTTATTTAATGCTTTCTATGAGATTCATCAGACATATACACAACATAAATGTAAAATTATAAATTAAATTGAATTGCATCTATGCAAAATGACACAAATGCTACTGAATTTACACAAAGTGAATTTAAGGGCGTGTTTACACCTGGTCACTTCATGCATGTTTACTGATCAGATAGCTATCTGATTTATCAAAACAATTCCATTTACATGGTCACATAAATGTGTTTTTACAAAACCAGGGTTGCTGCACATTTTTAAAAGTCAAATTTAAGGCTTTTTAAGACCTGAAGAAATCAAAATTAATGCCGTAAATTAGGGGTGAGCAATACTGACAAAAATATATCGCGAAAAATATATCGTGATATTTTCAAAGTTTTATTGATAATAATTAGATGATATTTTACTGATTGTGTTTTTGTGCTGGTGCCATTGCTGGTTTAAGCCTGTTGTTGACAGCTGACTCACGAAGATATTCATATTTTTCATATTCGATGCAGTTCACAGAATTGACAGAAATTAAAAAAATTAATTAATGGGCAATATCTGCCATCTTAAATAGATTTCCAGGGGCATTTTCACCTATATATGGACATTTTTAGATGTATGCAACACCTTTTATGTCAAATTCTAACATTAAAACTAAATTCTATTAGAATAACAACACAATACCACTCTTAGCAGTCAAATTAAATCATTAAATCAAAATCCATCTTTGCAGGGGAGAGGTGACACAGAAGCAGCATCAGAACTGGCATTAATATATTTACACTGCATTTACAATTGCATAAATAAAGCTATGAGATGTTTTATTTATTTATTCAATATTTAAATATGAAATGATTTCTAATTTTAACGTTTTAATTAAAGGCTAACTACTTTAAATATGAAACTACAACCGCCAGTAGGTGGCGACAAGTCACCGTTTTAAGTGAGTTGAGGGAGTCATTCATTCAACCGATTTGTTCAAACGGCTGATTCATTCAGGAAAAGCCAGTGATTATTGAATCGTTAAAATGATTCGTTCAAAACGCGGATTTTAGTACGAAAAAAAAAAATCATTGCTGTCTGTTGGACTCTTCTTTTTCATTTTGAAATGTTCGTCGGCGAAATAAAGGGAAAACAAACAATATTGACAATATTGTGTCTAAAAATTAACTCACAATGTCAACTTATTGTTCATTTAACTGTTGTTTAAAATAAACTAGTGCAAAATGCCTGTGCAAAATCAGTTTTTGTGTGTGTTTTTAGTAATTGTTGGTTTGGTGTGTTTGAGTGCTCATTGTTACAATTACACAGCAAAAGTTCAGTGACTTTTTTTTTTATTTGTGCATGGTAGAAAGCACACAGTGAACTCCGAGAAAACGCTATGCTTGAGCAAACAGTTTGTGAATAGGCTACTACAAATGATGCCGTGAAAGAGACTGTGAACACATTGAATAGGATGTTTAGTTGGTGAATAGCATAGGCTACTATTACACAGCAGCGATAACGTTAAGCGCACCAGAATGAAATATAATATTCAGAAGTAAACAGCATAGCTGACTTACAGATTCAGTTTACATCCACAAATGAATAAGCGCGTCGATTCAGGGAGCAGTGCAAAGTGCCCGTGCAAAATCAGTTTTTGTGAGCTGATCGCCGTCAAAAAAGTTCAGGAGATATTTCTTAGCAATGGCTGGTTTCAACAGTTTCAATATGATAAAAAAATAACTTTTATATTGATTCAATGGATTATTTGCATTTTGAAAAAAAAAAAAGTGTCATGAATTTATTGCATTTTTGGGGGAAAAATAATCCGTTTTTATAATAAATCTTTGAAAATCAAAATCTGGATTTGAATTTTTTATGTTATTATAACCTAAAGATGCTATGTGAAAGTTTGAAACAGAAATTTATCACGATTTGGAACCAAACTATGATATTCAGAAGTAAACAGTGTAGCTGACAGAGTGTTTATGTCAGAATGTTTATTTTTAAACCACAACCTTCTTGGGGCTTCTTTGACCGATATATTTAACGATATCTTTTGTATGTCTAAAAATTAACTCACAATGTCAACTTATTGTTAATTTAACTGTTGTTTAAAATAAATATCACATTTGCAATTGTGCACAGGAAAACGGCACTCTTGCTCATGTGATATTCTAATATAACAACATAATATGATATAAATATACAAAAAACTCATTTGGGGACATACCTATAACTGCACACATCACGCAGTGAAAGCATGAGAGACAAATGCGATGTCAGCTCGCAGTGCCTCGTACAGCGTTAAAACAATGATTACAATATCATAATATCATATCGCACACCCCTACGCACATAAACAATGAACTTACAATTGAACTGAGGTTTACCAATTTTCTTCTCCTCGCGTGCAGGAGACAGACGTAATGCTGCCGCGAATGACGCAAATTGTCACATGAACAAGCAAACCCACAAAGAAAGAATAAAAAAAAAATTAAATGTACGCAAATTATATATAGTTTTAATTTGAAAAGCATTTAGAAATGTCTTAATCAAAGTGTCATCTAAAATGTAAGACCTTTCATAAGTAAAAATAATACTTTAAGACCTTTTATTGTCTTAAATTTAAAAAAAATCTAATTTAAGACTTAAGGATCCGCAGGAACCCTGAAAACGGATATAAATCCTATCTTCAATTCCCACGCTATATGCAGATTTAACAGTTCACGTCAGCGAAAGCAACAGATATGAGCTGCATTTTATTGATCATCAGCTTATTTCAAAATCAAAGACCGCAATAGGAGAGAGAGCGGCAACAGCACTGGTACGATCATTTAGTTTCTTTACTTGTAAATGAAGATGATTGTGTGTTGAGCGTCTGCGACTTAGTTTTATTTCCGGTAGTTTGTGCATTGTCTTGCTGAAGAGATACTCTGCTCATCTGCGGTTATATCTGGCTATAACGTCATATAGCCAATAACACGCTCTCACACGTTTCTTTTTTTAGCATTGTTGAGATGAATAACATTTACATAATGTGGTTTCAACAACCAGATGCATTTACACTTGTCCAGTTTCGTCTGGAGTGCGTCTCAGAACAACTCTCTGTCTCGAATGCTTTTCGGAGGGCATTTACACCGGGTCTTTTCACGATCGGATAGCTATTCGATCTGAGATAACGCATGAAGTGACCAAAATTTCAATATTGTTCTCATAACCATGTTATGCATATGAAAGATTGACAGTGCACATACTGCACTTAACGATTTTCATCAAAGTGATTACAGACATTCAAAGTCATAGTTTCACTTCAATTACCGGTCTGGACGGCATGCTGTCCAAAACAATCAGAAAAACATATAATGTCAATCGCAAACAAGAAAGATGGGAAACGTTTTGAAATGTTATTAAAAAACAGATTTATCGCTCTTACCTTCTGCGTTTCCAGCGGGAGGGTTTGAGCCCCACACCCCCCCACTCCCCCCAGCCTGGCAGGGTCAGGTCCACCACTTTGGGCCTCGCTGCAGCTTCCTGTTTCCTTTTGTCTTTCATGAAATCAGAAATGACATCATCCCCAGCGAAAGCCTCCTTGATGATAGAAATCTGTTCATCATGCTCCTAACAAGAAAGTGAAACCATTTTAAACAGGAAAAAGCAGCATTTGATGTTTCTTGCAAGAACTCAAAAACTAAATGTCAAAGTTAATTGAGACAGACCGCAGTCCTGGTTGATGATTCAATGGGATGTACAGAATATTAAGTCTATTTTCACAACCCATGCTTGAGTATTTTTGTCCACAAGAACACATTATACATCTATATCTGACAGAGTTGTTAGTAAAATAAAATGTGCTGTCTACCCTCAAGATCTATTGGTTACATACATCCCCCCCCCAGGTGAAGCCATTCAACTCACATCTTCAACCACTGTTGGCAAAAAGGGAACTTTGATGACCGTGGCTTCTTTGGTAAGTACTTCTCGGAGGTTGATTTCCTTGTTCTTCTTATTGGTTGGCGCTGAAGTCGCCTCTGCAACAGCTGTTTGAGGCAGAGATGGAGCCACAGTGGGTTGGGGCTCGAAGACCTCACCCAAAACCTCCAGATCTTCTATATTCTGGACTCGAGTCGGTCCTTCATCCAAAAGTCCCTCTCCATCTTCTTGCCCTTCCTGTGACTTCTCAGTCCTCATAAGCTTGAAAAGGGTGTTAAACTCAGAAACATCCACCTCCTCCTCTTCCTCCTCCTCTTCTTCATCATCATTCTCCTCATTGTCAGAAATCTGCACCACATCTTCGCCAACCACCTCGCTTGCATGCTCTGCTAAAAGAATACAAGACAAATAGTTTGAATGAAAATCATCACATACACTGCCTAACTTTTTCAAATTTATATTCAAATTAAAATTAGGTCAAGTCTATTAAATCACCAGAAATGTTGCAAAAATAAGCAGTAAGCTGCCAAGAAGTTAAAGGCATTTTTCAATGAACAAGTAATAGATTAAAGAGTTAATTCACCCCAAAATGAGAATCGGCATAATTTACTCATCCTCATGTCATTCCAAACCCGTAAGCATTTCATTCATCTTCATTCAAACACAGATGAATATATTATCAAACAGCATCTACTCCTTTTAGTCCATCCATTGAAAGTCCATTCAACATTTTCAAGCTTCAAAACATTCACAAAGAGACACGACCACTTTTCATGATGAACAGATTTAATGTAGGCTTTTCTTCAGAAATAAACATTGATCAATTCACTCATATCACATCAAATATAGCAAACTGAATATCAAATGTACTTGCTTGATGTGCGAGAACCAATGCAGTTTCAGGTAAGAATGGTTGAGATTCGGTTGACCATACCTGAATGTGCTTTATATGAGTATTGATCAATGTTTCTATCTTAAAAAAAGCCTAAATTAAAACAAAGCATATTTCTCTTCAGAAGACTTAAATTAAACTGCTTGATTCCTAATATGGATAATTTTACAATGTCTTTATTAACTTTTTAAAGTTTGACAATTTTTGGTTAGTGTGGACTTTCAGTGGATGGACAAAAAGAAGTTGGTGCTGTTTGATAAACACCATAAGTGAATACAAAAAGCTGAATGGCGATTTGAAAACATTTAAATACTGTAAATTCTTCTGCGTGACGATCGCGGTTGTCGGAAAAGTAAAGTTGCACAGCAACTTTTGTTTCCCGAAGTAACCTCTTTTATTTCTACAAGTGCCACCGACTTTCAGAGAGTGAATTTCATTCAGACCGTCTGGCATTTTTTAAATAATAAAACAATTTTCATGCTGAACACTCTGCATTAACATTTCGATGAAAACCTGTACGACTTTCTTCTGTGGAACACAAAAGCAGATATCGTGCAGAATATTGAATCTGCTCTTTTCCAAGTAGACTGCGACTAACAGCTGTCAAGCGGTCCAAATGCACTATACAAGTCTTCTGAAGACATTCAATAGTTTTGAGTCAAACACAGACAGAGTTTCAGTCTACTTTTGATGTTTGGACTTATTCGCGCGTCAAGTCTGACGTCATGCATCACCGTTTCTAGGGCTGTGTCCGAAATCGTCCCCATACCCTTAAATAAGGCACTATTTGAGGGCACAGCTATTTGTAGCGTAGTCAAATGTGGAGAGGTGGAGAGTAGCGTGTCAAATGTATTCCCGCATCTGTCCAGAAGATGGCGCCCGCAGCTGAATCATCCACTCGTTAGTTTTCATTCACTCCTTTAAGTGGACTATATTACTGGAGTAATGAAGGTAATAGTGAATGAGGGTATAGGGGGCGATTTCAAACACGGCCTGGGTCTAAAATCATATGCCAAGAGCAAACTGTGCTAATATACTATATAACACCACAGAAATATCATGATCCTAAATACAAAAATCTTAGTTGTCAATTCAACATTGGTGTTCGGGACACCGTGAGCCCAGACACTGTAGTGTATACTGTGACTTTTCACAAGCTTAGCTTAAATGTTTGACAAGAATAAGCAGTGCTCATAAAGATGTTGGAAACAAGAAATCATATAGAGCTGGAGAATAGCATGAGGGCGAGTAAACAATGACAGAATTGAAATTTGTGTGTAAACTATTTTCTTGTCTCATACCCTTTTCTTCCGCAGGAGTCGAGTCCTCTTCATCAGCTTGCCTCAGCCTCCTCTTCCTCTCAAATTCTCCGAGAAGTTCCTCTTCCTCGTTTTCCTCGACTGCTGTTTCAGCCTCCTCGGGTGTGACGCACCTGACCTCGGGTGTGACGCACCTGACCTCGGGCTGTTCACGTGTAAGCTGGCCTTTCATCCAGGGATTGACCGAGTCAATGATCGGCTCAGGATCGTTCACAAAATCAGGAACGGTCTCCAGTTCTTCGTCCTTACTTTCATGTTCATCATCAGAAAGCACCACCATCTTCTGTGTAAGATCCTTATTCATCTGCAACTGCTCCTGCATTGCTTTACGTGCCTGATGGGAGATACCCAAATATCACTACTGAGTTTTAGTAATGACATTAAATCATGATTTCCATCCCATTGCGGTATAAAAATAAGAACTTACCGAATCATCATATTTTGCCATGATGGCCTTTGATTTGGCCCACTTGCCTTTGTTCTGATGTTTGAGAGACATCCTCTCCTGTAGTGAAAACATGTAAGGAAAATATATTTTAGCCCAACTGATTCTCACTTCTCCTTCATTATCTCTCTCCATGTTTCACCACACACCGTCATCCTGGACAGTTCCATCTTTTTCAGCTCTTCCAAAGCACCTTCAGGATTTGTCTTACACATATCTTCAAACTGCTTCAGAAACTCCTTGCGTCTGGCTTTCTTCTGAACCCTGTGATACCTGAGAAAGATATATTTTGTAGTTAAATTAACAGACATACAAACAAAAAGTTGTCAGAAATGTTCAGCTGAAGAACTCACTTTTTACTCTTGATTTTCTTTTCTCTCTTGGCTTTTGCCTCATAGTATGACTGGAGCGCTCTTGCCTTTTGAAGCTCAGCACGACGAATCTTCGCCTGCCAGGCAAAACAAATTGTTACAAAGTGAAATACAAAAAGAATGTAGAGTATGAGAGCAGGACTAAAAACAAAGATAGAATAGTTAATGTTCTGCTTGATCAGCAAACATAAGCATCAATTTGGATCCATATATACAGTGCAATGCCAGAAATGTGCCAACTGGAAAAGAAACTACAGTATCCTGCCCTAAAATGTGGATTCTACCAAACCAGATTTTATTTATAACTGCAACATACTAAAGGGCTTCCTTATAGAAATGGACACCTATCAATGGAGTCCATGCTAGCTCAAGTACATGCTGTCATTAAAGCAAAAGAAGCACATACTAGACTGGCACGATTAACCATTAAAAGATCGCAATCTCGATTCAAACACCTCTTCTGTTTCACATCTCAAGCGTCAGCAGAGCGTGTTTTGTCGCTGCCCATGATAATGAATGAGAGGGTTGGTCGTCACGCTTCCGATGTGAACGCTTTCATTCACTGATATGGGCAGCGACAAAACACGTGCTGCTCACGCTTGAGATGTGGCAGCCCTCCATACTAAAGGTTCTTGTTCCTTATGTTTATATCCATTAAATACATAGTATATAATTAATAGACATTGTTAGATTCTATCTCTATTCCAGTGCTTGAGTGTGATCAGTGCTTGATGCTATGCTGCTTATTCTCAATATCTGTACAGAAGCTGTGGATTATTGTGCTTGTACATTTTCCCACTTGTACACATTCAGTTTGGACTGTGTGGTAAAAAGCACACATGCAGATCCATGCCATTGTGTTTGTGCATCTTAATAGTTGCAATAGTAACTCATGTGATGTCAACATGCCCTTATCAGAGTCATACCTCCTCCAAGCTCATGGCTTTCAGTGATGCCTCCTCGACGGGAGTCAAAACAGGGTCAACCACTGGCTGGCTGTTGTTGTGCAAGAGTCTGAAAATCTCTTGTTCAAGGGGAGTTTGAACCTGTCACAGAGAACACACAGAGTTATTATTAAAATAAAAGCAAGTGCTTCTTTCAAACATGTTTTAGTTACCTCTCATCAGCGTGCAAAGAAACACACAATTACACTGAAGAAACATTTGGAATGATGATAACACTAAAAATTGTAATGAAGAAACATGAATTTTCCGCAAAGCTGCTTTGAAACGAGGTATTGTGAAAAGCACTATACAAAATAACATTTGTGAATTGTATTCAAGATAACAGTAATTATCTGTAGGCCTATCACTGAATTACAATACAGTTGGATGAAAAAAACTCTCAAACAATGATTTAGACTAAACAAACACGAGAAAACATGACAAAATGGCCATTAGTTTTTGAAAGCCATGTTGTTATTAATGTGAATGTCACTTAAAGGTGCAGTGTGTGATGTTTAGCAGCATCTAGTGGTGAGGTTGCAAATTGCAACCAACAGAAGTTACGGTGGCCGACAGGAAGTGATCTCCTCATCTGAGACAGCAGAGAGAACATAGACAGTAAAAGAAATGGACACAGCGACCCCATTGGAACTCAATTGAGACAAGTGAAGCCCATTTTCAGCGATTTCTTAGCACTTCCTTTCCTGACGCGCAGACTCAAACCGAGCAAAGCGTTACACGGACCACGTGAGCAACCCGTCTGTCTTCTAGTAGCTGTGCCAAGAGAAATCTGAATCATTCCCTTCCGAATCTTGCAGAGACGGAGAGTGTGAGTAGGAGCTGTCCATAAGCTTGGAGCAGGAGAAACTTTTGCTAGGTATTCTGATTAATTATATTGTCATTTTGCCTCCACGTCCCACCGATTGCCCGCGAGCTTCTCCTCCCGTCTATACGGTAATCTCTCTAGTGTGCGACAGAGAGTCGCGTGGTTATGACGCAATCGTTAGCCTACTTTTACAAAAACTGC
Organism: Abramis brama; assembly: GCF_963993115.1. Taxonomy (NCBI): domain Eukaryota; kingdom Metazoa; phylum Chordata; class Actinopteri; order Cypriniformes; family Leuciscidae; genus Abramis; species Abramis brama. The sequence goes on from NC_139967.1 coordinate 44,711,589, forward strand.
TTCTACGGGGCCATAACATAAGCTACAAGGTAATGGAGCATTTTATACATTGTCGTGTATCTTTAGAAATAAATAATGGACAAATGGAGTCTTTAAACGCCTCAGATGTAAAGTTATTCGCTGTCAAAGTGACGCCAAAATGAATGGGAGTCAATGGGATGCTAACGCAAGTGAAGTTCTGCTACAAGATGTCGGCACCCGGCTGACTTCAACTTCCGGTCGACTTCCTTCCCGCCTGAGAGAGAAGCCTGTTCAGCAATGAGGTTTCTTTACAAAGATAAATTAAGAAATTAGGTTTACTTAATTATTCAGTAAAACGATATGTTATTGTGAATATTATCGTTACTTGTTCATCATTGTGTCAGTGTTTTGTTCGCTGACTTTAGCTAGCTTCTTTGCACAAGAACAACAGTGACGAAACGTGTTTATCCTTTTAGGGCCACTGTAGAAACATGTCGGTATGTAAGGGGACCCACGGTGTGTGTAGATAGAAATGGCTCATTCTTTATACACCACTGAAAACATAGTTGTGTATTTATACTGCATTTCTGTCAACAGATCCTCCTAAATATTACACAATGCACCTTTAAGGCCCCCGAAATACTGTGCTGTATAATTTACATTTTTCTTCTAGCATCAAATCCATCTTTGCTCGCAAAATGATAAGAACGATTTTCATTTCCCGCAACAATAAAACAAAGTAAATAATGAAATAAATGAGTAAATAAGTAAATTAATGATAAAATAAGTGATTTAGACCCTGGTCCTAATAATAAAATGCAACCCACTTGTAGATATGTAAGAAAATAATGTACACAAATATATATTAGACTTGCCACAATATCATACATTTTCACACTGTTGCGGTCTCCGCATTTAAACCGACTATACTGGTAATTGCACTGGTTTTTATAGCTCTGTCAGCACACATCTGCACAGAAGCTCCCAGCATACTAGACTCATATTAGTAATGATTTCTGACTAGAGTTGAGGCCAAAATTGGATTGCATGTGTATAAGTATACCAGGTGTGTTTGATATTCTTATCTATCTTTTAAACATTCTACATATATTAAATGTTGAAATTTTTCTAAACGTAAATTCTTGTATGAAATTGTACAATGTGGTGAATTTTAATGCAACATATTAAGTTATTACACACAAGAATGTGGTAAAGAGGCTCTTCTGAAAATAAACAATGAACCGTTCAGTGTAACAACACTGGATATTAGGGGTGTAACGGTAAGTGTATTCGTACCGGACCGTTTCGGTACAGGGCTTTCGGTTCGGTGCACGTGTGTACCGAATGACCGATTGCAATATTTTGTATGCGGAACATAGGTACATTTTCGTGTTTCCACACGAACATATTAAGTGGCGGAAGTCTCCGCGTTCAGCGCAAATCCCGCCCTGCAGCTGATTCTAAAGTTTTACCCGTCGTCACCATAGACATATGGTCGTCACTGTAACCTAAACCAATGAAATCGACTGCAGGGTGAAAAAAAGCTTTTCCGCTCCGTGTGCGCCGCCGCACTCTCCGTTCCGTGTGTGTGTGTGTGTCGGCGCGCTGCGCTCTCTGCCAGAGAATGTCTAATAGGAAGAGAATTGGCACTCTCTGCTTACTTCCGGTTTCTGGACTGGCTGCAGTAACACGTCTCTGTCCATGCGGGGGCGCTCGCAGGCGAGTGCAGAATGAATGGAGGTCTATGGCGAAAAACCCTCAAAATCCACTTTTCTCAGGATATAATTTTTTGTCTAGTAATTTGAATGTTGTATTCGAAAGGAGATGCAAAGAAATTACACATTGCTGGGTGTTAGATTTTTTAGAGTCACTTATTTGGTTTAAAAAGTCTTTTAAAATGTCAATGACGTCAGAATGCTGACGTCATTAGCAGAATGCTAGCGTGTTATGGGCAACAACAACTCAACCTGTAAGAAATCGAAAAGAAATAAGTGCTCGTTCATTCAACTTTCGACCTATAACACATGTTGAACTTGCAAAACCTACAATCAAATCTGAGATTTCTCAACGGCAATCGGGTGAAAGAGACACATTTAGCCGTCTAGCCCCATAGACTCCCATTCAGTCTGCACTCGCCCGCGATCACCTCCAGTGGAATTCTAATGGAACTGCAACCAAGATCGATACAATGGGGCTAATAGGAAGTGCCAAGGCTCTCCGTAGACGGGCTCTGTCTCTGCTCAATGTTCAATGTTCGACTCCGTGTTTGCGCTGCGCGTTCTGCTCTGTCGTTAACGGCCCAAACACTCCAATCATGTACCGATCACGCACTGGAAAGCAAAGTCCGCTCAAATAAGGTGAAATTTCTCAGTAGTAGACTTCTGTTTGCTGAGCTGGTATAGCCATGCATGGTAAAATGACCTGCTCTGATCACATGCTCTGGTAATAATAGCTTTGTAGGACTATATTTTATTTTGATAATTAGTTAAAAAAAAGAAAAGAAAAAAAATCTTAAATTGATTATGTTGATTGATTATTGAAAAATAATAATACATTAATATATGTATGTTTAATATTATTTTAATATAGGGCTATTTTCTGTTCCTTTTTTTCCCAGTGTTTCATTTAATTAGGTGATTCTAAGTTTAATTATTGATGATAACAAGCTTGGAGGAATTGCAATTAATTACAGCAAATTGTGCAATTAATTAGTTTTTTTTTTTAATCAATTCCCAGCCTTAATTTTTAAATATGAGCAGGCCTACAAGCTGGGATTGGTAATGCTGCACTGTAATCATAGTTATTTATTTAAATTTTTTCATTAAATTTATTATGTGATATTGGTTTGAGACTGAGTATTTTATTTAGTGGAGAACTTTGCAGCAGTATTTTATTTCTTATTCTTTTTTTTATTTTATATATATTTTATTAAAAAGTGTTTAAAAAAGTGTAAACAAATTGTTAAAAAAGGTTTATAGTAATAAACAACCTGCAGTTTAATGTTTGCATTTATTTCCCTTACTGTACCGAAAATAAACCGAACCGTGACTTTAAAACCGAGGTACGTACCGAACCGTGATTTTTGCGTACCGTTACACCCCTACTGGATATCAGAATCTGCCTCAAAAGGATCTAATCGTGCACCCTTAATAGACAGCTCAAATTTGTCATGGTTCAGTTTGTGTCATTGTTGTGTTGTTACCAAAAATAAATAAATAAACCAACAAACATCCACACCTTCCACCCGGCCACGACCTGCTCCACCCGTTTAGGTCCTAAGGGTTCCTGGTTCAGAGGAAACACCACTTGTTCAGCCTTTCGGTTCTGCACTATGATGCTGTTCCAGCAGGACACCTCTTGAGCGGTCTTCTCATATGCTATGCCTCTCTGAATCTGTGGACATAGAAGAGAGAAAACATTCAGCAAATAAAAAGAAATGAAAAAATGTTCGCCTCATGCCAGCTTCTAAGGCTAAAGTCATTCAAGGATATTCAGTAAACCGGGTAAAACTAGAATCAGAATAAAACAGAAAAATCACATTAAATCGAGCCTTGAGCACCAAGAAGAGTAAATGACTTGGTCCCAGTGATTACTGAAACTAAATGTCACTGATCCCATTCAGGGGTGCGATACCGTACAGCAACTATGGCTGCAAGTTTCATCATTACCAACAGAGTTAAAGGAACACGCCGACTTTTTGAGACTTTAGCTTATTCACCGTATCCCCCAGAGTTAGATAAGTCCATACATACCCTTCTCATCTCTGTGTGTGCCGTAACTCTGTCTGACGCACCCACCGCTAGCCTAGCTTAGCACAAAGACTGGAGGTAAATGGCTCCAGCTAGCATACTGCTCCCAGTAAGTGACAAAATAACGCCAACATTTTCCTATTTACATGTTATGATTTGTATAGACACAGCGTGTGCAAATAACAAGGTCACATGAGACAGCCATCTTCTAACCGTATACATACTGGGAACTATATTCTCAGAAGGCGAAGCACTGCTACTTGGGCTTATGTATGGACTTATGTATCTAACTCTGGGGGATACGGTGAATAAGCTAAAGTCCCAAAAAGTTCCTTTAAACTGAACCATTGCGACCATAGTTGGCGAACGATGCTTTTGGGAAATGCACCCCTGATTGCTACTTGCTTTGACATGAATTTGAGGATTATATGGAGTACATGATTAAAATGATATCCCTGATGATTGCTAATCATTTAAAAACAGTCTGATTTAAAAAGAAAGTGACAAGCTTCTCAGTTTCTCAGAGCGAGTGACTGAACTGAAGACGCAGCGTTTCATGACCTTCTCTGTTTGCTGTTTGTTGAGAGGCAGCTCCAGAGTCTCTTTACTGTTCTGCAGGTTCCTCAGCTGTTTCTTGGTCTTGTTGGAGGTTCCCGAGGTTTTCTCCACGGTTCCCAGGAGGTCAGAAAGGTTGACTTTCTCTCCAGTGCCTTTATACAGAATACATATAAGACTGATGTTCCATCTCGATCGAGATGTGAATAAAGTACGATGCATTCTGCTTTTACCCTCTGCGTTGACGGAGAACTCGGAGACCTGCACACTTGCTTCAGAGCGCTCATTCTGCTTTTTCCTTGGATAAACAAGAATCAAACTGTTAATAAGAACAATGCTAAGTACACAAGCAGGTAAAAAATTCTGACAGCTGGAAATAGATTTATAGTGGAGAATGTGAAGCTGACGTGTTGAATTCTGGGTAACTGTCTTGTTTTGACGCCATATTAGGAGGATCGCACTGCCTTTCTGCTAGTGAGTTTAATGCAGTGTTTAGATTTTCTTTTGTGATTGCCAAAATTGTTGCCATTGTAAGTCATTAATGCTGCATCGAAAATTGCCACAGTAACTCACATCATCGTTCAGGACAACTGATTTATTCCAAGAGGTGCTTAATCTAGAAAACTGAGTTTTCACATAAAAAATGTGAGAAAAAAAGAAGAAAAAAAAATCCATTACAAGATGGCAGGAAAAATATATATTTCAATGCTTTTGCGTTCTCTCGCAATTATACAGTTGGGTAATTTATATTGCATATAATTCACAGGTATCAGGGAGCCGCTATCAATATGTGGGGTTTTGAAATCGCTTTTACCTTTCACTTTCCAGTTTGCAATCATGCGTCCTCTGTGTATAGTGAGCAGCGGTTCTGACCACACACTTTACAAGATTATATTTGTCAATAATGCTCAGGATCTGTTCAGAACATCGTCCTCCCAGTCATCTCTCCGTACTAGCTTCACCTGATAAGTGAAGTCTGATGGACTGTGACGTAACCGCAGCAAGCCTAACCATGACCCTTTAGGGGCTCCGTAGAATGTGTTATTCATTTTTCATGCCTTTCCGAATTCAGAATTAGGCCAATTAGAATTATTTACTTATTCCATGTTCCAAACATAACAATTTTCAGATTTTTTGTTTTTGTCAGTGAAGCATTTTCATTTCACAAGGACCAGCACTAAAAAGATAAATCTCAAATGTCTCAAACCTCTTTCTTCCACCCAGAGAACTGATGGCTTCCAGGAGCTTGTTGTGTTTTCTCTCATCATCACTGCCCTCCTGTATAGAAAAAAGAAGAATTAAACATTTTGGATCAATTTGGCACAGGTACTAAAACATAATAAGTGAACCTTGAGGAACATTAAAATAATAATAATATAAAATCATGTCTTGTTTAAAACGATTTCTGGCTTCAGGAAGTGTTTGAAAACCTAGTTTGAAGTCTTAGATAGATAAAACAACAACAACGAGCAATTTTATCACAGAAACTGTTTGTGGCACAAAATAAATCAATAGAAAACAGCTAAATAAATATGTACATTGTGAAGTACACTTGTCATAACAGCATGACACGATGATGGAGAGTACCTCATCTTCACTGGCACTGATGGCTTCTTCATCATCAGTGGGAAGCTCCTCTTCATCAGCAGCCATAGTGAAAGACACCTTCACTCCTTTACTGTGGAGGAACGCACAACAAGAAATAAGAGTTGTTGCTCATATTAAGGACAATCACGGATGAACGGTACACTTATGTTTAAGACTGGTGCTGGTTTTAGCCAATGCCTCGTATTAATATGTAAGAAAAAAAATACACATTAGATATCTGAAAAGATGCTACTTTGATATGGGTAACAAGATAAAGACGACACGAGCAAACCTTAATGTTGTTTTCTGAAGAGAGCTTGATTTGGCCATGCTGCAGTTTAACCACGTGTCCAGGAGAAGCGGAAAAACTGTGGATTTCTCTCATATATCCTCGACCTGATTTGGAGAATCAGAGATTTCGGAAGTCAATATGTCCGTTAACTCCAAAAGACCAACATGTTATATCTATATGTTATTCTGAAAGACACGAATTCACGACGCACATCTCCAGCGGCATCTGCCTCTTGTGTTTACTAGCGTGTGTGAAGCAGCAGAAGTGCACAGCGCCCCCTCCTGTGCCGGAGTGCAGGATTCAGCGCACTCTCTACTGACACCAACTGGACTGGAGTCTGGAACAGCAACACCGACGAGGAATAAGATCTTAAAGGGATAGTTCACCTGAAAATGAAAATTCTATCATTTACTCACCCTCATTTTGTTCCAAACCTGTATGAGTTTCTTTCTTCTGTTTCTTTTAGTGCTGGGCAACATCCAAAATAAAAGTTTGTGTTTACATAACATATGTGTGTGCACTGTGTATAATTATTTTGAATATATAAATACACACACATGCATGTATATATATATATTTAGAAAAATGTGTTATTTATATATAAAATATTTATATTTATATATACAGTTTTTTTATTCACTTTGGTACTATTTTCACAAGTTAGGTGTACATTTTCAAAACTCTTAGTGCTAATATCTCAACAGATCATCAAAAGTGCACTTTTTTCAAACATTTCATCATGTTTTCAATTGTCTTAGTACAATACACAAAATCACAAAGTATCCTTTTCACAACACAAAATAAGTGTTTCATCTACATAAATGTTTCATTCACAGTCACTGCCTTTCATAAAGCTCTTACTATCAAACTTTTGATTTGCATCTCTTCTTGTGCAGTTTAATACATTTGTCTATTATTTAATCCAACTAATCTTAATGGTTAATCAATGGATCATTTGGTGCACCTATAGATTTCTATAGATATTGATTCTATACACAGTTTCTATGGAACTTGTTTGCAATATAACCAAATGTAATGAATTCTTTTTACATAAGTGATTTATAGATAATAACCACCACTATGTTCAAAGTGTGTGCACATGCGTGTGTGTGTGTGTGTGTGTGTGTGTGTGTGAGAGAGAGAGAGATTTGCCATTTGTGAAAATACTGTAAAGCAGAATAGAGTATAAGGGAGAGGAAACAGTCAATGACTGTAAAACATCAGATTGATCAGAGATGCATCAGTAGAAAGGAGACAGACGGCATCAAATACAGCATTTTTACAGTTTTTTTTATTCGCTTTGGTACTATTTTCACAAGTAAGGTGTACATTTTCAAAACTCTTAGTACAAAAATCCAAACTGATCACACTGATAACACAGCTCATTCTTTCAAAACCTGATCTCATGCTTTCATTACAGTTATACACTTTTCAGTCCACATAATCATTGTTTCATACACAAGATTATTGTAATATGTAATGAGAACATTTGGTTTAATCACAGAAACACAACAGTATGACCTTCTTTCAGTTTAGTACTTTTACCAATCAGCTCATTCAACAGCAAACAATGCAAGATACATGTTTCAAATCACTGTTGTTGCTGAAATAATTACAGTAATACAGGCTGCAGTTGCCACATTAGAAGTAATTGAATCCATAATGTTTGTAATAGTATCTATCCAGTGTGTTCAAAAAGGTGTGATGAAGTACAGCCATGAGGTTCTGTGCTAACAGAGTTTGCTGGCAGTACAGTAAATGATTTCACTCTATACCATTTGACTGAATCTATACAGTAGTGGACCTTTACAGATGACGGTTGAGTTGCAGTAATTCGGCAGTCTCTACCATGGTATTCTGTTTAGAACTGATAAGAATGTAAATGTGTACCTTGAAATGCAATGTAAGTCGCTTTGGATAAAAGCGTCTGCCAAATGCATAAATGTAATGTAAATGTTTACAGTATTGCATACATACTGTAATGTAAAATGCTGTATTTGATGCCGTCTGTCTCCCTTCTACTGATGCATCTCTGATCAATCTGATGTTTTACAGTCATTGACTATTTCCTCTCCCTTATACTCTATTCTGCTTTACAGTATTTGCACAAATGGCAAATTTCTCTCTCTCTCTCTCTCTCTCTCTCTCACACACACACACAGACACACACATGCGTGTGCACACACTTTGAACATCGTGGTGGTTATTATCTATAAATCACTTATGTAAAAATAATTCATTACATTTGGTTTTCCATATCAGAAATTGCAAACAAGTTCCATAGAAACTGTGTATAGAATCAATATCTATAGAAATCTATAGGTGCACCAAATGATTCATTGATTAACCATTAAGATCAGTTGGATTAAATAATAGACACATGTATTAAACTGCACAAGAAGAGATGCAAATTAATAGTTTGATAGTAAGAGCTTTATGAAAGGCAGTGACTGTGAATGAAACATTTATGTAGATGAAACACTTATTTTGTGTTGTGAAAAGGATACTTTGTGATTTTGTGTATTGTGCTAAGACAATTGAAAACATGACGAAATGTTTGAAAAAAGTGCACTTTTGATGATCTGTTGAGATATTAGCACTAAGAGTTTTGAAAATGTACACCTAACTTGTGAAAATAGTACCAAAGTGAATAAAAAAAAACTGTAATACATTTGTCTATTATTTAATCCAACTGATCTTAATGGTTAATCAATGGATCATTTGGTGCACCTATAGATTTCTATAGATATTGATTCTATGTACAGTTTGTATAGAACTTGTTTGCAATATGGATAACCAAATGTAATGAATTCTTTTTACATAAGTGATTTATAGATAATAACCACCACTATGTTCAAAGTGTGTGCACACGCATGTGTGTGTGTCTGTGTGTGTGTGTGAGAGAGAGAAAGAGAGAGAGAGAGAGAGATTTGCCATTTGTGCAAATACTGTAAAGCAGAATAGAGTATAAGGGAGAGGAAACAGTCAATGACTGTAAAACATCAGATTGATCAGAGATGCATCAGTAGAAGGGAGACAGACGGCATCAAATACAGCATTTTTACATTACACTATGTATGCCATGATGTGATGCTGTAAACAGATTACCATGGTAGAGACTGCCGAATTACTGTAACTCACCCTTCATCTGTAAAGGTCCACTATATTCAGTCAAATAGTCAAAATCATTTACTGTATTCATTGCCAGCAAACTCTGTTCTAGCACAGAACCTCATGGCTGTGCTTCATCACACCTTTTGATAACACACTGTAGATACTATTACACACATTATGGATTCAATTACATAAGTTAGGTTATGCACGTGTATTTTCTAATGTGGCAACTGTAGCCTGTATTACTGTAATTAATTCAGCAACAACGGTGATTTGAAACATGTATCTTGCATTGTTTGCTGTTGGATGAACTGATTGTTAAAAGTACTAAATTGAAAGAAGATTATACTCTTGTGTTTCTGTGATTAAACCAAATGATCTCATTACATATTACAATAATCTTGTGTATGAAACAATGATTATGTGGACTGAAAAGTGTATGGGCCCTATCTTGCACCCAGCGCAATTGACTTTGTACACCGACGCATGTATCATTCCTATTTTGCACCCGCGCAAAGCACGTTTTTCCCTCCACAGAAGCACGTCGCTAAACTAGGGAATGAACTTGCGCTCCCTGGGCGGTTCAGCGCAAAAAAGGAGGCGTGTTCCGGCGCAAACGTTCCTTCATGCTATTTTGCAGGTTTAGAAAACAATTGCGCCACTAACCAGGAAAAAATAGTTTAAAGTCAGTGGCGCGTTGCGCATGTTATTCAGATGCTATTGTAAGGGTGCATGCTTGGCCATAATCAATGTAGCGTGTGCACAACGCGCATACACTTTGATTCTCTCATCTACACAGAAGCAGCAGTTTTCATTTTTGCAAATCATACATTATTACGATAGATAGATAGATAGATAGATAGATAGATAGATAGATAGATAGATAGATAGATAGACAATTTATTATAAAAGCATACATCTAGCTTACACATTTACCCAAATTATCATACGCCTTTTTAACCGAAGTTAATTTGGGTGGGTTTCTCCATCCCCAACGTCCCTGACGAGAGCGTCGCTCTCCTCGGCTGTGAACCGCTCCTGGCGCGCGCCTGGCTACTCGGCAAATCCGCCGTTATGATAGGAATCCGCTTTAGATCAAGCGCGCCTGCTCTTAAAGGTAATGTGAGATGACGCTCTGATTGGTTTATTTCACGTTACGCCCAAACCACACCTATGAATAATGAAGCTCTTCAGACCAACCCATTTTAGATTTGCGCCTGGCGCAAGAGTCATTTATTCCGCCGGGAAAATAGCAACAGCGCCAAGACCCGCCCACAAAGTTACTTGCGCTTTGCGCTTTGACACTTGCGTTTCAGATCGTTAAAATAGGGCCCTATAACTGTAATGAAAGCATGAGATCAGGTTTTGAAAGAATGAGCTGTGTTACAAGTGTGATCAGTTTGGATTTTTGTACTAAGAGTTTTGAAAATGTACACCTTACTTGTGAAAATAGTACCAAAGCGAATAAAAAAAACTGTAATATAAATTATGTATAAATATTTCTTAAATATATACATGCATATGTGTGTATTTATACAAAATAATTGTACACACACACATATATTATGTAAACAAACTTTTATTTTGGATGCGATTAATGGTTGCCCAGCTCTATTTCCGTGTGTTCGACGTGAAGTGTTCCTGCAGACTGATCAGTGTTTGACATCAGAGTACAGCGAGAGAGATTCAAGTCGAACACACCTCTTGATTAGCTTGTCCTAATGTGTTTATTAATTAATGGAAATAACTCTCCATTGCTGTGTTCGAAATCACCCCCTATACCCTCATCCACTATTCTCTATCACTCCACACTGTATAGTCCACTTGAAGGAGTGAATGAAAACGAGTGAGTGAATTCAGACACAGTGCACCGCCTTTGTAAAGTTTGTGCTTGCTGTTTAATAATCACTTGAAACTTAGCAAACTGGCGGCTCCAGTAGTAATGAAAAGATTTATCTTGAACTCTGTCATGGAAACTATGTATAAACCTTAATTAAACAATTTAATAATCAATTAAAAAAGGAATAATATTACACTGTAGCCTATGGCAAGCCGTTTTAGCTTAAATTGTACCCAGCGTTACTCGTCATAATTGCATTTTTACTAGTAAGAATTCAATTAGAGAGCTCTACAATTCAATTCTTACTAGTAGCAATTACATTTAGAGAGCTCTACAAATGAATTTTTACTAGTCATATGTCTCCATTGACTTCCATTCATTTTTAATTACGGAGCTCTACAATTGAATTGTTACTAGTAAGAATGCAATTGCAGAGCTCTTTAATTCAATTACAGAGCTCTGCAATTATACATATATCTTTAATTCGTTTTTTTACTAGTAAGAATTGAATTAGAGCTCTCTAATTAAAAATGAATGGAAGTCAAAGGAGACATATGACTAGTAAAAATTCATTTGTAGAGCTCTCTAATTGGAATTGCTACTAGTAAAAATGCAATTATGACGAGTAACGCTGGGTACAATTTAAGCTAAAACGGCTTGCCACATTGAACCAGCGGTTTGGAATATGGATGGATGGATGATTCTTCACGTGGGATGTGAAGAATTATCGTGGAATCGTGGAGACGTGGGAATTCATTCAGCGCGAGCCTCACAGTGCATTATGGGTATTCTCTAGCCGTGGAGTTAACATCGTTTGTACACTCGTTATTGCGGTGCATTATGGGACTGAATGAGTGCACTCAATAACGTCCACTATGGTTTCAGACGCCACTTCAAATGGCTGTTCCCTCAAATAGTGCCCTATTTAAGGCTATAGGGGCGATTTCGGACAGAGAGAGAGAGAGAGAGAGAGAGTGTGTGTGTGTGTGTGTGTGTGTGAGTGAGTGTGTGAGTGAGTGTGTGTGTGTGCGTGTGTGTGTGTGTGTGTGTGTGTGTGTGTGTGTGTGTGTGTGATCAAATGATCAGTCTGAATCAGCCCTGAAGTTTTCAAGTTTTTTGTTTAAATCACAGAATAGAGCTCATCAGTTATCTTGTAGACAGAAGTGGACAAAGTACACAACTTCCTTACTTGAGTGAAAGTACAGATATTACTGGCCAAATATTACTCCGTAACAAGTAAAAGTTGTAAAGACCTATTTTTACTTAAGTAAAAGTACAGAAGTACTCGTTTTTAAAAGTACTTAAGTATCAAAAGTAAAAAGTAAATTTCAATGCATTGTTTTATTATTGTTGCATTGTTGAATGTATTACTTACAGTAGCCTACCTTATGCCTCTGAATCTATGCCTGCCCTCATATCAATATCACATTTATTTCTAGAACACAGTTCCAGTAGTGGGATTGAATATGAGATTGAATAAGTGCACTCAATAACATCCAAATGGCTGTTCCCTCAAATAGTGCCCTTGGCTTAGTTTTTTGGCTCTGACGTCAACCCGACTTTCATTTCCAACCAAAATCCAACGTCTGTCCGACGTCGGGTTCTGACGTAAATCTGACGTCGGGTTTTGACGTCAATCCGACTTAAGCCCACAACAATATTCAAAGGCCCCTTGACTTTTCCAGTTATTTATGATTAACTGGATAAGGAGTTATAACAAATAAATGTTGAGGGGGTGAATTAACTATTTTTTGTTTTAAAGTTAAGCTTATTTTAATGCTTGTTTTGTCTTCTTTTTAATCTTTTGAAGTCATCTTGAGGCCCCGGCCCCTGGTCGAGAGAACCACTGATCTGTAGTGTTCAGTGTGTACAAATAAAGGCATGATGCCTCCACTAGGTTTCTGAGTAATAGTCTGTATGGTCAATATTGTAAATGGGACTGTAAGACTTGTATAATCTTCTTGCCCTGCAGTCACGGATACAGTAATGCCATTTTCTCTTTACTACTAAAAACTTACTGCCTTTCTTGACAAGATGTTCTTAAAGGGACAGTTCACCCAAAAATGAAAAGTCTGTCATATTTACTCGCCCTCATGTCGTTCCAAACCTATAAGACTTTCGTTCATCTTCGGTACACAAATGAAGAACTTTTTGATGAAATCTGAGAGAGCTTTCTGTTCCTCCATTGACAGCTACGCAACTACCACTTTGACGCTTCAAAAAGTTCACAAAGAGATCGTAAAACTAATCTATATGAATTGAGCGGTTTAGTCCAAATATTCTGAAGAGACTCGATTGCTTTATATGATGAACAGATTGAATTTAGTCTTTTATTCACATTTAAACATTGATCAGCGAACATAAACAGAAGCTCAACCGAACCGGCTTGATGCGTGAGAACGAACCTCATTGGTTCTTGCTGAAGCTCAAACGTGATGCGTAACACGAGAATGAACCTCATTGGTTCTTGCACATCAAGCGAACATGCTTGAGCTTCTGTTTACCACTGGTGTGTGAGTTAAAGCCTAAATTCAATCTGTTCATCATATAAAGCGATCGAGTCTCTTCAGAATATGTGGACTAAACCGCTCAATATGGATTAGTTTAGGATCTCTTTGTGAACTTTTTGAAGCGTCAAAGTGGTAGTTGCGAAGCTGTCAATGGAGGGACAGAAAGCTCTCAGATTTCATCAAAAAGATCTTCATTTGTGTTCTGGAGATGAACGAAAGTCTTACGGGTTTGGAATGACATGATAAAAATGTTAATTTTTGGGTGAACTATCCCATTAATATCCCCTGAACTGAGCGGTTCCAGGTTCTGCATGCCTCCCTTCTTCCGATGAACTTTCTGATGGCACTCTCGACTGATTCTTTTCCATCGCAGGCTAATCTGCTTATTTTCTCTATTACTTTCTGTAAAAAGATTATGTAGATGATGATATGTAAAAATACACAAATGAAATCTCACTTAAGATTATTACTCGTTAGTTGTTTTTTCTTTGGCTGATATATGGGCATTGATATTTGCACAAAATCCACCAGGGGCTGTTTTACATCTATTTATGTTTCTATAATACAGCCACAGGTCCAGAAATAAAAACACAAATCATACCATCCTTTAATGTACAGGAAAGTACTATTTTTTTTATTCCTTCATATTCAAACTTCACAAACAGAGTGAACTTACAATACCTCAGAGAGTGAAAATTACAAAAAAGGTGCTGGTAACATTTACAAAAAAATCATCCTTACTTTGCAACAATCAGTTATTCTTCCACTCTTTTTTTTTTTAGTCTTTTGCATTAAGGCTTAATACTTCTGTATAAAGTATATGCAAGTCTTCACAGTTTTTCGAAAAAAGTCACAATATTATGTAACATAATGAAGCTTTTACGGCTATTTTCTGTTTAATAACAAATACACATCACTGGTAAATATACGTGAAAATACAGGGCTTACTGTAAAATGGCAAGTAATGATACTGTTTGCTGAAATATTTTTTTTTTTTCTAAACACATTTGTAAGAAAGGTTACATGAGATACCACTGAAATAACTGAAGCAGAAGAAAAAAAAAAAAAAAAAAAAGGTAATAATAAACATACAAACAAGGGAGATCGCCTCCAAACTTTGGCACATCCCTTTAAATATTTTCACAAAATATATAAGGTTTATTTTTTTCTTTCAAATCATATGCATGGAAGTATAGCAAAACCGGCATAAAGTGAAATCATGCTGTGTAGTAAGGTGCTAAATTAGAGATATTACAAAGCCTGTCCGTTCCAGACAGGTAAGAATAAGGTGCATTTGTAAGACTGAAAAGCATGTAGGCCTTTTTTAGGTTTCAATAAACAAAACAAAAAATAAATTACAAATGCAACACAAACCAATAATAACATGACCAATAGTCTCGAGGCGACCTCATGAACTCATGCACTCCCACTGATTCAGAGAAATGTGTGACAGGCTTTTCCACAGACATGTTAAATATCGCATGGTATGTTTGTATGCGCGTTTGGTGCTTCTTTTAAACATGGAATATCGAGACATTACGATGACGTGATCGAAAACGAAACAGAACGAAGCGGAGCTTTTATTCCAGGGATTTGCTAAGCTGCACTAGTTTAGAAGTCAAAAGACACAAGCTCTCTCCCTAGAACCGACCCTCATGCATACGGCTAAAGTGACGCGACAAGCTTGCTCAAACAACCAACATCACAAAAGCAATTTGGTTTTAGTGCAAACACAACTGGCTGGCTTCAGCTTCTTAAAAACAAGCTCACCGAGAAGATTACATGAAGGCACATACTTATGCTTCCTCTAACACGCATCATATTGAGACGAACTCAGCAACACCACAAAGCAGTTTTAACAGGAAAGCCACTATTTCCGGAAACCATCACTATATTCACGATTGCCAGACGTCATTATCCATCGAAACCAGCTTCAATCGCACGTTCTCCCTTTATGGATAATATGAAGATTTAAGTCGATTTGGTCAGAAAAGAACCGTTCCTGTTCGCAGGTTGAAACCGGACCGTGCCTTTTGATCTACGAGAAAACGAAGTCCCAGAAACATGGCAGTACGGACAAACGCTTTAGGAACAAGAAGCAGTAAGTATATGTTTGCGCTCGATTTAAGGCCTCCGACTCGCAGATCTCTCCAGGCCTGTATGAATATTCCCCTGTAAATATTTCATTAGTGTTGAAACACCACACACACACACACACACACACACACACACACACACACAACACGTCTTCATGTTTCTGGGACAGCCTGCCTTCTCCACTTCTTCTTTTCCTTGTAAAAAAAAAGGTGAAAATTATTGTTCAAAACGATCACAAGAGGAAACAGGAAGCATTTCATTTTATTTAATGTACCTACAACTTGGACATGTTATACGGGTTTTCTTTAACTTTACAGCCTCAGCATCATCACACACATCCTCACTGTTGTATCTCTATAAACAAATAATGCAAAACACACCTTTTTCCTTAAACAAAACAGCATCATTTAAGAGCACAGAAAGCTTTTGTCGTTTTACACGGTCGGTTCACGTTTATGTTCGGTGTTCTATTGCTATTTATCGAAGAAGAAGACCAAGAATAACTTTAGTGCAAAATTCTTTTCTGGTTTGAGAAGTGGTATTTGGGTTTAAGTCAATGCGGATTGCTACAGGGATCAACTGTGGTTTACTGTATGTTTAGTGGTTTCTCTCAGTGGTTTGCCTTTTGATATCGTCTCATGCAATTGCTTTCTTTAACATTCTTACATTTTCTTGGAATTTTGTGGGGAGGGGGAAAGGAAATAGATCTCTACGGTATTAGGGGGATTATAAAAAAACTAAAACAAATGGGGTCAAATTCATTAGAGAGACAGTTGAGTGTAGACAACCCTGTGTATCTGAACAAACTGAGTGTGTTTGGCTGGAGCAATCCTGTGCACCGTGCTGCGTTGTGTTCATGAAAGCCCTATTCAAATCAAATCAGAATTTGACTTGGCTCGACTGACGTCGCACAAATAATGTCTCACAAATTTAAAAACAAAGTTATTCTAGTCCAGTGTTTGACATATAAAAATAAAATAAAATGGCCTTGTACGCACACACACACACACACACGCGCACGCACGCAAACCTTATTCTATATCTCTAAACAGCAGGTATCGTAAAGCAAACAAATTTCTCATACAATAATAATAGTAATTGGACAAACACAAATGAAAAGGACAACCGCAGATTTTAATTTTAAGGTTGTTTGAATACTGTAAAATGTTTAATACCTTTACTACAACAGCTCCACATTTTGCTCAGTTTGAATGTTTCAATATAAACTTGTGAGAAAAAAAAAGATAATGAAGTTTGTGAAAATAAATTATGTGCTAGTGCAAGAATAAAACAAGGCTTAAGATATGGCTTCAAACAGTGAAAAATACCAAATCTTTTTGAAAACGTTGATTTTTAAATCAGCTAGGCTCTAATGTCGTCACCTAAACAGCACAAAACAGCACAAATCTAAATATGGCAGTAGATATAAGCTAGTAAAGTATCCCATGTCATGATACTACATTGTCTATTTGTCAAGGGGTAAAATCCTACCGTGATATGAGCGTTTCCATCCAAATATTCACATTACACCTTCTTTTACATCGATTATATGATATCACAATATGTTACAAAGAAAAAAAAATGGGAATTTGGTCCTTGAAGATAAAACGGCGGTACTAATGTCTCATGTGTTTCCATCATATATTATTCATTTGATTTCATATCTAATTTAAGGAAATTGAAAAAAATTCACTGCTGGAAATTTCGCTATAGAGCTGTTTTATAAAGGCCAATTTTTTGGTACATTAACCTCTTAAACAAACTTATGTGCAAACACAACAAATGAAACGCTTGGTCCATGCTGACAAATAACGAGTGAATCTTAACATCCATTGCACGAAGCGGAGCAGCTGAAATAAGGAAGAAAGAAAAACAGGATGAAAATCAATTTATCTCGTATCAGTGCAATTGCTTTCATGTTAGATGTTTGTTTCATGTTGCTGAAGCTAAAGATATTAGGAAATAATTAACTTTGACATATCAAAAATTGGGTAAAACTATTTAAAGGAGTCTCCATGGAATCAAAAAAGGCTATTTTTCTGCCCATCAACAGTGTTATCAGAGCACACAATGAATATGATGCACATATTTCACAAGCGTGACCAAATTTCAGGATTTTTTTTTTTGTGTGTGTGTGTTTCTGTTGTTGAAATTGACATAATTCTTTGGTGTTAACAGAAACTTTTCAGACCTGCATGGTCTATATTGTGGATATACAATATCCTTTTCAGACTTAACAAAAAATTGGTAATTTAATGAATTACGTTCAAATTCGACTTTAGGAGCTTTGGATATTTAATTTGTTTGCTTTGTGTTGCTCCAGCAATAGCACATTTGGTACAATAAGAATGGTTAAAAAACAAAGGTTAAAACATTCAAATAAAAGAATAAAGAAAACAAACAAACAAGTGAACTATGCCAAAATTATTATATCATGCAAAGATTCCAAAAGCCTTTTTCAAATAAAATATTTTCTTATTGACATGCTGTATTAAAAAAAAAAAAGAAAAAAAAAAAAAAGAGAAAATGAGTGGCCCCAAACATTCACCTTCAAATGAGCAGTTGTATTGCAGCATTTCCATATTAATGTCCGAAAAACGTTCAAATTTCACTGATAACAGAATAACGTCTATAACCAGGGCTTTAATCGCATTTTTTGTGTTTGTTATGTTTTATATTTCTTAAGCTAAGCAGTACATTAAATGAAGGTGAAAATCGCACTTTAGACATTTTAGAGGAGTGTTTAAGGGTGTTATGACGGTTCCTCAGTTCTACATTAAACTCAGATCAAGATTACAGAAAATTATGGTATTAGAAGGATCAGATATAAGTGCTTATCAAATGAGTAGTGTCTAAAGTCCAAGCAAGCATCCACTGTGGGTCAGTCGAAATTCATTTGGAAACAGACTAAATCAAATGGGCACCGAATCCAAACATTCAACATACATGCAAAGATAATAATATTTGCTTTTCTACCGGACTGAGATCCTGTGGAAAAACTGTGTGAAGAAGATTCCATGAAACGGGTCATTTTAAGAGATATTATTATTACAGAGCTAAGTATATCATCTATCTGTTTGCTACACTAAACTATATGCACTAGTTGTGTATCAAAAAGGCATCTACCAAAGGAATACATGTAAATATGCTTATATTTGCTGTTTCTCATTACGGTACTTGTATAGAGATTATGTGTAAATCATAGTTGAAAGTGTAGCTGAAAGTAGTTTCTACCAAAAACATAAAAAGCGCTTATTTAGTATGACTAATTACTGAATGTCAGGAAAGATCTGCCTAAATCTCAATAAATCTACATGTTGTGTTGTGACACTGTTTTACTGCTCTATTCCGTACAAGTATAGAGTTTTAATTGGACTACGTGTTTCTTAGTCCATTTTCTTCCTCTTAACATTTTAAGTGTGTATGTCTTTAAGAAATGTGTGGTTGGGAGGGATCACATGACAGGAAGCAGGAACTGCACTTGTGTAAAGAGAAACAAACAGGGGGCACAATAGATACCAATCACTTTTCTGGAGTGAGGAGTTCCCGCTTGCGGACACACCTTTCCAGACGCCACTTCAAGCTTATGAATTATCACTGCTTTCGGACTGTATGTACACTGGTGGACGCTCACATTGGGACGCTTCAACACACAAGGATTTTTATGGACTGTTTTATGGTATGGTGCGATGGACTCTATGCTTTTAACAGCCTGAGTTTTCCTGGTTTTATAGTGTTGTTTTAAAGTCTCTTGTGAAGATTGTAACCTCAGTTTTGTCTCATTCTTTTAACACACAATTCCTCACACAGTAAAATCTGACCCCATTTTAAATTTTGTAATCACAACCTAATTGGCTGAACGTTACAGTGTCACATTCTCCTGTTTCTGTCCACCCACAAAGCTGTATCACCTTCCACAAACAGTCTGTAGGAAGTAATAGAGAAGTCAAATTGTGTCAATGTTTCAGAAAACTAATGCTGCCCAAAATGGCACTTGTTAAAGGAGTAAACAAAATCCCCATCCCAGGTCACCAGTAACAGCAGGGTTGTCCATCATTCAGACTTTAAAGGTACACTAAGTAAAAAAAAATTCATAATTTTTTCTCCCAAAATGTGTTTTGTGTTACTCTGATTCACTATGGTGAGCCTATTATAAGAGTTTATATATTTTAGGCCCGTCAGGATGGTTCATCTTCACCTGCAGTCACGCAGAGCCGAAGCACAACCAAAACAATGTTCTCCCACAAAATGCATGCAGTTTTGTTTTTAACCGCTAGAGGGCCAAAAGTTACATAGTGTACCTTTAATTAGGGACGTCTTATTAATGCCAATCCAATTCCTCCATTCAAAATTGAAAATTTTAATTAAGGTGGAACACTTTTCATTTAGGGAAGTAGAATTAAAATGGAATAAAAATCAAAGAAATTCATGGTTCTCCAAATCATTATTGAGAATACATAAATTTTTGGGTTTACAAAAACATATGAGAAACATTAGAAACCTTATAATAATGAATATAAATGAACGTCAAATTTGACGTCAATATTTCTTATCATGAAATGATCTGAAAACATTTTTTGTGTACTTATGGGGGAAGTTTAGAAATGCGTAAAAATGTATTCTTGACTTGGGTCCAACATCAGATTATATTCCACCAGTAATTGATATAAAAATGTATTAGTTTTAGGAAATCTTCATTACGACTGCAGGCATTGTAGTTGCAGAACAAACTCTGTTACATCGACCGCTTAATTGATTAATAATTTGATTAAAAATGCTAGTATTACACAAACACCTATTGTTACTGATGAACTGAGATCCATTTTAACAGGTCAGACTGATTCCTTTCAGTGTATACAGCGGTTGTGGAAGATAGAGAAAGCGCAAAACACGTAGCGCACAGTTAAGAAAAGCCCAGCACAAGCACCAGCATCTGTCCGGCCCTCACTACATTCCTTGCAGGCCCTTAAATACAATCCACTGAGTGGCCTTGCTGAAAACTGGGTGTCGCTAAAGGCATTCAAACTATCCCGAATCCAAATCCCAACTAGGCTCACAATAGGAGATGAACTCCCAGGTTTCAGAGGCCAAGAAAACATGCAAATGACATGAGCACACTTGCGTTTTCCAGTAAAAAGTGGGAATCGTGCATGTCACGTGTTACAGTTGTGTAGTCAGCATTAATACTAGAAGTACGCCTTGTGTGATTAGTTAAGAAACTGCAGTATCTGTATCTGAAATTTCATATATATATATATATATATACACACACACATATATATATATGATTTATCTAAAGATATTTTATGTTTGCTTGCTTCTCCTGTTAAAATCTGTATTGTACTTTGTCCTGTAAATATATGTATAATTTTCTATTGTTTCTGAAAAACAAACAAACGAACGAACAAACTCTGTCATCATAAATAGAGTAAATGCTTTGTCTTTGGATTTGAGCCTATGATACAAGCAGAAGAATATCATATAATCAATAGTGAATACCATTCAGAGCTGTTAACGCGGAAAGAGAAGTGTTACTTAGAAAAGTGTGTTATCACAAGCATGCTTACATATTCAACCTCTGGCAAAAAAATAAAAAATAAAATAAATTTGGTATTGAACGTATGATATGGTTGTCTACCGACTACAAAGATTAAAACGGTTCTCATTTACTCTGTTATATTCTTCAAAAAACAGTTCGCTTTCACTGTGTCTCTATACTCTAGTTTCAGTTTACAGTCTGTAAACTCTGGCAAAATCACAGAACAACAATGACCTCTTTTCACATAAACCATTGCAATATTGATTACGGTGTACACAATATTATGTTGATTATGTAGAACAACAACTGCTCAAAAGCATATAGCATTAACATCTTCGAAAGGAAAGATGTCATCTCAAGCAAATTCAGCATCTAAGAGAAGAGAGGAAGAAGAGGAAATAGAAAGGAAGAACGATCTTCTTTTTTTTTTCTTTTTTTTTTTACGTTGTTGTTTGTTTGTTTCGTTCACATACATAAATGTCCAATAAACTGCATATTGAAAATGCAGACTTTTTCAATAGGGCATTTAAAATACGCGACGTATAATCATAAACTTATAAAGGCAGGTTTGGATAGAAAAATGAATTTAAGTTAACTTTAACAGGGGAACTTTGGACACAATATAACACTGTATATTGTAGTAAAAAATAAGCTTCATTTTGGTGATTTCAGGGGTTAAAACACAATAAAACTCCCTTACTTATTAGTGGTCCTTGAATGTTACAAGTCAAAGTCTTTTTTGTGACATTTCAGATCTATTTTGTGATTATTATTGCTGGTAATCCTCATACTTGCCTCATAGAGGGATCTGTCTGAAAATTGATAAATATGCATGTGTGTTTAATTTTAGGCAGTGAATATTGTTTTGTTTTTACTGTATTATTATTACAGAATAAAAATAACAGTATTATTGTGAGCTTTATTAAGCTTGGAGCTGTAAAAAGAGGCACTTCATCATTTTTTTTTTCTTCTACAAAGGAGAGGCATTGTAAAAATCCACATGTACAGTGTTAGGTGTTGTTTTGGTTACAGTACTATCTGTTGTAGATGCTGATGAACACATGGATACTCTTGTTTTGAATTATTTTGACCATCGTGTAGTAGAGAATATCACGTCTTTGTTTGTTAGAAGAAGGAAAAACTGTGAGATGAAAGATAGATTGAATCTGACCGTTTAAAAAATGGAGATGGGAAAAAAAACGGGCTGAATTTGACCGACTGAAGCATTAGATCGTCAAATCCACTTAGTATTATTACAGGATGCACAATATATCTTGTATGTTACGGAAAAACTCTGAGCGTACAATAAAACCAATGTTTCGAGTAATATTCACTCTGTCAAGCGAGCAAAACATCTTCTGCTCCTACATAAATATTGGTGATGTTTTCCAAGGTCTTTTCTGTGCCCACAAGCCTATACTCTAGGAATAGATATTATTTATAAATTAAGATTTTTGTTTTTTTTAAAAAATGTACCTTTGTTAAAAAGCAAGGAGAAAAGAAGACTTACTGTAATAGCAAAGAGAACGCTGTATCTATACTGTACACTGAAGAAAATTCATATGTATTGTAAAATTACCATTTTAAGCAGAAACAAAAATAAAAGCTAACTCTACATTTATGAACTGTAAATATATACTGTAAGTAATGTAAAAAGTCTATCTGAACTAGCCATAGAAGTGATCGTCATAGTGCTTTTTAGAGCCCACGAGAACGGTGTCCAGTCTAGATGCGACGGATCGACGACTATGACGTTTAAGCATCTGAATTGTGTCGAAATATTTTCGTGCGGATTATTACACTTTCACAAACTACACAATTTTGGCTAAACAAAGTCTCTGTGAGATAAAACTATTTTTTTTCGTCGTCGTCGCCGTCGTCGTCGTAGTTGTTGCTTTTCGCTTTTTACATATGAACAAACACGGAGTAACAGTAATATCGGACATTAAAGCCTCCAATAGCACTCCAGCACAAGCGAGATGAGACGGCTTTAATATATGAAGCCTGATACGAGGACCGGCGACCGTTGCCTCCATGCATGGTTATGAGCCTATACCACGATGAGAAGAGAAATCAGCGATTTGCACGTAGCCATACGTATACGTCCCTCATAACCATCACTAGACAATCGTCCAATACTGTATTGCAAGGTTGCTTTTCTGTCCCCTTCTGTTCTCTGCCCTTTCCACGTGTAAAATAAGCGCAAGAAATTGCAACAGCACCTTCACAAGCAATATTGCATTTGGTTGCTTGATTCAAACATGATTAAGGCTATCCTTAAAGACACAGCTGATGGCCAATGTAAATCCCCTCCCACCCAACAGATGCTATTTGAACAATATAGCTTATCATTTGGAAGTGATATTGATTTATCTGCTCTCAAGTAGCACTCATTAGGTGTTTCAATGGTGGAAATGTTCATGTTTAGGTTGGTGTGTTCGAAATTCGTATGGACTGTTACTATGGGCGATATCAACAATTGAGAACCGAGAAAACTACAAATGGAGGAGACAGGACTCTCCTTGATTATCCAAAGAAAGGCCAAATGCAACCGACAGAACATATCTCTCGTTTGGCTACTACTCATCACGGCGCGGCAAGCTTCGCACTAAACTCTCCACAAACACGTATGCTAGTCTAAGGCAACACCTCAGACCGATACAGAACAGCCCGCGGCCAAGCTTTGCAGCATAAAAAGCGGTGTTTGGTCTCACAGCACGATACAGAATATTCAACAGGCGTGTTGTCGTTCGCCGGGACAGCGCTGGGTCAGGCCAGATCATATCGTTCAGAATAAAGCAAGGGCCTTAACAGCATCACGTTCCTCCTCGTGTTATTTATTGTAGGGAATATAGTAATGATTGTTCTCGAGAAAGTTACCAAATGCACTCTTAAGTGTGTAAAACTACATGTTGTCACTGTTGCCGTACCTGTACTGCATATTGCAAAGGAAGCCCTACAGTTCAGGCGTCACAAATTGTACAGCACACACATAGAGACATACCAGAGGATTATACACACACACACACACAAACATGTTGCACACACATGCTCATACAAACACATACATAAATGTGCTTGATCCCTAGACAGCACTAAAAGCTTTGCACAACGACCCTCTCGTAGAAACTTACTTGTTCTAAAAGACATTTATCATATATTTAGGCACACACTACAATTTTTTTTTTAAAATGTGGTTTTGTGGTTTTATGGATTTTTTTTTTAATGTTTGTTTTTTGTTTTTTTAGTTTGGTATGAATGAGAAGAAAACCGAGCATTTGCTTCAATGAATTAACTGCATCGGGATGTGGGAAGGGATGGAAGTGGTGTAAGCAATACATCATTAGGATCTGACCAGGGATAAGCTCACAATGCTTTAAATATAAATAAAGAAGAAGAAGAAGAAGAAGAAGAAGAAGAAGAAAAAAACCTTGCATAAACAGCACAAAGTAAATACAATAGCAAGTGATGATAACAAAGCCATGAAAAATTGAATCATCTAATCAAAAAAAAAAAAAAAAAAAGGAACAAAGCTACTCAAGCACAAGTGATCTATAGAACCAAATATTTGATAAAAAAAAGGGAAAAAAAGATTATCTCTAAAAACTAGAACATCTCTGGTAACAGTAGTGCACTTATTGGTTTAAGCAGTGCAACATATATGCAAGAAAACAATGCAGTCCTCTTATCAAGCTTTTAAGAAAAGATATTTCCTTTATAAACAATGAAAAAAAAGAGAAAAAAAAAATCATAGAATTTAATTTCTTAAGTAAAACAATTCAATGTTTAAGCACAGGATTTTGAAGTAAATGTGCAAAGTAGCACTGTATTTCAAACCTACAACTTATGCGACCAAATCCCAAAATGGAAAAAAGTCGAAATAAACTGATTGATACATTTTGTCATCATTTTAACGACACTTCAAAGGTGTATCTACTCAGATAAGTGAGCAAAATTGCCTGATTGCAGTTGCACGGCAAATGAGTCTTTTATATCCATAAAATACGTGTATAACAAAGCCAAATATGAACACAGAGCTTCCGAGTGACATAACACCAAAAATACAACCTTCCGAACTCACTTCCGAAATACACACACAATGTCTAGATATCGGTAAAACTGGGAATGTTTCTTATTGTTTGGAGAGCTGTGGTATATTAAAGAAGAATGACCGTGTTTATTATTTTATTGTGGTTCAGTAGATGTTTCTATTTTTTTTTTTTCTGTTGCCTATATCCTTCCCCTTCTCTCTTGCATTTCCAATCAGGCAAAAAACAAGGACGGCTGTTTGAGCCACTAGGTGGGGCTTAAGGAACAGGAGTAGTGCATTTTAGTCACCCCACCGGCCCAAACAACTGAGTCACAGTAGTTGCCACTAACAGGAAATGCATCACTTTTACGCATTTTAGGAGGTTATTTCTGTCCAGTTCACTTTTGATCTAATCTAGCCCATGGCTCCAAATAGCTTAACGTTTCCCATGTTCACTGAGAACTACTAATAATTAGAGAAATATCCACATGACGTTGGATTCTACAGCTGATAACAGTCTCAAAGTGAGCATGTGAGGAGCAGCAATTAACTTGGATTCTGGGCCTGTTTGCATACTTAAATCTGCCTCTTTTTTTTTTTCACTTCAAAAAAAAAAAAAAAAAACAGAACCATGGAGCAAATGAAACACTTTATATCACATTTCGTTTTGAAGCGGAAGAGGTCAACTAACAGTCGTCTTCTTTGTGGCAGTGTATGCGAAACGAATTGGAAATTGTTAACGGCATTCAAAGGTTTTGCTCGAATACTGTCATCGATAAACTTTTTTTTGTTTGTTTGTTTGTTTTGTAAACTTGACCTGAACCATTAAAAAAGTGTGGCGGGAGAAAAGAAAAATGTCATAATCGTAATAATCATTCATTCATCCATCAAGCCACTCGAAAATTCCCATTTTAGTACAGTTTGTAAAACTGGCTTGTACCTTGACAACATCAACATCATAATCCCTCAATGCCATAATAATAAATAAAAACCCAGTGTCAAATTGAACAACTCTCCTGTTCTTATCGCATGTAAAAAGGCAAACATGTGACCATCAATATTTTAGAATGAATCTAGAGCCAAATGTTTTTTTGTTTTTTTTCAAAGTTTTTTTGTGTTTTTTTTTAATAATCTATACCACAGTAAGCTTGGACGCTTATAGTGTCCAATACGGTCTACATGGGAAAAGATCTACAAGTTTAAAAAATTCACTGCAATGTTTATTTTTGTGCACACGCACGCTCACATGCACAAATACACATACGTACAAAATACCTCTACCATATATAAGTGTGTATAAGTAGTTTGTGCGTGTGAGTGCATGCATGGGTATGTGTATTTGTGTTTGCGTATGCCAGAGTGTGTGCGAGCATGTGAATTTTTTTTTCTTGTGTGTTCTTTCGCAGGCCTTTCGGTAGTGTTCAACACATAAATCAGTATTTAAGGAAAGCATACATTTAGAGGCCAGTAGTATGGATCCAGCCAGTGGATCATTATCCAACTACACAGCCTTAAGGCCACCATCTTTTTTTATTCTTTAAGAATAGCAAGGACAAAAAAAAAAAACAAAAAAAAGAAAGAAAAGAATTTAAACGCTTCTTTTTTTTCTAGAAAACTTAATGTGCCAGTGTCTATACTCATTACTCTTCATGCCCCAATATAAGAAAGAAAAAAAAAAAGAAAAAAAAAATCTAGTGCCGTTTTCTTTATCATTTAATTCTTTTTCGTGTTTACGTAAGTTTGTACTTATCCGTCGGAGACATGCTTGCGCATGTGGTCATTGAAGTGCTCGATTTGGTCAAACTTGACAGGGCACACGGAGCACATGTAGGTGGTCCCCTCCTGGCAGCTTGCTTCCGCAGCCACGCCCACTCCGGTGCTCACGACTCCGCCCCCGGCTCCGCCCCCTCCCACCGGCATGGCCAGGGCCACCACTCCCGCTCCCGGCTCTGGAACGGCCATCGGGACTGGGATGGACACGGGGCCTCCGGCGCTTCCTGCGGCACTGACCCCGGAGACCCCGGAGACCCCGGAGACCCCGGTCCCGGTGCTGTGCAGGGCCATGTGGCGCTCCAGCAGGGTCTTGTGGGAGAACTTCTTCTTGCAGATGTAGCACTCGTAGGACTTCTCTCCGCGGTGCAAGCGCATGTGGACGTTGAGGGAGCTCTTCTGGGTGAAGCGTTTGTTGCAGATGCTGCACTGGTACGCTCGGACTCCTGTGTGTGTAACCATGTGTTTGATAAGATAATCCTTCAGCGAGAACGAACGCCAGCAGATGCTGCACTGGTGCGGCTTTTCACCTGCGAGAGCACAGAGCACAGACTCATTAGAAAGAACCATTCACCAAAGCACTCTTGCAGAAACCGTTATCATAGCCTTCGTGAAAAATTAATATATATGCCAAAATGTATTCTAAATTTGATAAGTACACTGTACACATTTACCTACTTAATATAAATACCCTGCAATAGTACTAAATTGATACTTAAAGTCTGCTAAATTGGAACAACTCATTTTGTACCCGGAAATAGTGCTGAGGTCCAACTAAATATATATACGATTGTGCTATATATTTGATTGTGCTAAAATGGAACTATTGCAAATATACTTTAGGTACACTTTAAATATCTTGCATTTAAAGACTGATATTATACAGAGATCATACTATCCTTACTAATTTTAGGCTCAATATTAAGACAATAAAGAAGCACTCCAAATAAATATTTTATTATAAGATTTACATCAGTAAGTCTCAAGCGATATGTCAGTAAATATGTTAATGGATTTGTAGTATACTTATTATGAAATAAATGTATACATTTCAGTGAAGTTTTTTTTTTTACTAGGGATCACACATTTCATTTTACTATTTTGAAAATGTTATTACAGATCCAGGCAGCAAAGCTTTGCAGGTTCTTCTAAAACTTACCGTATTTTGCATGCAGGTAATATCAATGAAGACATTGATAAGTATGAAATAGATGCTTAGCAATATGCACCGTGTGTTATATTCATGAAAGCTCTGAAGTTACACACATATGTTCCTCTTATTTGTTAAGAACAAATATGTCTGCATTTAGATTTTTAATAACGCCTCTCAAACTCTTTGTGAACCTTTTCATGCAAAATTTGACATGAAATTCTCTGTGCATATATTCTAAATGCCAAAATAACAGTTTAATTATTGATAAAGAAAGTACAAATTTAAAATATGTTTTTCCTGTCATTCTTGCTTTTTAAAACATCTGTAACTTTTTCTGATAAGTTGAACTTTGCATGCAGGTTACTAATATTGCTAAATTTATTAATCTTAATTATGGAATTAATTAGTGCCGTGGTTGCTTAGCAACAGTAATGTACAATTTTGAAATCTGAAAGCCCAGCACAGCCAACATGTTTAAGCTACATTAAAATTTCATCCTCAACATTTTTTGCACCAGTGATGTCTACGGAACTAATCTAAAGTTGCATAAAGCTTTTAGGTAACACTTAACTTAAAACCTTTATTAATTATCCCTTGTAATGCACCTTATAATACATTATAATACTTATCTATTCATTGAACACACCTTTAGAAAGTGAAATGCATTAAAACACATGACAAACCAAACAACCAATTTCAGATGTAACAAGGAATCTGCAAAATATTACAATGCATTTTAACTATGGTTAAAATTATTTATGAAAATATTATTATTATTAAAACCTTTATAATGCATTATACATGAAGGCTTTAAGTTAAGTAAAGTGTTAGTGTTACCTCATGTAATTTGCCCCACCAAAAAAAAAAAAAATTAAAATGAATATTGATTTGATGATGGTATTGATGATCAAAATCTGGAAACATGTTTATCATAGAAGAGTATTTAAGTCATTGTGTATGACCTGCATTTTAATAGTATAATATAATTTAATTAATAGACCCTGACTCAAAATGTTTTCATTTAAATTAGATTGAACTGGAAAAAGTGGAAGTTTGGACATTTTTCATGGTCATTATTACCATCAGAAATCACATTAATTTGTAGGGCAGTAATTTCTACATGGTATTTCAATGAAGATTGAAAATTTGAGAAATACTGTTATTATTAGCATTAATAGCCTAATTAATTAAAAATAACTGCAACTGTGTTTTGTAATTTTACTATGTATGTTGGTCTTCTGGAACAAACTGGCGTAGATCTGTGCTGTAAGTTTACAGGACATACATTAACATTATAAAACAAGAAAAGTGATTTTAAAAAATATGGTAGAAAAAATTATTACTATGGCAGAACAGTGCGATAAAAGTAAATGTATATTGCTGTTCCTTTCTGAAATGAAAAATCAGTTTCAGTAAATGAATCAATTACAGTAACTTAGTGTAAATTTTTATTATACTTAAAAATATTGGAAACTCTTATCATTTCCATTGAAAGGCCATACACATTATCATTTATTTACATATTTATGTTCTTGGCAGCCACAATCTTTTAGCTCACAGGCAATTACATCTGGTGTTATTGTAAAATATCTTTTGTGCTATACTATTTGATAAAAGCTCATGTGATTATGGCATGCATAAGGGATCAAAGTCTGATTTTTTTAAATAAACATATAAGATTACACAGACTACATTTTGTCCTGAAGACAGATCATTATTGCATAGTAATCTACTTCGGGAGTTCACAGTGTCAAATTAATTATTTTACTTAACTCAACATTGCCATACTGAATGCACTTTTGAGGGCTGGGTACTTTACTGTGTGAGACCAGACAAAGGTTCAGAATAATAGTTTGCAATACTATTTGCAAAACAATAGTTATTCTGGCAATCCGTGTTTTCACTGTTATACGGTAGGGGGCGCTGTTACGCATCTTCTGAAATACTACAGCCTCTCCGGATCCAAAAACAAGCGAAGAATAAGATCTGCGTAAACCAGGGCTGCATCCCAATTCCCTACTATATAGCAAGTGAAAAACAGTATGTGACAAAAGAAGTATGTCCAAAATCACAGTACTCACGAAAGAGTAGGCAAAAAGTACCCGGATGATCTACTACTTCTGGCGAGATTCTGAAGTGTGCATATGATGGACACTTTAATATCCCATGACTACATAGCGAATGTAGAACGTCAGATTTGACCCCACCCATTCTCAAACGCTGCCGGGGAAAGAGTTAAGGATGTACTTGATGTTTTCAATGTACAGGTGCTGGTCATAAAATTAGAATATCATCAAAAAGTTGATTTATTTCAAGAATTCAACTTAACAGGTGAAACTAATATATTATATAGACTCATTACATGCAAAGTGAGATATTTCAAGCCTTTATTTGTTATAATTTTGATGATTATGGCTTACATCTTATGAAACCCACGAAATCAAAATCCCAGAAAATTAGAATATTACATGAAATCACACAGTAATTACACAGTGATACCATGGTCATTGAACCAGGTTTTGGTTCTTTTGGCAGTGTGGGCAGGTGCAAATCCTGCTGGAAAATGAAGGAAGCATGAAGTGCTCTGAAAATGTCCTGGTAGACGGCTGCGTTTACTCTGGATTTAATAAAGCACAGTGGACCAAAGTCCTCTTTTCTGATGAGAGCAAATTTTGCATCTCATTTGGAAACCAAGGTCCCAGAGTCTGGAGGAAGAATGGAGAGGCACACAATCCAAGATGCTTGAAGTCCAGTGTGAAGTTTCCACAGTCTGTGTTGGTTTGGGGAGCCATGTCATCGGCCGGTGTTGGTCCACTGTGCTGTCCACTCAACGCAGCCGTCTACCAGGACATTTTCAGAGCACTTCATGCTTCCTTCAGCAGACAAGCTTTATGGAGATGCTGACTTCATTTTCCAGCAGGATTTGCACCTGCCCACACTGCCAAAAGAACCAAAACCTGGTTCAATGACCATGGTATCACTGTGTAATTACTGTGTGATTTCATGTAATATTCTAATTTTCTGGGATTTTGATTTTGTGGGTTTCATAAGATGCAAGCCATAATCATCAAAATTATAACAAATAAAGGCTTGAAATATCTCACTTTGCATGTAATGAGTCTATATAATATATTAGTTTCACCTGTTAAGTTGAATTCTTGAAATAAATCAACTTTTTGATGATATTCTAATTTTATGACCAGCACCTGTACTTGAAAGTTGGTTTAAAAAAAAAAAGCACCTTCCCAAAATGTCAATTATTCTGTGGCATGTCAAAACATAGGCGCAGACTTTTTCCTGGGAAAAGATCACACCTATATATATATATATATATATATATATATATATACACAATGAGAAAACTGCAACTAGCATGCATTTGGCAAATAGCCTGAGTATATTCTGTGTAAAGCTTAGACTTTGCCTAAGGGAAAACAGCTATTAAAGGATGTATCTCATGGAGTCATAGATTGAATTCTCGACCATTGTCGACCAATGAGCCCCGAGTTCATTAAGTAAAAACTTTAATTATTGACTATGGTAGTTATCATAATATTTTAAGTATACACAAGAAAGGCATTTTGACACACATGATAATAAAATCAGTTTGGTCTCATGGCTTGTAATGCCTCAAGAGGGTACAGAACAGGATAAAGTATTTGCTTAATAACGGTTAACTATTAACGTAAATTAAAGTTAATAGGCTGCTGATATGTGATAATCACAGTCCTCTTTTGCTCTTAGGTTTAAGTGGCTAGTCACTCACACGACCACTTGCACTGTTTGCATTTTATAACAGCAAAAATCTGACTTGCGGTTTCCAAAGTGAGGGGGAAGGAACTCAACACATTTGTTATGCCTTGCTACCTTAAGCTATGCACTGACTGAACTCAATTTCTGGCATAGGCTTGAAAAATACACAGCCTCACTTCTTTTCATAAATGATGCATATTCTGGTTCTATTGAGCTGTGTCTGAAAGCCCAATAACTGAAGAATCATATTGATATCTTTGAGGTCCTAATGATTGCAGGTCAAACTGCTGAAATAAACTTATAATACCTAATCCACAGAGAACAGCCAACAAGGATGATTCACAGAGAAGTTAATAATTGCTACCAATTATCCATTTAGAATCAAAAGCTTACCTTAATTATTTCAGACTAGCTTTTCTGTAAAAGCAATTTAGATATAATTGGATAAAACGTAACTACATACAGTACATACATACATAATACAGAGATGAAGGCCAAGGGTACTCACCAGTGTGCACAAACATGTGCTTGACGAAGTTTTGTTTGGCAGTAAAGGTCTTACAACAAAGAGTGCATGCGTAGGGCTTCTTTTCCCCATGCTGCCCCCCCGCCGCACCACCTTGCTGTTGACCTCCCCCGGGTGGCACCGTCAGTCCACTGGTGTACGGAGGCATGCTGGGAGAGGGCACTGCCACAAACTGGGGCTGCTGATTCCCAATGGACTGGGGCAGACTGAAGAGGAAAGGCTTGTTGTCGCTGGCTGACTGGGTTGCAAAGAGTGTAGGCAAGTAAGTGTTGCCTGCCGTTCCCATTACCTGGGAGTTGCTGGTCAAGGTGAGGGGCATGCGCAGGTTGCTGGTAAGTGGCTCACCTGGCCGCAGGTATGGCCCACCTGGCATCGACTGGGAGGACGCTAGGTTTGCTTGAGGCGGCTGCTGGATTCCAAGCTCACCGCTCTCTTGAGAAGGACCGTTTCCACTACCATCTTCAACCGCTTCTTGGGTCTGCTCGGGAGATGAATCGTTGACCTCGATCTGCACAGGGGTCCCCCGCTCACCTTGCTGGACTTTATTCGGACAATTGTCTCGACCGAACCCGGACAAGAAAGGCTGTTCGACGGAATCCGTTTCCGTGCCAATGGAAGAGCTGACGCCGGAGTCAAAGCTCTCGCCTTTGGGCTCGCTCTCGATGCACTCCAGCTGCTCGCTGTCCTCACGACAGTCCACAAGCCCGTAGCAATTGTACTCGTCCCCTTGTTCCTGCTTGATGTGAATATCCCCAGTGTGGAGCCTCACGGGACGAGGCTGTTTGCGGCAGTGCGTAGTCTCCGACGTGACCAGGAAGCGCTCCATTTGTTGCGAGCGCTCGTGGATGCGTGTGATCCAGGCAGGGTCCTGCCCTCCCTCCTTCTGCTGTAGTTGAAGGGGCGAGTCGTAGCTGGCCGTCACCGCAGCACCGGCATAGTGGGAGCGATTTCCACGGGTACCATTTTGCAGGCCCAACCCAGAACAGCTGGAGTAAAGCGAGGAATAAACGCGGTCAAGGCTCTGGTGAGATGTTTGCATGTAGCCTGATTCGGCATCACTACTGGGACCGGACGTGCCAGACTCAGGGGTTCCCCGTGGTGTCTCCTGCCCCGAGTCCCCTGGGACGACGGAAAAGCTGCCAGATCCACCAATGCCAACATTCTGTGAAACAATGCGGGTGCACTCGTCGATAACGGTCTTGATCTGAAGTATGCTGGCAGCTGTGAGGATCTGCAGGGCCTCGGACTGGGAGACCCGCAGCACACCGCTGTACATGAAGTCAATCAGTTTCTGGACGGACTGTACAGAAACCACAGAGGGGATCTCGATGTCACTGTAGCCCAGGAGCAGCTTGTCCTGAAAGAAGGGGCTGCCTGCAGCCAGCACACAACGGTGAGCTCGCAGCATGCTACCATGGATCCGAACAGTCACGTCACAGAAGTGCCCGCGGTTTCGCTGCTCATTGAGGGTCTCAAGTACAGAATTGCTAAAGTTGTGGAGATTAATGTGGTGAATGCGTTCGGTCATCCCCTTGCACCTGATGTCACCTGTGTGGCAGACACAAACACAAACACAAACAGAAACCAGATCAATCACACATCCAGCAATATTATGTTGATTGCACTGACACTATTTTCTTTTAGAGATGTTGTACAGCCGAAATGAACTCTGTATTTAAAAAAGGGCTATATAGATAGGTAACTTGACACGATTTTCTGAAAAATATTTACTGTAAGCTACACTTACAATGTCAGCTACTGTAAGCTAATTTCACTGCAAAAATAAAAAATGTGAAATCTGCAAATCATGCTAGAGCTTTCTAGCAACTTTTGCAGCTATTTTTGACTTAATCAATTGGTGCTAAGGTCATTTTTGTTGATGCACAATATGTGGGTATGTTCAAAATGGATTCTTACAGTATTTGTACAAAATCAAATACTTAAAACTAAAAATCACATCAAATACTAAAAACTTTTCCTGCATCAATGATGTTTGCAACCTGAAGGATCTTTTTCAAAAAGTTAAGATTGAGGTGGAGAATCTATTTAATATAAATGATTTAAGAAAACACAAAATAATAGAAATGCTAGATTTATGATGATATAACAAATAACAGAAGGAGTGTCTCTGGAATTTTCCACACGCTATTTTCAAAACTATTTACAAAGCTTAGACTGTGAAATGCACAGATAGAGATTGCCATTGCTTTAGGGCTGTAATTTAATTGCCTTAATAATGACCAATAAATAAACTATTGATAACCACAGACATGTGCTTCAATCTTGCATAATCTTAGGGAATGTGTATGGCCTGTAACTGCTTTTGTTCATTGACATATTTCCTGTAGAATGTGTATTCATTTTCTGTCTCTACCATATGGACAAAATGGTCATGGGATGTTGTTTGTACGAATGTAGCAAACAGCAGAGAGTATCACAGTGTCTCAGTTATTTTAGAACAATGTCCTGTTGATGTGCTGACATTCTAAGCATTTATATTATATTAATTATATTATATTACACATACACTTCTGTACCCCCCCCCCCAGTACTATACACTGCAGCAACAATACGAGAAGTGTGGTAGTATATTTACATGTGATTATTAAATGTAGGCTTGCAATATATATATACATATTAATGTTGAAACAGGCTGGAGCGAAACTGCCGGAAAATGGCACTCAAGGATGCATCATCCATCCATCCACACATATGGATTTATAATGCAAAATTATCAAGGTTAAGTAATTGGACGCCACTTGCAAATGTAATGGGGTCATCTGACAAATATAGTGAGGTCATGTGATTATCAAGCAGCATAACATTTATTGAGGAATAATACCTACTGTTTCACTTGAACTCAGTAGTTAATATACAGTGTACAGTGTTCAGTATTCAATAAGTAGTAAGCTAGTATTCCATTCCAAACATTCCTGCAAACACTCCACAGAATATAATATCCCACAATGCAAATCTCTTTAAAGCTTTACTTATTTGCATGGATGCAGCATGTGACTAACTATTGGAAACAATGTGTCAATTTAGCTTAATACCTGCATCCTGCAATGTGGCATATACACCCCGGCTATAAATTTCATTAAACGGCATTTTTCTAATTGTTTGCTTAAATTATGCATGCAGTTTCATAAGTAAAACTAATATAGTGCATGGAATTGATGTATGGAATATTATTCCATGGAATATTTGTATTTTTAGTATTGTCACACAGCAAAACGATTTAAATGAACTAATGAAGGCATATAAAAACAAATAGTGACTATTTACTGCATCTACATACTATCCCTCGGCTTACATAATATACATTGTAGCCTAAAATGTTAATGTTGAAATCCAAGTTCATGTTATTTTTCAAGTATTATATTTAAGTTAAAAAAAAGTATCAAAAATACCATAATCCAACGCTGAAAACAAAATATCATGATATCCTAAAGACAGAAAATGAAATGCAATTTTAACCCTTAAGGCCCGTTCACACCAAGAACGATAATCAATGTTTTCAGCTTAAAAAAAATTGTTCTGAAAGTGATTCCAATGATATAATTTCTCTGTGCTGTTATTTTTATAGCTGTGTTGTGGACTCTGCTATTCTTTTATAGAACGAATTTTAGATCTATATCGTTATCTTTATAGTTATCGTCCTTTGTGTGAGCGGGCCTTTAGACAGTAAAACACTATAATTCTACAATACCTAGAACTAATTTCTAAATCTATAATCTAGATCAGGGCACCACACATTAGACGTAAAGCTACACGTGATGATATTAAATTATAAGCATTTATACTTTAGCCCAGGAGTTTTCAAACCCGGAAACAGATCAAAGTTAGTCATCTTGAAGGACCTCTCAATTCTCTAATTGCACAGCGAGAAGGCGAGTAACGAGTGGAATAATGAGGTCTTTTCCCTCTTAGCAAAAAATCTCTTGAAGTCAAGAAGTTCCAGATGCCAAAAGATTAGTCAATAGAGGACAAAACAACAAAGCCGAGACGCCAGCAGATCATCTCACTATCCTGTTACAAATATATACCATTTCTGTTATCATCTATTACCCAATAAGCATACATCTGGGTTCTTTCCCAGGGTTTATCCCATCCCATTTGTTTACTTACTTCTACTTAAATTGTGTAATAAAGTAATAAACTATCTATTAAAAAAAGAAAATCTAATCCCACTGATCAGGAAAGTGTACGTTACATGTTTGACTAATGACTGATGAATGTTTTCTCCACTGTGTACTATCAGTGAGATGAGATGAGATATACAGTATAGCATACAGTGTGACCTTCAAGATTTTCCATAGCAGAGTCACGTAAGCCTCAAAGTTTTCCTGGCGTCCATAAGATCCTGGAGCGCAGCTGATGACACTTTTAAGTGACGCACGAGTGATCAAGAAAATTACAATATACAAATAAGCTTTCCTTCGATTCCTTCGTCCTCGTTTTCTTCCCTCGCATCCTATGAGGACTGGAGCTGAGACGCGAGGAAAGGAAGCGAGGATGCACAAATAAGAATAAAGATGCACCTTATGGCCCATTCCTCATACCCTCAGTCAACATTCCCTGTTAGTCCATTTGAAAGAGTGAATGAAAACGAGTGAGCGTTTCCATGAGTGTCATGGAAACTATGTATAAACCTTAATTAAACAATTTAATAATCAATTAAAAAGGAACAATATTACACTGTAGCCACATTGGATCAGCGGTTTGGAATATGGATGGATGGTTGATTCTTCTGGCGAGACGCGGGAATTCATTCAGCGCGACCCTCACAGTGCATTATGGGTATTCTCTAGCTGTTGAATCAACATCGGTTGTACACTCGTTATTGCGGTGCATTATGGGATTGAATGAGTGCACTCAATAACGTCCACTATGGTTTCAGACGGCACTACAAATGGCTGTTCCCTTAAATAGTGCCCTATTTAAGGCTATAGGGGCGATTTCGGACACATGCCTATGTCTCTGACACACACACACACACACACACACACACACACACTACAGGTCTTGTAGTCTCTACTGAGCTGATGAGTTTAATCAGGTGTATTAGATTAGGGAGTCACACAAAATGTGCAGTGCAGGTTTGAATCCTTTCGCCTAATAGCAACAATCTTGAGAAACACACTGAATGAACGATGTTGCTCTTCACAACATAACAGGTGGCAATGCCAGGTCTTTTGAGTAAATCCTACCAAACAGCATTAAACTATCACAAATTAGCACACAGGAGACATTATTTATGAAAAGTGGAGTGGCTGGAAAACAGTGACCTAAAAAAGCTTTTCTTTTCACAGACAGAGGGCAGTCTTGAGCTAGTGTGTGAACTGGCCAGCACTCGTCTGCACATGCAGCATGCGTTTCGCTTTTGCGTTACATTTGAAATCAAAAATTAAGTAAATCAAATCAATCAAGCTATGATGGGTCCATGGGATCGTTATTCACGCAATGAATTATTTTCAGACTTCTCTGAAGCTTACATTCACGCTGGTCCGCATTTGCAAGCACACGTCTGTCTATACAAACACTTTAGGAGAGAACACAAAATGTCTACTTTCTATGAGGTGCTGCGCCCTTTTTCAACAGAAGGCTTTGAAACTCCTAAAAATGCCCGGAAGAGTTTAAACACTTCTGAATATCAGTCGTATTTGCTGTGGACAGTAGAAGCATTAGTTCCCTTTGCAAAACGTCACCTTACAGAAACTCGCACACCGAAAGTTGAAAGCACACACTGTTTGCTCCTTTTCAAACGTGCATTCCTCTCTGAGCACTGTCATTACGGCTCTGTGTTATTGTTTAATGTTATTTTCAGTATTATTATTCTTTATTACACTTGTATTATGTATTTTGTGAAGTTTAAAGTGCATGAACGTGTGTGCGAGGGTTACATGTCAGAGACAGAGCCGAGTTATTTTAACCACACAGGAATGTATATGCAATGTATCATGTTTTCCACTGATGCATATGTTGATTGAATTATTCTCTATAAGGAATGAGGACTGTGTCGCATGATGTATACATCTATTTTGAACATCATACACTGCCGGTCAAAAGTTTGCTCGCTCTTATGCTCACCAAGGCTGCATTTATTTGATTTGAAACATTCTATTTGATTATATTTTAAAAAGTCATTTATTCCTGTGATCAAGGCTGAATTTTCAGCATCATTACTCCAGTCTTCAGCGTCACATGATCCTTCAGAAATCATTCTAATATGATGATTTGCTACCCAAGAAACGTTTATTATTATTATTATCAATGTTGAAAACAGTTATGTACAATTTTTCGATTCTTTTATGAATAGAAAGTTCAAAATGGGGGAGATAAATAAAAGAAATCAATACTTTTATTCAGCAATGAATGCATTAAATTGATCAAAAGTTACAGTAAAGACAGTTAATTGTATAACTAATATACTTTGTTATACAATTATTTTGTAATTTATAATTATAATTTTACATAAGATTCTATTTCAAATAAATGAAATAGAACTTTCTATTCATCAAAGAATCCTAGAAAACAACAGTGCACGGCAGTGTACTTTAAACATGAACAACATGTTTGCTCCCATGATTCAATAACAACGGGGATAAAAGCGTAAATCCAAGTCTACACTCCCGTAGCTCATTACAATAGCAAACTTTAAAATAGCAGTGTTTACTATTCCCAAGAAAACACTGAAATGTCATTTCTCAACTCATATGGTTTCAAGAGCATTTAAATGTTTGTGTGGTGAAAAAGGATGTGAAAAGACAGGTTAGCAGAACAGACCATTCACTCAGGATTCATAGCAAACAACATGCAACCTTTGAGACTTAAAGGATGACACGGCTAGGAATTAGGCATCGTTTCTGAAGGTTATCGATGCTAGGTGTTCTTTTAGACAAAGAAGAGACACCATGTACTTCTGTGTCTAGACATGTTTCTGTAAAATGTTAAACCGTTGTGTGTGTGTGTGTGTGTGTGTTGTTCAGGTGTTCCCAACAGTACGTTATGGGGACAAAAAGTGGATTTCTTTTTTGCATTGCTATGAGGTTCCTAGGATGTTTGGGTTAGTTCATAACACAGGACATCGCTACATGATCCCTAGTGAAAAAGAAGTGCGCTTAACTGTGGCCCTGTTCCAAATAGCACCCTAAATACTCGCACTGAGGGCGCATATCGACTCGCGAGCACCCCTCTGACACTTAAAATGACCCATGGGACGCCCTGTGGTCTAGCGGAATCCGCGATCACACACACATGCCGGCCATTGTAAGTCCACAGTTGTGCGACATTGTAAGCGCATATGAAATGTGCCATTTGGGACAGGACAGGACCTTTATCGAATGTGCACTTGTAGTGTTCTTCATATATTAATAGTATATTTAAAAACGGTCCTTGCAGATAATATAATATAAATTAAATAAAAGGCAACTTCTTAAAGAGAGTTTTAAAAAGCGCACTTTGTAATAATTTAAAATGAAAGGTTTTACTTTAAAAAATTAAATTAAATAATTAGGTTTGAATAATCTTTGTGGTGCTTTAAAGAAGTAGACTTGTTTTAATGTGTTGACTAACATACTAAAGCTCATATAATTTGAACTGTAGTGTGTTTTTTGATATTACATTTAAAGTTAATATATTTTAGAAAGTTGTAAAAGCATGTGTAATTACAAATGTATTTAAAAGTTTCAATAGAAATGACATTAAACTAAAGAATATTCTGGTTTACCATAAATGCTTGTCAGTACATTAGGTGATATACTTTATACATATTTCAAAGATAGCAGAAGCAATTTTGAAATTGAATGTACTTAAGTCCTACTTGAGTGGGCAAAAAATAACATTCAGCTAATCTCATTTAATATAAATTTAAACATGAAGTGCAATTAACATTCAGTTACATGTCCTAAAACATTAGCTTCAATTTGCATGTAAATATATTAATTTAAAGTATATTATTTGCATAACAAGTGCTCTTTTTGAAAGTATGCTAAAGTGTTCTTATTTTTCACAAGGGTATCCTTTTAAGAAACAGAACTGGCAGACAATTCGATGGCAGCTAGACAAGTGTGTGTGTGTGTGTCTGTAGGGAGCACAACAATGCAGATAAGCAAACATATTCAACTCTGAAATCAAAAGAATTAATATTTTGCAAAAAGAAAATGAAGCATATTTTAGGACCACAATCATTTGTTAGTATTACGCCATTATTTTCATGACAATTAAGCACGTTCCTCATCCCCCCACCCCTAAATTCTCATTACTGTAATGCATCCATTTTACTTTTGAGATTATATGTAATTCTCATTATTTTCAATGATGATTTTCATTATATTCTCATTACTGTAATAAACAAGCGGAGTGTGTGTGTAAGGCTGGGGAAAGCTTAGCCTTCCCCTGACCACGGGCATGACGTGTATGTACATGACTACAGATGTACAGTAGTGATAGAGAATTCAGTTTGCAGCTCTAGGATAATGTTTCCTTTAACCCAAATACAGTTATGCCTATATTTGTGTATATTCAACACACAAAGTATATGGTGCAAACAGAAGGGTTTCTCTTCTGTATGCCGTGGTGTCATTTTTTAATATCAGAAAAGTGGAAGGAAGAGAGGGTGTATATATTTGCAGGTCATCACATTGCAAAACAAGCTCTGTTATTATTAAGCATTTATCAACCAGAGAGAAATGAACGGAAGCTGGGCAAACTTACAGTCTGATGGTGTTCTGTAATTGTGTGTATGTGGGTGCGTGTGTGTATCAGGCTGGTGAAGAGGCACTGGTTAGATGCTACAGGTTGCTGGTGGTGGTGGTGCAGCGGAAGAGGTCAGTCGTTAGCCACTCATTTCATTTCGGTCCGGCCACAATCTAACCTCATGCAGAATCAATGTCGCCCTGCAAATAAAGCAGAGAGAACATTTAGTGCATGCCTTTTTTTAAAGACAAGTTGTGCAACATTTTCGGAGAAATAAATATCCATTTATATGTTTTCTCATCACATTAACAAGCAAGCAACAAGCACCCAAAAATCAAAGACTGTTAATATTTGACAATTAATTACGGTCCTCGAAACTGATTGGACGAGAGCTGGTTACGTTGTTCAGTGTTGAGAGCCGTCCATTCCAATGCACTACTTTTCAATTGTTTTTCTATGTAAACACACTAGATGGACGCGTATAACCGTTGCGCTCGCATCTTTAGCAGCGCCTCGCGCGTGACGCGTTTTTAAAAGCTTCGTTTTACTTTAAATAATGAAAATGCAGACTTTCTCATGCAAAATAAGTAACTATATTAGTAACTTTTCCATTGAAGTTTCAATAAGAGACACTTTTACAGCATCTCTGTATTAACACTCTCATGCTCACAAAAACTAGGACAAGGAAGGTATTCATATTCAATATATCACCAGGCCCTGACTGCATTTATAATCCCAATCATGATATTTGTCAAAATTTGATTATTTTGATCAGAATGAATGCATCCCTAAAGCAAAATCAGTGGCTCAGAAAAGCTGGTATAAACCCAAAACGAGGCAAATATAGATCTTAAAAACATATAGATCTTTCCATCATGCCTCCTTCATAAAAACACCAATCCTCCTTTCTTTTGTGAACCTACAGTATGAAGAGATTGTAACACCGTAACTTCCTGTCTATGGCTATGAAGGCAGGAAGCAGTTCCCTCGGGGTTATCACACAGACACATTTGTGACAGGCTTGCGGACACACTTCACCACCAATTACAGGGTCAAACTCTGCCGAAGGAGAAATCATACGCTCACTGGGCCAGGTGTCATTATGCAAGAGAGAGATGAAAGAATGGTCAGTTAGCCAGCCACACCCATCCTTTCTACACCACAGACGATCACATTCTCGTTCCACACACACACACGCACGCGCACGCACGCACGCACACACACACACACACACACACACCCACACACACACACGCACACACACACACACACGCACACACACACACTCTCTCTCTCTATCTGAGGAAAAGAAGAGTGAATATGTTGATTTATTTCCCCAATTGAACTATAGAAGTCAGCCATATTTTATTTCATATAAATTCAAATTCTGATCATGCAAGTCAAGTACCTAATGCCCACTCTCTAGGCATGTTATGAATTCACATTACCCATACTATTTTTGCATTACTATTTTTGTTTACACTGAAAATACTGAAAATTATGCACATTTTCTCTATAAGCTCCACGGAATACTCATATGCTACATATGCTTCCAAAATATGCAAGCTGTATACAAATACTGTATCCCAAAACACAACTTGATCTTCAGGGAGGAACATATCTCATAAGTGATATAAACCACAATTAGTAGGGTCAGATGCCCCCTTAAGACAACAATGCATTTATTTTTAAACTGTAACATATTTTGATATAGGCTTAGCATGTGCAAGATGCTGAAATAAATTATTTATAAATATTTTGATTTATGTTATGAAAATTTAGATGAATAATTGAATAACCAAAGCCATACAATGCAGAATGCCAGAAAAAGAGGTTCATCTGAAAGGTAAATTTATTCTGACATATACAGGCATATGAATATATAATTGCACATATTTTAATTGAAGATATGCCATAATAGCAACACAATGATTTCACCCGATTAGCCTATAGGTTTTAAAGCATATCAAAGATGTTTGAAATGTACATACATGCATAACTCTTGGAATTACTGAATAATAACCCAACGAATTAGGCTCCAATAAAAAATAATAACACTGATAACAACCCGTCACTCGGGTGCTTGTGTCCCAAAACACATTAATGTGTCCACAAATCCCTCATTAACAAATACACACAAAAACACTTTGATATTCAACATAATACAGTTTCAGATCACTATCTTTCAGAGATTAGATGAATAAACCTCAAAACTGTTTCAACTGACTAAATCTTATAAATGTTGATATTCAAATGAAATGACAAAATTGAGGAGAGCATACTCATCAAATGCGTTGAGATGAGAATAAATAAATAAATATGAAAAGAAATGAAAGGGGGAGGGGCCTTCTTAACATCTTTTTCATGATGCAAAGTTGGATTGCACTCTGAAGCATTAAGATTTTTTTCACACAAATGATTAAAATGCAAAAAAGCTCTACTCATTTCTGAGAAGAACTGAGCGCCACTCGCTGAATTTAAGGTCTTGACAAAATGTAGCACACTACTGTTGAAACGATCTTATTTACAAGATGACCACACACTTTTTTTTACAGCTCTGTATCTTCTATCCCGACTATCGAAGTCGAGGGCACATCAATAAAAGAAATCATGACAGCGTGAGTTTTCTATTCCAAGCACAGGCTTCCTCTCTCAACACGTGCTTACATCAGGGATCTCGTTAAACCACACTCTATTTTAAAGGCTTGGTTCACCCAAAAATTACAATTCAGTCAATATTTACTAAACCTCATAAAGTTACAAACCAGTTCTTCCTTGGCACACAAATAGAGAATTTTTAAAAGTTGTACTTGTCACGTTTTAACATGCAACTTCAATGAATGAAGCTTTAAAGGTCATAAGAGGACCATAAAAGTATCACAGGTGGTCCAAATGATATTCCAAATCTTATTAGAATTTTTTTATGGAATTTGTAGCATTTATTATAAATAACTTATTCGTGCACATGATTTTTTATTATTTTTTATTA
The DNA here is from genome assembly GCF_963993115.1 of Abramis brama. Classification (NCBI taxonomy): domain Eukaryota; kingdom Metazoa; phylum Chordata; class Actinopteri; order Cypriniformes; family Leuciscidae; genus Abramis; species Abramis brama. The sequence goes on from NC_139967.1 coordinate 44,755,751, forward strand.
ATGTACCCTTGTAATACAGTATTTAATCGAAATCCCCCCTCCCCCCCCCTCCCTCTTGCAGTGAAGCATCTTCTCTTCTCTGATGATATGTTTACTGGCGTGAGGGCGGGACGACCTGTCACTCACATGAGATCCACCAATAGCAAACCACAACCATCCAAACAATTCCCCATGAACAAAACCAAGTCCCGCTCTACATTTTTTCTTTTTCGAGAAGCTGTTTCACTCAGATATCCGTCATAATAGGGAAGAAAAGACGATCGCAACTTGTGTTTCGTGCCGACTTCAAGTTCTTGTTTTGGATGGTGACACAAAAATGGATGATTCCAAAGTATCAAGCATAGACTTTACAGGCCTTGCTCTTCCACGAGAAGAGCTTAATATACATTTCTATTTATTTGGAAAGGTACGTTCAAAACGAGGAAGAGGACAGGCACAGTGTGACACTGTCAGATCGCAGCATTTCACATGTAACTAAAAGATGTGATGACCGTTTACCTTCCCCTAACTCTTTCCCTTTCCCTCTCTCATTCCTCATCATGCAGTGAAGTGGTGAGCCTGAGACTCTAGACCTGTGTGTCATGCCCATGTTCTGGCCCTGCCAATGAATCCAGCATCCACCGCGTCAAAACAGCAGACTATCCACACAAACTCTCTCTCCTTTTCTGTTTAATCTTTCTGTAATATCCTCAGCATTCACCGGGATGACGAAAGACAATCATTTTATCATTGAAAGCACAAGCATCTTATAGATGCCAGGGTTGAACATGTGATTAAATAGATAGAGCCGACTCTGGATGAGCCACACTCGAAAGCCGTTGTAATATTCGCACACCTGTGACCACACCACACATCAATCAAATGTTATATTAATGCAGCAAGTTGCTGGGTTGCTTGGCAACCATAAACAGCCTACATTCTTGCATTACACACCTGCACCTTGCATTGCTATTTTTTAATTGATGTGCCATATGCACGTCAATTAAAGAGCACACTTTTATTAAAATAATAAAAACTTTTTTTTGCTTATTGGATAGTTTTACACAAAATGCCAAATCGCTAAATTAAACATATATGGCATTACACATATAATGATATCGTATGACAAGCAGTGTGGCATACTATGACATTGTAGTTAATATCACTAAAACTTTTTAAAAAAGAAAGAAAAAACAGTTCATACTGCAGCAAGCAGTACGTGAGTGTTTGTTTCTGATCGCAGCTAAGGTCTGTGGTAACGTACAGATGGCTTTAGTCACTGCTGTCATGTCTAGCAGGTTTTTTTTTTGCATCTCACGTCATAGCATTGTGCTTTATTTAAACAGTCAAAGAAGTTAATTTGCTACTGGCTATTGCTAGTCAGTTACAGGTGGTATTATGGGGGGAGGGGGGGTGCATTTGATTGTCTATGCCCCTGCGAACAAGATTAGTCCTGTACATTTAAAATGCGTAAAAGTTTTTGGAGTGCACTAGCATATGATTGATGGCTCAAAGCTAGACCTTGATTTTGATTTCATGGGGTTTTTAAATGCAAGAACACATTTAGAAAGCGTGCATACTGTGTGTGCATATTCACAGCATTTGTAGTTTTTTATGGAACCCAAAAGGAGACATTTTTAAGAACCCACGTGCAGCTCTTTTCCATATAATGACTGTTTGAAACAGCAGTTTTTCTCACAAAAACCATATGGTTCAGAAGATTTTTCATTTAGCACCAAGTCATATGGACAACTTTTACAACACTTATTTTGTGTTTGTCTCTGTCGTGGTATGGAAGAGTCTTCAAAAAGTCTCTTGCCGTATTCCACAAAACAATGATAGCATATGGGTTAGGAATGAGTAAATAATTACATTTCATACTTTTCATGAACATTTAACCATAGGGAACATGTGGCTTTGGGTCCTACTTGTGTCCAATATATATTCAATATTCGAGTGGAAACTATACTTTGGGCTCAAGGTGGGTCAACATTAGATGGAATTAGAGATGGAATTACATGCAGGTATTTTTCAATAAGCACAATTTAAAAACATGTACACAATAACTGCATTGTATCACATTATTAATTTAGATGTTATTACAGTTTAAGTGGATCTGCTTACTGCTTTAATCAAACTTCATGTTATTCTGACGGATAGCTTATAATCGAACTTTGACAAACAGCTCATGAAAAAAACAATTTCCAACACGTTACAAGCTGAATTTCTTGCCAGGGAGAAATCAGACATGACAGTCTGTGTACAGTCATTTTAAGTATAATTACACATCTCTGTTTTCTTTTAATATTTCACATTGTCCTTGTTGATATTTGTTGAAAAGGCTGATGTTTGTTTCTTCAAATACTAGTTTTATTTACCCATGCATATTTTCCATTTTATTTGCGCGCCTCAAGCAGACAGCACAGATGCATGCAATTAAAAAAAAAAAATCAACACTGAATTTCACAGATAACCTTTCAACAAACAATGCAGTCTTTGAATTCTCAAAATCTCTTAAATTTTTCATGCGCCCATACGAAAAAACATTCTCTCTTTTTGTTTGGTCAGTTTCATATATAAATATATATATATGTATACTGTGTGTATAAGTGTGTGTGTGTATATATATATATATATATATATATATATATATATATATATGTGTATATGTTTACTGTGTGTATATGTGTCTATGTGTGTAAATATATATGAGCAAAAATGCAAAATGTCGATGTTGAAAAAAAAGGTTCAAGATGAAAGGCGATACATTGTCATAAGCCTTGTTCTGTGATAACCATTCAAGCTGGAATGTACAAGTTGTTCTCTTTGCCATACCACACCATATTTGCCTGCTAGCTGTGTGGAGAGTAACCAGTAACCGTCAACACATGCCAGGTGCCAAACCTCCCCCTTACTCGCCAAACTCGCTCGCTAATCACATTACAGATAAGCAGAATTTATCCTATAGGCTACTTGTTTGAATGTAAGACAGAGTGAAGAAATGTGATTAAGATCAATTACTCTCTGCACCAATGCTGAGAAATCTCAGACAATGGTTTTTTTATTTTCTTCACTAGAATTCCGAAGCATTTAAAACCTGTAAAACTAGTTTGTTTTTAATCTATTTATAAATCAATGGGATACGCTTGTCTTAAATGCTGTACTTGTCATTATGTATATTGTGCTAAAACAAAAGAGCACGCTAATTTAATACTGCATCCCACAATTCAGTGCACTTCACTTAACCTTCCTTTTTCAGTGTGACAAATGAACCAGAAGATATATTAGTCACTTTTTTACACATTTTTCTTTTCTTTTTTTTTGTAGGATGTTTTTAAAATACAAAATCATTTTTCTCCCCATGATAACTGGACATCAGTCGTTGAATTAAACATGCACATAGTTAAGTGACAAGCTGTGCCGCATACAACAATTTCAAACGCATCTTATATTAAGGCCCATACTTAAAGCAAGCACATGCACGCAAACTCTTACATAACCAAGCTCACATTTGTGTTTTGTTGCACTTTTGAAATGTGTCAGACGGCAATTCATAATGTGATGCAGGTATGTGTTGCATTCTCTATAGCTGACATTATCACACTCATGAGACACTGAAATTTGTCAGTGTGCACTCTTGCATTGCTGTGATAGTAAGTAAAAAAACAAACAAAAAACTATTCATATGCATCACTGCATTCTGTTTTATTCTACTGTCCTGCATTAAAGCATTGCTCTGCTCAACTTCAGCTGCTCGCATCACCAGAAATCACCAGCTGTCACTGAAAATAAATGATGTCTGGTCACTGTCTCGGGGAATCGCTGCCATATGAACCTCTCTTAAGACAAACTAGACAAGGGGTATTCAATTAAAGTTCCAAGAGATCCGGTCACTATATCTCCTTCCCAGCGGAGGTCCGGACAATACTTTTTTGGAACAGTTATACGTTTCCATCGGGGGAGCCGTAATAAAAGAAAAAAAATCACAAACCTGGTTTGGTTAAATGGCCGGAGTCATCTATATGACAGATACAAATCCTTGTATTTGCTGCATTCTCGTTTAGCAGAAGTTTCTATTTTGTTGCTCACCGTTTCTGCTACTGTAAAAATAACAGCGTCGTCTGCTGCCGCTTTACGTCTTTACCGAGAGAGAAGCAACGCACTGAGCGGAAAGGGCTTGAATGAAGCGCGTTTGGCTCTATAGATAAAAATATTAGAGGATGTAACGGCGAAGATCATTACGGTAAATGACCCTGAACACCTGTGGTGTGAGCCGATCCGGTGTTTTGACACGCTGCTCACTTTAAACTGTAGAAACGGTGAAATGGTGCAATTACGTCCCGTGGTCCGGATGGAACCGGAAACGCAGTCCGCCATTTGAATCCCACTGAACTAGACTGTCTGCATGCTAAAATTACAATGACAGAATCACACTACAGCAAAATCACTCAGAAATCAACACAAGTTGTGAGCCTGGACCTCAAAACCAGTCACACGTCGCACAGGTATATTTGCGGCAATAGCCAACAATACATTGTATGGGTCAAAATTATCGATTTTTCTTTTATACCAAAAATCATTAGGATATTAAGTAAAGATCTTGTTCCATGAAGATATTTTGTAAATTTCCTACCGTAAATATATAAAACATTTATTTTTGTGAGTGAATGCAGCACAATAGCGAACATAAAAGGACAACTTTAAAGGAGATTTTCTCAATGTTTAGATTTTTTTGAACCCTCAGATTCCAGATTTTCAAATGTATCTCAACCAAATATTGTCCTATCCTAACAAACCATACATCAATGGAAAGCTTATTTATTATTATAAATCTCAGTTTCAAAAAAATTACCCATGTGACTGGTTTTGTGGTCCAGGGTCACAATTGTATTATATTAGATCTCTATGTAACATGCAAATATATTCATACACTGGACTAAAGAAAAATGATCACTAAAAAGTCTTAAACGGATCAAAGCTCCACCGACCTTGATGTTTATGAGTCTTATTACTTTGCATTTCCGAAATTCACAGATTTATCTCATTACTGTGCATTTTTTACTTTCTCAGAGATACAGTATCAGTCACTCACTCCCTTGTGCTCTGATTAACTTTCTTTTTTTCATTTTTTACTTTCTCAGAGATACAGTATCAGTCACTCACTCCCTTGTGCTCTGATTAACAAGGTTATTATTTCTGATACGTTACACCTGTGAATACCAGCCTATGCTTGGCATGGGTTTGACTGGAGTTTGTGCCCTTGCATTATACAGCCACAAAAATAATCCACCCCATATTGCAGCAATGGCACAGGCATTGTGTAAGATTACATTACAAAATGCCCATAAACTCCAGAAGTCTATAATATAGGCCACATACGACTTGCATTAACCATTCATGCCATGATACATCATCACACTCAAGCTCAATACACCACTAGAAATCAAGAGACATTAAAGGAATACTGTTGTTAGATGTGTGTTACATTCAAACAGACAGAAGTAACTCCGGCTACAATGTTCTTCCACAAAACTTACATAGTGTACCTTTAAATAAAAAAGAAGGGTTAATGGGTCATCCATTATTTGGTTTGCTATGCTATGAGTGAACATGGTGTATCTTTCCCACCCGAATTGGCAAAATATTTGCGCAACGGATGGCTATGACCTGTTATGACTAGACATTTAATACAAGTTACAACTTACAAAATGTCCTAATGCTAAACTTACCAAACGTCTCAATGCATATAAATCAGCAGATGAGTAATTTTATTGTTTGCGGGTGCTCTGTGGAAGTGGTTGGTCACGACTCAAAAATGTGTTGACGGTTTATTTCGCTAGGGTCACAGCAGCAGGAAACAAACACAATGCTATACGACAACACCAATAATATTACAATCCAAGTAATCTTAGAACTGAGCAGTCAAGATAGCAAAATAAGCAGACTTTTAAAAGGAAGGCAAAAACGTTTGTTGTCGCGAGGCTGTGTATCCGTTCAGATCTGTGTCGCAAATTTTGATGCAAATTGATCAGCTACCTGGCAGAAGCTAGAGATGTTAGGCAGATCCCAACACGGGGTCACTGTGTAAACCACCATGCAGGTAAAATGACTACATTAAAGAGTATTGAAGGCTCAATACATATCAAGTACAGCACACACACACACACACAAACATTTTTCAAGATTATGATGAGGCACTTAAGAATAAAGTGAACGAGGCCATTTTTTTTCTTCGCAGAAATGTGAAGCTAATAGTTTAATAAAAGCATTACATTAATTATAATGCTGTAAAGTTGTTCTATTCATTTTTCCGGTCATTCCATGAGTCATCACTCAAAATTGATTTTTGTGGAAATAAACATTTGTCGACTGGACTTGTAATAAACCCAGAATATTCCTTAAATATGAGTTCACTTGAAGCATAAATAAATATGTACATACCATAACAACATATTGTTGCCTACTGAGATCATGAAACCATACAAATTTAGATATTTAGAAGTCAAATATTGTCTGTCAAATTATTATTATTATTATTTTTTTACAAACTGTCGGCCAGAGCAGTTTATGATAATATCAATGCATTGCAGTGCTTGATTTTTAACAACATTTTATTTTATTTTTTTACAATTAGCAATTTTTATATTGTTTTTGATATTGGATCGCCACTTAATGTTCACTGTAAAATATGAGTTAATAAATATGAATATAAACAGGCTGCTTTAAATGGATGATCTGTCCAGCAGCTTGTTTGACAAAATATCAAGTACTAATGACAGTGACCCCAATCCATCCACCATCATTCCAGGCAGATGCTGATTTTAAAAGACACTAATTTGATAGACACTAATTTTAATAGGCATTGTAGATCAACCTGATATTAACGTGAAGCCGGCTGGTGGTTTCCGGTTGGGATCTCTCTCTGATCAGTCGTTATGCCACACCTGCTTAGTGCAATCCTTCAGCGTCATGGATGAACAAATTAGTGCATGAAGCTTCCAACATTCCACACTTTTTGGAATTTTTTGTGTCAACACACTATACTATTTAAACCAGGGCTATTCAACTGGCTTCATCCGAGGGCCGGATTATCAAATCGAAAAAGTTGAGGTGAGCCGGTGGGTTGGTTTGGGGGTTTAGCTTATTCATTGAAACATAACAGTTTCAATAAATAAGTTAAAGCATAAACCTAAAAAAGTATGGTATTTATTTGGAAATGTGGTACCCAACAGTATGCAGATATATAAAACCATATATATTGATACAGATAATTTACAGCTGTGTACAACGGTTTTCCTTGGAACAAATAAATTAATTACACAAACTCACAGCTATTGGTGAGAAATAATAATTATTTTATTTGCTATGCTCAAATGAAAGCATGTTCTGACAGTGAGACTTGATAACCACAGGCTACTCACTCCCACTGTATAAAAAATGCCTAAACACAGGTTAAAAACTATACACACCTTTACCAAGAAACTGACATAATTTCATAATTATATATTCCTCTACCCACCTAATAAATCTAATGCAATATAAATCACTATAACATAGTATTCAGTATAAATATTGCACATTTCTGCCCAACCCATGGTAAAGTACTACAGTACATTCATGGTAAATGTTTGTAAGGGTGATTAGGGGATTTAAAGTCTTCTAATGTCGTTCATGACACAACATTTCTCCTGTTTTCCTCATCAGTCTTGTTGGGAATGTTGAAGCTGTTTCATCCGATTTAATTCTAGTTAAATCATCAAGTGATATGTGGTTTGTAACAGAGAGGTTTCTGTCGAATTGAAACGCTTCCCACTGGTTGTCGCAATGCTGTTTAATAATAGTGTCCGGGACTGGGAGTAAACGCAACTCTGTGTTGGACCGTGTTGAAACAACTGAAACAACTGAAAACAGCGCGACTTGTTGTTACTGTACTGACAGAGAAACTGCTTCAGATGATTCAGTGACGGAGCGGTCCGAATGAATCCGAATAGATTTAGACCGTTATGCAAGCGCGTTTAGAAAGAATCGAACCAAAAGAATGATTAATTCACGAATGATTGGTATTCAGTCGACAGCAATACGGGACACATATAACAACTGCTGAAATATTCGCACGTAAAACGTTTCTCAGATCAATCGGAGCGAGTATCAAACTAAATCAGCCGCACCGCCAGGAAAAGAGGAGGGGGGAGGGTGGTGCCGGCGGGCCGGATGGAGATGATTGGCGGGCCGGATTTGAATCCTATTGAATAGCCCTGATTTAAAAAAAAAAAAAAAACGGCATAGAATAGTGCATAAGTGCGCAAATTGGGACGCACCTTGAGTCTAAAAATAGCTCACTTGTCAGATTATATTTCTACATTTTCTGAAGAAAAATTAAAGTGTTATTTGCTTGTGCAGAATAGTTTTTAGCACGTAGCTATCGGGTTGCTAGTGCGTTTTCAGGTATTTGCTTGCTGCCAAAGGAGCCCACCTAAAAGTCTATATGATATTCTGGATTAATAGGGCTCAGATCCCTCTTTTTTAAGTCTATGGGATTCCCCAAGAACTAGACTTTAGCATACTTTTAAAACGAGGACTTACGTGTTTATTACAGAAATAATATACTCGAAAGGAATATACTAAAGTGTGAACTGAATGTAATGGTTTCAGACACTTGATTGCGTGTTAATTGCAATTAAATTTAAAATATTATAGTTTGCATTTATATTAAATACAATTAGCTATAACTTTTTACCGATTTTACCCCCAGTAGGACTTAAGTACATCTTTATATTTCATTTCATTATTACTTCAGTTGTAATGGCAAGCATTTATGGTAAACTATATACTTTAATGTAATTTCTAATGAAACTTCTGTCATGTATTTAAATACATTTATTGTGATACATTTGAAATTATAAAGTACATTTTTAAAATAATTATTATCTTTAAAATAGTACTGAATAACACACTACAGTTAAAATTATAATCATGTACTTTGCATGTGCTAAGTGTACTTCTTTAAAGCATGACACAAGATTTTAAAAAACATAACTTAAAATGTTTGCTTGCCTCATCAGTGCAAATCTCACTAACATCATCAAAACTCCTCCAATAATAAAAGAAAGGCAAATATCTGAAAAATGTATTTTGAGCAGGTAAGTGGCTTACATGCCGCTGTTCTTTTGACTTGTTTTAAACAATTGTTTTAAAATAGCGTTACAAAAGTTTGGCAACGCTGAGATTAGACATAACGATTTCTTATATCAGATAATAAATAAAACAATAAAAAACTCTATTATAAAGCCTAGGCTATATTTAGGGAAATAGACTGGTTTAGAGACTGGCATTGGTACCAACATAAACATTGTTTTGTGATCCTACAGTCAATATACAGCATATGCTATGCAAACTATGTTGATTCGTGCTTTATTACAGATATTGTCACTTTCCATTTTTTGCTTGCAAACTCCAAGTTTCAGGTTCAATTTTTGTGGCTTCATGCTACTTCCTTCCACTGCACTCTTTCCTTTATTTAAAGGTGCTCTAAGCGATGCCACGCGTTTTTTAGGCCAAAACATTTTTTGTCACATACAGCAAACATCTCCTCACTATCCGCTAGCTGCCTGTCCCCTGAACACACTGTAAAAAAACGCGGTCTCTGTAGACACCACAGGCTCCACAAACGGCAACAAAAACAAACTGGGCTCACCCGCAACATGAAACACAACAAACAGTGCTCCAGCCAATCACCGACAAGAAGTATTTGAGGGTGGGGTTTGGGGGGGTTAGTGCGCGTGCACATGAAGTGGGTGTGGAGCGTGTGGAGGAGAGAGAAGCATGAAGAGGGAAGTTTGAATTATGGCCGAAACACGACCACAGAGACGACGTTCCGATTAACAAATTGCAAAGAAGAGGGACAAGGATAGGAACTCGCGAAATAGCGAATTTACATCGGAAAAACCTTTTAAAGGTGGCGAGAACTCCGCCGACAGAAGGGCTTCCAATCCGACATTCAGTTGCTCTGTTTTTGCAGAACAGGTAAATGCGTTTTTCTTTCTAAACTGACGTTCATGTTCGCCAAACCAACACAAGGATGTAATTAGCTAGAACTATGCAGTCAGCGTTAACTTTGGTGAATACAACATATAACGTTATGTTTCTAGCAGCTAGCGATCAATCTCTATTGTAAATCTGATCAAGCAAATTCACAGTAGGGCGACAATTTGTGGGAGGGAGGGTCTAGCTAACCTCCGTTTTGTTTGACAACAATTCGAATGTCAACAAGAAGTTACGACTCCCGGCATCGCTTAGAGCACCTTTAAGGATATGACATAAACAGGCATGGACAAATGACAGAAGTATGCATAGTGAAGCACTACCATTAAGTGGCATTTTATTTGATTAATATATTATATGCAAGTCCATTTTTAAAACAAAATACTTTTAAGACTTCAATACAATACAATTAAATGCACTTCTTTTTCACAAAACCAATCACTTTAAACAAGTACCTCTCGTCTCCTTAATAAGCCGCACAATCATTCATGTTCATGCTATATATGATGCATGATACCATTTACACACCAAAGTTTCATAGTCATGCTTTGCCATGTGTTATTTTATAGACACTGTAGCTGTAATGTTGTTATCCATATCATATCACCATCAGAATACTCATTAATTAACAACAGCATGGTAACAAGGCCTCAGATGGTGATGAATTAACGCTAATGTAGTCCACGATGCATACTGTACTGCATATATTGTGTGCACATCCTTTTGATCACCATCCACGCTGCCAGAATATATGCATATGAATATAAATGGCAGAGAACAGAGGCCATGATCAAAGCCATGTTCTCGGTATAAACAAAAAGAGAAGGTGCTTTGTCTATACCATGCAGCATGACAAACAGTACAGACAACAATGAATACTTCATGCATATTGATACGGGCAGAGGAGGTAAACGTTTCCTGATAAACACGCAAACACATGTGTGCAGAGAGACTGTAATAAAAGGAGCTCATTAGGGCACATAGTATGAAGATCTTTCAAAAGCTTTTTAGGAGCACATTAGATGTAACAGACATGAAAGCTTCACAAAACACTCCATTAGCCTCTCGAATATTTCATATATTTCGTCAAGCATAACATTACATACTAAGTGGCAACCCACTTTTTTGATGGCCTTGATTTTGCAAGTATTTTCTATTTCAAAAAATTTCTTCAGAAAAGTGTTCTAAGCCTTGAACCAAACCAACCGGCTCTGAAATGAATCACAACATTACATGAAAATCAGAACAAAAGACAAGACTGCATACTTTATTTTATTGGGGAATTAACTACTTATCTCATGAAGGATTGTGAAGGACATAATCGATTAAAAAACAAAATTGCAATATAAAATTAGTCATTTATAGTCATTGAGTATAAAAAATACAACATTATTATTAATATTTTTGTAAGTTTACCCTTGTGAAAAAGAAGTGTGCTTAATTGCACTGAATGTGCACTTCTAGTGCACTTCAAATCTTAAAAATATATTAAAAAAACTACTTGCAGCCTTGCAGGTAATATAATATAAATTAAATAAAAGGCCACTTAAGTGTAAGTAGAGAGTACACTTTCACGACTACGTTTCCTAACACACTTAAGTACACAAGTGCAGATTGTATCAAGATTAAATTTTGTCCCACTTTATATAAAGTGTCTTTAACTACTATGTACTAACATTTAAATGAATCATTTGATACATACAATTCACTTATTATGTACATGTTTTCACATTGTACATATATTTAAAAAAAATTCCTGAATGTATTTACACATTTTACAGCTGTAATTAATTATTAAATTACATCTAAAACGAGTAGCGGCTCCTGATCATAAATGTAGGTAGGGCAGATTCTTGGTCTTAGCGCTAGTTTATGATAAACATTTTGTAACTGATAACAGACATGTGTCAGTGTGCCACGTCCTGAAAAGTGAGGCCAAAGCGTTTCGATCGTCCCCAGGCTGGTCCCAGTATAGGTCTATAGGTCCATGTAATCGAATGGGACGTGAGACAAACTAAACAATCAAATTACACTCCAAATTCCCAAAGATGGTTTGGTCAAAGATGGCTACCTGTCATTTTAGGTAGTTTTTATCACGCTGATGTAAGTTTAAGTGTTCGTTTTTTAAAGAAGTTTGATCTTAGTTAGTTATCTGATGCTATAAAAATGGGTGTTTGACATCATGATTGACAGCTTCTCTGAGCAAAGATGTTACTGAGGCTCCAACAGACTTTTTTCTGGAGCTTTAACTTTAACATCTACATTTCCATAACTGTTTATTTCACAACGACATAATGAGATGTTCAGCAGTGAACTGTACTAACCAATTCTGCAGGAGTGTTACCGTGGCTCCACTTCACACTCACTATTGCGCAGACTCGGGTCCCGAGTTCACTGCTGTGGAGATTCAGGTCCCAAATCAGTGCAAGATGTCAGAGGCATATTGGGACATTGGAGGTGTAGTGACAAATTGGGACCCCCCCCCGAAATCGGGTCTCCTTTAGGACCCCAAGCGATCACATTTGTTCAAATTGCTTTTAATATGTACTCTCTTTAGCGCCTGATTACAATTCCTCCAAAATCATGTTATGGTAAATGCCGTTTCAACTACATTGTAACGACCATTTATGTCTGTATTAGTTAGCTTATATACTAGCATAGCATACAGAAAAGCGATCAGCCTGATAGCTTAGTTTATTCACAAATTTGCATCTATACCCTACATATATACTCAATCATCTTTAGGGAACTATTTTAACGATCTAAGCGCATGGTCTAAAGCGCACGGCGCAAGTTCACTTAGGGCGTGTCCAAATCCACTTTTGCTAGTTTAACGACGGGTAAAATGGTTGGTGCGCCGCGCTTGGTCTAAAAGGGTTGTCCCGATTCTCATAATGAGTAATAGGTGTGTTTGGGGATTTACATGCATTAAACCAATCAGAGTCTCATCTCCCATTCCCTTTAAATGCCAGTTGCGCTCGCGCCATAGAGGATTATAGTGGAAAGACTGAAAGCGTCTCCAGAGCGCAAACGGATCTGCTCGTGCACGAGGTTAAAGCACGCAAGCAGACCATCTACGGGACAAGCCGGATTCCACCATATCTTTATGTACACAATAATAATCTTTTCCATTGTAATCCTTTTATTTTTAATATTTGGCATGTTTGTGTGCTGCTGCGTGTCCCTGTGTGTGTAATAAAGAGTGTATCCGCGTTGTGGACCGGCCTATAGGCGCACATTATTAACTCGCTCTTTAAATAACAAAAATACTGCACCATTGACTTTAGACCAGGTTTCAGTTGGTCAATGGCTCAGTTTATTTCAGTTGCCTCAAAATAGCAACGCGCCAACAATGCACCAGAACACACACCTCGTTTTCAGACCAGCACGCCCATGGGCGCACAAATAGGCGCAAATGCATTTGCTATTTAAACAACGTGGCGCAGGACGTGAAAATGATAACTGCGTCAGGCTGAAACTAGCAAAAAAACACTTGCGTCGTGCTTGGCGCTGCATTGCGCCGGGTGTAAGATAGGGCCCTTAATGTAATTATGTGTTAAATTAAGTGTTAAATGTCCAAATATTTAATATATAAATAAAACAAATTAATGATGTTCAATTAGTCACTTAATAGGCTATTATTAATGAATTAATAGTTAATCAAATGTAAGAAATTCCATTCAATTGATTTATTACGCACTAATGTGTTTTCATACGCATTATATGGTAAGCTATGTGTATTTTAAATTAATATCATTTGTATATACTCAGGATAATCCTTAAAGGACAGTTTGGGGAGGACCTGATCTGTCATGACAGCGGCTTCACTTTTCTACAATGGAAGAGAATGCATGAACGTCATTCATCTTTTTTACAGTCTATGGTCTGACCCACTAGCAGTTTGCCAAGAGGTAATCACTCTTACTTTTCAGATTCAAATTATACCAGTCTACATTTTTATGTATCTGAAGCTATGACTAGTCTAAAAGAAAAAATGAGATGACTAACTTGTATATTGTAGTGGAGAAAATGCTGTATTACTGTTACTACAAATAAAGCTCTTTCTGATTATGCCATGTTAGCCACTTAACAAAATAATGTTGCCTCTGAGGCATTCATGTTACTCGCAGTGAATCAAGAACACATGAGATTCAAACAATAAGACTAACCGTGTTGAGCTATATATCAATGATTCGTTTTCTGTTGATAAAGGAATCCAAACAGTTGCTCATCTACAGGTGACGCTGTGACACGGCCCATTACAATGGTTATAACTGCGAATTTCTCTGGATTTAAACATTGTAGGAAACATTTGGGATAATGTAAGCACACAATTGAACAAAATATTTAACACTGTGCTGGTGGTTTTTGGATATTTTAATGCAAAAATCTTTAAAAAGCTTGTGCCTTTAAATCATTGTTTTACTTTTTTTTGTCGTGCTTTACAGAATTACACTTATTTTGATGAGTACATGTACTTGATTGCAATGTGTTATTCAATTTTACTTTTAAATTTAAGTTTAAAATGTACTAAATAGCAACTTCATCATTACAAATGTGTAATTACAAATATATTTAAATACATAACATACAAGTTTCAAGAGAAATCACATGCTTGTCAGTACATTCGGAAGTACACTTTAACCATATTTCAAAAACAATAGAAGAATTTTGATGTACTTTATTCATACTATAAGTGGGGTCAAAAAAGCTAATTGCATTTAATGCTAATTTAAACTATAATACATTTTCATTTAATTACAATTAACATGCAGTGTCTGAGTGTCTGAAAACATTACATTCAGTTCGCACTTAAATATATCCTTTTAAAATATCACTTCCATAAAAAGTACTCTTTTTAAAAGTGTGCTGCTAAAGTGTAGTTCTTTTTTTTACAAGGGTATAGCAAAATATTTAGATATATACAAAACAATAGAGTAGTTTGACTGACTCAATTGTCTCATTTGCTTTCACTGATGTTTTTTTAACACACATAACTTGCATAAAATGGAAGTAACGCTTGGGCATTCAACAGAGGCATATATAATTTCTTAACCTCAGAGCTCAATGTAGTTCTGTCTTAAATGGTTAGATGATATTGTTACATTACATGTGCCACTAGCTTAGCATAACAACTTTCAAAAATAATGACAGTTTTCATACAGGTTTCCTGAACAACTCCTGGTCAGTCAAACCGCATTAAACTCATGCCACATGCTATGATGCTACACCAGGCTGGTAGGAAGAGTCAGACGAAACAATGTTTTAAAAGCATCACAGAGCCACAGTGTTTGTCTCTGTATATTAAGAGTCTATTTAAGAAAGTATTTTTAAAAACAAATGACACTCTTTGCATTTTTTAAATGAATGGGACTTTTACTTGCGCCACTTTTACAGGCTGAATGGCTCTTAAAAAAGAACAGTTACAGGCGAAAAGAAGCAGAAACAAGCGATATCATATGTAAGCAGATGCATGTGTAAAAAAATGCGTCAAAATCATCAAAATTAAACAGCATATAAATCAAAACTACCTGATGTTACCAAATGAAATTTCACCCCAGGACGAGGTACAGGACCTTAGACTCGATCCACTCCATCTGTGTTTTGATCATCGTTCTGAATCCGATCCGCACATAGTCTTTGACAAAAACGCAATTTTGTCAGCTTTATGCTCAAAATGTTGCTTTTTTTAAGAAACGTACCCACATTCAGGTGTTAATAAAAAAGAATGCATTAAGCAAGAATAAAACGTTGTTTTTGTGTTGTTGTTGTAGTTTAAAAGCAGAGGGTCTGTTCTTTCTTTTGATATATTGCATGTTCAGATATTCATACAACAAAATATTCTGGGGGCCATGAACATTTTGTGAAAATTATTTTAAAAAATACTTTTTAAAAAATGCTTGTGGGGAAAGAGTTACATTTTATTAATGAAACAGCTCGAAAACATTTTATCGCTAGGAAATTTGAAATGACCCATTAAACATGACCGAATTATGCACTGATTTAGACATTTCTCCTTATATAGAACCTTTTTGGCAAAGTGTTCTATAAAATTGAGTCAAGGACCCTTGTGTTCTATACAGAACCTCACTGAACCCTTTTTGTCTGAGAGTATGCAATGCACTATGCAATTACATCATTTCTATAACTTCGGGACATAGTTGTGATCTGAGATTAGTTTAGTAGTTTCTCTGGTAAACATTGTCAGAAATATTACAATCCTTTGGAGTGATCTGAGGTGAAATTAGGTAACAAAAGTGCAAGGAACCCTGAACGTCAAGAATTGCTCCCAGAGATCCCACACACACACACACACACACACGGGCGGGTGGGCAGCCATTCCCCTCCTTCTCGCCTGGCCCACAGTGGGTGCACAGCAGCCGCCTGCTACCTGCCCAGAATCCTAATCAGTCCAGGGGTCTGTCTGTCCCCCCGCCTTCTCCTGTCTCACTTATTCTCTCGCTCAGACTCGCTCCACCCACTCGCTCACCCCTCCGTCTCCCGCCCTGCCTCGGACGAAAGGGGCCGATGATCCTTCAAAATTAATTAGATCCCTCCCCACCCCCTTTTTCCAGAAAAAAACTCCACCATAAGCACCCCCCCCCCCCCCCCCCCCCCCCCCCCCCCCTTTCACAGCCCTTGTTTTCCCTCTCCCAAAAAATCTCTAATCTTAGAAGGGAATCTTCTCGGAGATTTATTGCAAAAAAGAAACTGCTGAGAGACTACAGGAAGCGTTTTCCGTGTGTTCTGTCATTGTCACTCCGCTGGCTCTCTGTCACTCAGAAACACAAACTGTCAATACGTCCCTAGAGGTCAGTTTGTCTGGAAGACGCTCAGACGGCTGTGCCCTGCTGCCGCGACAAAGAGCACAGGGTGACTGAGACCAAAGAAAAGAATAATAACGCAGATGACGGACAGGCAGGGAGAAAAAAGTAAGAAAGAAGCCGAAATTCAGGTTAATCAGAGACGCTTTTTAATGAGGCGGCCATCTCATAAAGCATGCAGTGTGGTGACTGGAAATCATTTTTATCAGGGATGGGGGGAGAGGGGGGGAAACAAAGAGAGAGGCAAGGCAAGAAAAAGGTGAGGGTGGGGTGTCGGGCAGAGAGAAGGAGGGAGGGGGGTTTCTGGGAAAGGATGTCAAGCATCTGAATAATATAAATCTCAAATATGCAAATGCGACTTACAATGCTCGGCATTCACACATTGTCCTTTGCCTCTGAGCCTGGTCTTTAATGGCACACAGCAGAAACAATAAGAGTGAGAGGTGGTGCTGAGAATTTATTTATAACGGTACCGAACTATATTCGTACATTAAACCAACATAAATATATTAATGATGCCGAATGGTATACACTGACCTGCTTTCCTTTTCAAATACTAAGTGCTTTTTGGTGTCTGCTGTTTGTTTATAGGTGTTAATAGTCTGCATCACAAGTGTCAGAGTACCATATTACTCACAGTGGAAGTATGTTTGAAAACCACAAAAAATAACTTTGAAAGGAACGGAAGCAAGAAAGGAACGGGGCAAGATATTGAAACTGGCAGTGTCTATCTTGTCTAGATTTATGGGCAAGAATAATTCACATCCAATGAATCACTGAGACTCTGTGTGATATACTTTTTCCTTTGCTTGTAGGTTTTGGCCAAGTTCAAAATCATAAAAACGTCCTTACTGCAAACATAAACACTGCAACCTACAACATCGATATTCCCCAAAATGTTTTTTCTCTGTAAAGGAAATCTACTAAACGCAGCATTACAACATGCTAATTATATTATTAGATCGATCAATCAGACGATTTTTTGATAATTGCATCGACCTGTGCTTGACCTATAGTCTCAATCCAATAGGTTTGCTTATTGTGAGTAAATACTATAAAAAAATAAGTGTTTATGCAAATGTAGCTATTAGTTCTTAATTGCTGTCATTGAATTGTACAACATACAGTGGGGTTCAGATCTCTGCTGGACCAAAACGATAATCTTATGTCAACCTAAAAAATAAACAGTAATGGGATTGTGGGAAAAAACCTAAGAAACATGATGACATTTAGGGCCAGATTTACTAAAAGCTCGCTCAAGCGCAAACTCTCTTTTGGCATTAAAAACTACTGTCAGGATTTACTAAAGACACGCAGTGAAAAATCAGCACTGAAAAGGCGTGGACAGGGTTAATTTTGTGGCTGGATTTATTGCATATGCATTTATAGGAGTTTCCCTTTCAGATGTAAAATGTACGGGAGGAGAGTATTTAAATGAGTCACGCAACACGATTCACTAATGTTTGCACGAGTCAATTTACTGGTATTCGTACCATTATTTACCCCAAAAAAGCATGTCTTAAACCAGGCGCTAATTCGCACTGCTCTCGGTAGATTGCGCTGGTCATTATAGAAATGATCCGGCTGCGTCTGTGTTCTTTAACTTGCGTCATTAGTAGATCACGCGCAGGACTTTCCACTCCCATCGCCGCTTGTTTGATATTGCGCTCTCACGCTCATTTGCCCTGTTAGTAAATCTGGCCCGTAATTATTTTACACGATTGCTTGAGTGCATGCTGCCATTAAAGCGCAAGGAGGACATACCAAACACTGAGAAATTGTGAAATTCATGTTCATTTTACATTTTTTTTACAATATAATTTGTAATGAAAATATTAGGAAAAAAAGCAGAAGCACTTTCACTGGTGCTGTCAGACATCTGAAACTCTTTTGGAGTCTATATAAGGGCATTATATTGGCCATCATTCAATCTGATCTTTAATTATCAGTATTAAGGTCAAACACTATTTTTTACAGGGTTAATGCAAGCACCTGTAAGTGTAATCACATAGCAGATTTTCAACCAGCTTTCCAATTCATTCTCCATCCTTCCCTAAGCATCCATGCTGTTAATCTAGTCAACATTACACACAAACGTGCAAAAACGGGACCTTTATGGGTACAGCAGCTTTTCACAGAGGCAGTGCCCTTAAAGAGACATCTTTGTACTTCATTTTCCCCTAAAAGGATCATATTAGTACCTTAAAGGTACATATTACAGGATAAGGTATTAATCATAGACTGTAAAAAATATGGACAAAGCGTCTGTGACGTCACCCATAGACTTTCTGAAGAACGGTTTTGAAGCCGTTTATGGGGGGTATGGGCGGCGCCATCTTGGAAAATCTTTGGAAATCCTAACCCCGCCCACCTTCTGACGAAGCGCGCGTCACTCAGCTCGCTCTGCTACTCCGGTTATCTCTGTGTATATTTTAGGCAACGAAATATGTGTTCTTTTCGTTTTCATTTAAAGAAATCTTAAACATTATAGCCACTCAAATGTGTTTCAGGCAACGCGTATTGATTATATTCACTGCACATAACGTTTGCCTATTTATAAAAAAACTAAATATAAAACACAAACCTGCCTCTTTTCGTTTTAAATATAATATAAAAATATTAAACATTTTAATATGGTCCAGAGGCAATATGTGCATTTGTACTAAACAACAGATTTTGCAGTAAACAACATTACAGATCATCTTCGTTGTATTAAAATTTTAAATGACAAAACTCAACCCAGTCTCTTTTTGTTAAATTTCAGTTTTATCAATATTAGCCATTATAAAAGTATAAGTAAAAGGTACAAGAAGCTATACAAATAAAGCAAACAATTCAGTCAAACATACAAAGTCAGCGCTCTAGTCTAACCATACAACGGTAAAGTTAAATAGCTTATAAAGTTATGAAACTTCCCCACAGCCAAAACGATTGGCCAGGGAACAAATTATAGATTTACAAGACCAAAAATCGCCCGTTAGATATACACAAGACGAATTATATCTCATGTTTAACCACTACAGAGACGCCAGAGTCAGCGGCAAATGTCAGAACGACTAGCCGAGGAAAGGCTGTTCCAGGCGGGGTACATGAGTGCCGAGCGCCCGGTCATCGCTGGATCTCACAACTGGATAAAATTTTCATAAATCTTTAAATAAACCACAGATTTGAGCTTTAAACAACTACATTCTCGCCTGAAAAACTCTTAAAACTACATTTCATGATACAGAAACAGTAGTATTATATTTCAACTGTGTTAAAAAATGGCGCTTCTTATGTTGTCATTCTCCTTGGCGCAGCCTAAGCTGTCAATCAAGCTATCAATCAAAGTTAACCACGCCCTTATTTGTCATACATTTTATATCTAAATATAATCTAAACTAACGAGTTAGAAAAAAATTCACCCCCCTCACAGTTGTCAGGCACTCGGAAGCTATCGAAAAATACAATAAAAGTCCATGGGACCAACCTGTAAAAACATGAATTTGTGCTGTGAAAACGGACATTTTAACATGGGGTCTATGGACATTTGCTCCCTTTTGGGACCTCCCTCTAGCGGATTTTCGATGTATTGCAGTTTTTCGCACTTCCGGGTAGGCTTCATTTTTCAGATTAGAATGTTGCCGCTTGGTATTAATATGCACCTTTTAGGGATAAATCAGGTACTGCCCCCGGTGTCAAGATGTTGTAAAGGTAACATTTTTACCCTGAAAAACTCGATTTGCTTGCCATTTAAAATAGACAATAATATGCTATGAAAACATCCTTGATAAAAGAATAACTAAATGATCAATCAATCTCAGGATTTAATTACCATTGCTCCAGTTGTGTGAACCCTACAGGCAGGTTTGCATTAAAAACACCTACACAGCGCATCAGTTGTAAAAAGTGAAATGCTGTTGCCGTTTGTGGAAAAACAGTAACTACATACATTAAGAAATACTGTTTTGTTCATGTATTACATTTGCTTTTACGAAGAGGTGACATTTACATTAAAAAAAAGATTTATATCCTTTAGGTCTCTACATTTTGAAATGGCTCCTCATGTTTCTTAGTAAATCTGAAATCAACACACACACACACACACATTCATCATGAGATATTAGAAACACTGGCTGCACACACACTCTGTTGAGGTCTGTCGTGGTGATGGTAAACTCTGCCTTAGGTTAGAGGAGTAAATTATGTTAGCATATAAATGCAGACCAGACTGCATGAGAATACACAAAGACAGACAGTTCTAATGAATAAAATATCACTTTTGTCTTTTCTTTCTTTTTTTCTTTTCTTTTTTGTTCATGATTTTGTGCAATACAAACATTCCTCAGCAAGCTAAAACAACGGACTGTTACCAGTCGCCGAATGAGATGACAAGATATGTGCCGTCCTCTTGGCGGCATTCATCATTTATTTATTTAGCTAGCGTTCATTTTGAGTTGAATAGGTGGCTTCACTAAATGTAGAGCAACTGCTATTGGAACCCTTTTAACGCGCAACAAATTGAGTACAGGATGCACATTAATGGAGCAATTTTTTTTTTTTTTTAAACAGTCTGTGATTGTTTGAGGAGAAAGTCTTTTGCTTTTACACCAAGCTGAAAGTATTTAAACCATTCAAATGCAAAACGTGAGAAGCAGAATTCCTACATGATTAGACCTTTAAAACAAGAATATCATTCGTTTCTAAAGCACACAAATAATGCTGTAACCAGACGTGCGAAAAAACAACAACAACCCATGTTAAACATCCTGACCTGTTCAGACTGATCCCCAGTGAGCGTGCTCGGCGACTCCTTGTGCATTTCAGATGCACAAAATCTGTTTGCTGATTTACATGAAAACCTACAATTGTTTTTTGACATACTCTTCAACCTTCCACCGCTTTGCCGTCTTCTCAGTGTCTGATTTCTCAAATGTGATTCCGGCACGTGAAAAACAAGGAAGTGAAATACAGAGAGTCGAATGCTCTGCGATTCCTTTACAACAACACACCAGGCCTGACCTGAAACGACCTCACGCTCTTTTAGGCAAAGTGCCAAGAAAGTCTTCCGGAGAGAAGCTTAAATTGTGTGCTTATGGCCTGTTGCCATCTAATCGTAAAGTTACGCATGTTCCTGCTTTATCTGAAGCTCTTTGTCTTGTTTTGTTGTCAAAGTCATACTCCTCTGTATTATAATATAGACGTAGTTGTCATTATGCAGACTTTAGATGCTTCTAATTTTTACTCTTCTTTTGGTGAAACACAATATGGATGGGTTTTTTTAAGTCCAAAAATTGTGTTTTTAATTTGTGGTTTTGTTCATTGACATTTTTGTTTCTGAATATTGCAAAAGGTAAATGGCACTTCTGAGTCACAGCTTATTAAAAAGAACATTTCTCCTGCTTTTGTGCAAACTACTGCTAATTGGCTTACTAGGTACTGGCATTCAATCAAATGCCATAAATACTTATAAGCAGCATATAGACATGTCATGGATCCATGTGATTACCACCATAGGGAGTCTCTGAAGGTCCAACCAGTGCAGGTTTTGTATCAATAATACAGTTATTTTGCTTTATTTCAAAAATCATTACTATATAAACACTAGAGCACACAGCGAACATGCAGTAGATCACATAACTTGCTCTGTTGATGTTTTTACTATGTTTGCTGTGATTCAGTGCTTCTTTTCAAATGAGGCTCCCACTAAACTCTGCATATAGAGAATTACGTGTGCAAATATATTATATTGAAAATTTACAAACGTGCAAGCTCATTTGTTTCGTTTCTCTTTTTTTTCATTAGTTTTTTTCATGCGCTATATGAAATGATCTCAATTGTACTGATGTTCTGCATAATGTTCCCATTTTTCGGTAAACAATATTGTACTATTGATTCAATAGGTCCTTCTTATATATTAGTGATATTGGCATCTTGAGATTTTAATGACATGATTTAGTGAAATATGATGCATATAACACATCTAAGTACACTTACTGTAATATCCATTTGAATAAATATCTCAAGCATCACGCACTTGGGAAATAATAAATAAATAATTCCATACCATTTGCCCGCTTCATTAAAGTGTAAATCCCTGTTAATTTATATCACTCACTATGCTTTTTTTCCAATTTTTTCCAACTCTTCAGTCACTTCTATTAACTACAGTTCTGTTGCATTATATTTGGTGTAAAATTGTAAAAGGGGAAAAAAGGGAGTGAAAAAGAGCCCTGTGACAGGCATTTTTCTATGCCTATTTAACCGAACATATCACAAAGATATTTTCAAGATGGACCATTTGACTGTTCATGTGACGGTCTTTAAAATTATTCGAACCCTGGAGCAGATATTGGTACAATTACAGTCTTATCATGTTGGTACAGATGTCCAAGGCAACTGCCAAAAAAAAAAAAAAGAAAAAAAAAATTCATATCATGAGCAAAAGGGGGATAGCCGATAGAAACAGGAAGTCATGAGAATCCTTAAAAAGAT
Source organism: Abramis brama (assembly GCF_963993115.1). Classification (NCBI taxonomy): domain Eukaryota; kingdom Metazoa; phylum Chordata; class Actinopteri; order Cypriniformes; family Leuciscidae; genus Abramis; species Abramis brama. Next base: position 44,779,069 of record NC_139967.1, read on the forward strand.
CAGAGTGGCGATACTCCCACTAGTGCTTCAGTTCACACTCGACTCCCGATCTGCAACGCCAGACCCTCTCTGCATGGCATCAATGGGGAATGTGAAGGTTTAGATTGAAAATGATGGCTTGTTTTTAGTTGTGTACGACTGTTGAGAATTGAATGCCTTTTGATAGTCATAGCAATGTCAGCAAATACACTTCTTCAGCCTACAAAAATGGACTCTGAATTCAGCCTGGTTCACCAAAGCTGGTCTTCATTACTATGGGCTTAGGAGGATATGTGACATTGTACACTTTAGATTTAAGCAGACGCCATATTTATCTGTCTTCTGGATGTTATAACAGACCAACAGCAAACAGCAATAAACATTTTCCAATAATCAATGTACGGTGATCCAAAATTAGTGAAGCTTGTTTCCAACACAGAATAAAAAAATGAAAGATTCGCAATTGTGAGAAACAAAGTCAGAATTGTGAGATAAAAAGTCGCAATGACCTTTTCCATTTTTTTATTCCATGGCAGAAACAAGCTTCTATACTAAATAGATAAATAGCCTAATTTACACAATTAAAGGGGTCATGATGAACTGCATTTTTAAAATATATATAAATATATATTAGACCCCTCTTGAAGGAAATGCAGCCTTTAAAAAACAATGCCAATGACATAGTCATTTAATGGTAGTTAATGTAATAGAGTTTTCTTGAGGTCACCCCTGTACTAGAGATCACAAACCACTAATCGTTCATGTGTGGGCACTAGATGTCATTACTTGATTCCCTTAATATCAAGTCATGCTCACGGTAGAGCCAAATGATGTCCAGCTCCACCTCTGTGGATCTAACGGGTGGAGGGATATATTTATGGGTAGGGTTAGGGTGTGGTTGGACCTTCTAGCTCCACCCATTACGCCAAAATTACAACTTAAGAGGGGGAGCTGGACTTTATGTTCCACCTATGGCTCTGCAGTGAGCTATGAAAATAATGACAAAAAAAAATTAGCCTGAATAATAAGCACTGAAAAATAAACAGTTACTAACAGTTTGCAACAGCACAAACCCTCTTTTGGTGGTAAAAAAAAAAAAACTACTGCCAGGAAAGACAAATTAGCATTGAAAGGGTGAACAGTTATTTTTGTGGCTGACCGTATGTGCATTTGTTGGAGTTTCTCTTTCAGAAGCAAAATTTATGGGATGAGCAACATGATTTACAAAGGATTGCGGTAGTCAGTTAACTGGTATTTCTGTCAGTACCACTATCGAACATGATTGGCAATTGCATACAGTTGGGATTGGTGGTATGTAGGCTTGCTACGATAGTCGGTGTTACCGGTGTTACAGGGTGTTCAGTCGCAACACCGGTTTCATCACTTGAAATTCCCGCTGCTCTTGGTAGATTGTGTTGGTCGTAATAGAAATGAGCTGCTGCGTCTGTGTTCCTTAATATGTGCATTGTCAGTAGATCAGCCGCAGAACTTTCCACTCCCATCAGTGCTTTTATGAGATTGCAGTCTCACTCTAATTTGCCATTTAGTAAATCTGGCCATAAGAAGGTAATATAGGATTCAAAATGAATAACCAAAGCCAAAACTTCACAAGAGTAATTAGGGCTGCACACTAATAGTCGACTAAACTTTAGTCGACTAGAAGTGGCTTAGTCGACTAAAATTGGTTGGTTAGTCGCAGAAAAAAAAAAACTCCATAGGAAGTGGCGAAATCACGCAGTCCGTGAGGGACCGATCTAGTCTGGCTATCACCAGACCAAGCTTAATCTTTTAAGATTGAACATTAGTCTGGGGAGTCTGCTCTGTATTTTCTACTGCACAAGAGGCGTGATCAACGGGCATAGTTCAGATGACTCTGTACGCAATTGGATAGTCCTTCAACCAATCAGACCAATGATCCGGGTGACGTACTTTGCAGTGAAAACTCCAGGCAGGAAACGTGTCAACAAACGTGTTGGTTTGGAGCATTGATCAGCGGTTTGCAGAAGCAGCGATGGCATCCAGCGATTTTTGCAGGTTGTCCAAAATAAAACATGAAAGTGAGTGGTGTTTACACCCACTCGAGTGATTTGTTTGCTAAACTAAAGAAGCCACTGAGCATCGTCGAGAGGTTAAAAGAAATTGGATTGGATTAAACCCGCCAATAGCGCGCCAGGTGGATAAGCCAGTTTGTGATTGGTTCCCGCAGATTTGTAACGGAAGCAGGATAGAAGAATGTACAGGTTTCCAGCCTGAGCTGCAAGGCGAAATCAAATCGCCGGCAGATCGGCCTGGGTTTACCCAGTCTAGGACCGATCGTTAACGGTGGGTCCTTGTGGTAATTACAGTTTGTCAGGCAGGAAATCCAAACGTTTGCCTTTCATCCAGCGACCTCAAATATGGCTTATCATTTGAAATATGTAAGTAGCAACTTTATATGGTTGTTCTCTCTAACGTTAACATAGATAAACGTGCGCTATTATTAGGTGCATATCCAAATGTTTTAGCAGAATGTGGAAGCTGAAGTGTAGTGCACTTACTAGGTAACATAGAGGCGCCGGCACAATCACTTGCATTTTTTCAACTTAAAATACTCCGTCATTTTTTGTTATATGGAAAAGAGTAATACGTCATTCCAAACTGGGTCAGCTGACACTGACTCAGAAAACACTATTAATAAACAATTAAAATGTCTCATTGCTATTTTTTTCCAACACATTCATAATCTTTACTTTTGCCAGTGCGTGAGGCATATATTCCGCCCCCAAGTATTTAAGTAATTAAATTTATATAAATGTGTGATTATACGACTAAAGGCTTAAATGAAGACTTCTAGTCGTCTAGAAAAATCTTTAGTCTTAATGGTAATGTATATCAACATTAACGCATGCAATTATTTTCCTTAACGCATTAAAAATAATTTCACGCGAATAAATTACCGAAGCACGTGAAATTGCGTCATTAACATACTTTAAATCATGTAGATATATTATCTTAGAAGTTGGGAGTTTATCACACTGAGCATAATGGCGCAAGTAACCTTGGTAGGGGGGAATTTCTATTCTAACCCTCTAACCCGATTTCACTTCTCTGTTTGCAATCAGATCAATTTAAGCGGATAAACTCTGGAAAAGTTTTCAGTCCAATAATCCAGTTAGTGAATTAATTCAAACAGTGCTATAATGTAAAGAAAACCAGGCTGATTACGTCAGAGAAGTCAGAGAGAATAGAAACTCATGTTGTGTTTTCAGAGAATTATTCATTCCAGTGTGTGTTTCGCTTTAAAACACGAGCTCTGTAATTTTCTGTCATTGTTTCTGAAGAGTGCGAGCCCTCACGCATCGCTCTGTGTGAAATAAAGACTGAACGGAATGTCAAAACATCCTACCGCTGTATGGCCAGATGGAGCGCAAACTACGTTTCTCAGCTGGATAAAGCAAACCAGTGTCTCGCTAGTAAAGTTTTGATGGATGAGGATTGCAATCAAGATAAAGACGATTGCGGTGATGTACAGGAGTCGTACAGTAAGCATGTGTGAGTCTGTTATATTGATGAGCAAACAAACCATGTATGTGCGCTCTCAACGCACTGATTGCATTGTATTTTTGCACAGACACATTTCACTACATTTTTTAAGCATCTCCATGTGGTCCTGTTCGGTATTGCAACTTGACTTGTCTAAAATGTAAACAAGCTCTTTGCTTTTGCACTGCACACATACTCTACCTCTAAAAGTTTTTTTCTGTAATGTTCATGGGGCTTTGGTGTGCATGAATCTATGAATTATATGGACTCCTTGGGCCCTATCATACACCCGGTGCAATGCTATGCAATGTTTTTTGCTAGTTTCAGCCTGACGCAATTATCATTTTCACGTCCTGCGCCACGTTGTTTAAATAGCAAATGCATTCGCGCCTATTTGTGCGCCCATGGGCGTGCTGGTCTGAAAACGAGGTGTTTTCAGGCGCATTGTTGGTGCGTTGCTATTTTGAGGCAACTGAAATAGACCAGGTTTAGGGAAACCTGGTCTAAAGTCAATGGCGCAGTATTTATTTATTTTTGTTATTTAAAGGGTGCACTGGTAATATGCGCCTATATGCGGGTCCACAACGTGCATACACTCTTTACTACACACACAGGGACACGCAGCAGCACACAAACATGCCAAATATTAAAAATAAAAGGATTACAATATAAAAGATTATTATTGTGTACATAAAGATATGGTGGAATCCGGCTTGTCCCGTAGATGGTCTGCTTGCGTGCTTTAACCTCGCGCACGAGCAGATCCGTTTGACTGTTCCGTTTTGATCCGTTTTAGCAAAAGTGGATTCGGACAAGCCCTAAGTGAACTTGCACCGTGTGCTTTAGACCATGCGCTTAGATCGTTAAAATAGGGCCCCCCTAATATCATTAGGCTATTTAGTGTCTCCAAGTGTCCTTTTTTGGAAAGACACCAAAATTTACCAAGAAAAAAGCTTGCAGAAAATAGTTTTGTGAGTTTTTACTTTGCTGGATATAGCAAATGATGAAAAAATTAACGTGTTAAACAAGTTAAATGGTGTATGGTTAATTTCACGATTAGTGTGCGATTAATCTCGATTAATAATTGTAATCTATTGACAGCTATATGATATGCATATATATAAATATATATATATATATATATATATATATATATATATATATATATATAGTATATATATCATGGTGTCAGACAAGATGTATGAGGCGCCACGTAGGATTTAAATCAAACTTGGCCCATCAATACATACATAACACACGTGCATATACACCTATAAATTACTCGCATATACATGTATACTATTGGATGTTCAAAATACATATATGAAATACACGTGCACACTAATATGAAATCCATACCAATACATATTATGTTAGTCATGAATGCATATACACTTGTGAATAACTTGCATATACATATAAACTTGACGCACGCATACACCTATAAATACTCGCATATACATATAAACTGCCATGCATATACACCTATAAACACTCGCACATACATATAAACTTCCATGCATATACACCTATAAACACTCGCACATACATATAAACTCGATGCACGCATACACATCCATAAAACACTCGCGCATAAATAAAACGTGGATGCATGCTTTGTGTATATATGTATATGCGAGTGATTTCATATGTGGATGTGCATGCACTTAAACTTGTGCGTCAAGTTTATATGTATATGCAAGTTATTCACAAGTGTATATGCATTCATGACTAACATAATATGTATTGGTATGGATTTCATATTAGTGTGCATGTGTATTTCATATATGTATTTTGAACATCCAATAGTATACATGTATATGCGAGTAATTTATAGGTGTAGATGCACGTGTGTTATGTATGTATTGATGAGCGAAGTTTGATTTAAATCCTACGTGGCGCCTCATAAAGATGTGATTACATGATACTTATTACAGTTAGTGGGGGAAAAAAGCATGAAATCTTTCACATACTAATGAAATCAACCTAGAATTTGAAACTGTGTACATACCTATTGCCATCATACTATATTTACACACAAGGAAATGAATACACTGTCAGCACACTGACTGTAAACAGGAAACCTTTCTTTTTCTTTCTTTCTTTCTTTCTTTCTTTCTTTCTTAAACAATGGTATTGTTTTTTCTAGTAATTCCAATAAAGCAGCTCAGTCTGGCAAATCTCCAGTGTCAAAATATAAGGCCTTTAGAAACCTTACGTCGACAGATTAATAACTATGTTGCAATTGAAACATGCTAGGACAGCCAACCATTTCACAAGATTTACAGAGAAACTGGAAAAATCTCATTAATGTTTTCCACCTTATCAATGAAAATAAAGATGTGACTTAATTGGATGTGTGAGTTAAAAAAATCAGAACAATCCTTTTGATGAGGGGTCATAACACGCATTATTCATTAAAGTGAATTAAAAATCAAAAAAAAAATATTATGCCTTCCACAGAAGGGTTGCTTAATATATAACCCCACACATTGTTGCACATTTAGTATTTTTCCCTAGATGCTTATGAAAAATAATGCTATAGAATTTTAAGTACCAACATAAACAGCTGCATGAATGGTGTTAAAACATAGGGCTGCAACTAACAATTATTTTCACAATCAATTCATTTGTCAAGTATTTTTTTATTTAAACAGATTAGCAAATATGTGTGTATACAAACTGGGTTTTGCACTTGCTATAAGAAAAAAATTATCTGCTTTTGCTACAAAAAGTATGGACTAAAATATTTTTTGTATAATTGTGTCAGACTGGCTAAACAATTCACTTTCACCTCTGCCAAATTACCTTGGCAACAACTGCCTGGAAACGAGTGGGTCAGTGACATGGCACTAATTGTTTTGTCAAAATCTATTAATTTATCCGAAAATACATTAGAAATGTGATTTATAGGCTACATACAATGACTTGAATGGAATCATCTTAAAGCCATCTTGATGATGAATAAGTTTTTCATTTCACAATGAAAATCATTTTGATATTTTTGGGGGCATGAAGTAAAAAGTGTCAGGTTGTAACAATCGCCTTGATGTCATAATGAATAAAAAATCCATGATGAAATAATTAATTTGGCATAGTATTATTAATTTATAGAAAAAAAGGGAAGCAGTTTTGTCAAAATATTCTAAATATATATATTAAAAATTGAAGTCCACCAAGTTAGTGTGACCAACAATGTCATGAGGTGCAGCTAACATGCAGGAAAGCACACAAACATAATGATTCATCATGTCAAGGTCAATAAGTTTAAAGAATTTTTCCATCTCTTTATATTGGATACTCTTGGACAATTTATCATTAGAAGCTTTAACATATTAAAACACCTAAACTGCTATAAAATTGTAAAATACCACACCTGCTGTCCACATAAGTAATGGCTTTGCTTTTTATCTTTTTATCGTTAAGATTCTATTCACACATTGGCATCAAAATACCAGTGAACTCTGTGATTTCAATCATCGAAAATTACCTTAAAACACAGCAGGGTTTTTTTCCATCTCTGTCCAAACTTAATAAATGGCCCAACGCAAACTTTTTACATGCCCATAATTTTACAGCTTTGTTCACATAAGGCTAGGTATGAATCAGCTTCACAAACAGTCTTTTCAACATCACAGTATCATTATTTCCGTGTTGCAAATATTCAAATGATCACAGAAGTACTGGAATAAAAGTTTATAGTTTGGATATAAACACTGATGTCTATGGTAGTAAATCACCTTTTGAAAGTAACTTGAAGCTTCAAATAAAGATAGTGTCGATTACATCGTTACACCAGTAGGTGGCAACAAGTGACTTAAAAAATTTATTTGTCATTGAATCTGTCATTCAAGAGATTCATTCAGAAACACTAATGAAACAAGTGAAGTATTTATGAGTCATTAAATCATTCATTCAAACAGATTTTTTTAAATAAGTCATTCAAATTAATTAAACCTTTTAAATGGACTGCAGCAATTAACATTTTGTCAGAACCTCTAGTAAATTACATTATTTTGTTTAGTTGTCAGTTCAGAATCGTGATATCGGTCAAAAAAAAAAAAAAGGATTCTCAGTTTATCCAGAATCGTGCAGCTCTACAACTAATACAATTTTACAACTGTAATGTTACAGCTTCTCATTTACCAGTATTTCACAACAGGTCCTGATCTCTAAACGGTAAAATGTATTTTCCATAAAAGCCTGTATGTGTGAAAGCGTCTTGCTACATACACCTAAAGTGTAGGAAAAAATACAATCACATGTTAAAATGAATTCTACAAAATAAGCAAGTAAATGCCATCCTCAAAAGAGCTGCAAGTATAACACATTCACATACTGGTGCACACTATGTATCTTTTCTACTAAACTACTAAATAATATAATTCTATAGAATTACAATCACTAATATCAGCAACAATATTGACTGTGATTAAAGGTAAGGCAGCAACTATTTTTGGTGATGAATTTGAAAAAAGATGAAAAAAAATTAAACGTTTCATTTTCAGTAGGCCTATTATACTTATACTATACCTATTATACCACACACACACACACACACTTGTGTGTGTGTGCAAAACAACTTGTCCCAAAAGTATATGTGTGTTTCTGTTTATATATAAATATGTATATGTATATATATATATATATATATATATATGTGTGTGTGTGTGTGTGTGTGTGTATATATATATATATATATTACACACACCCACACCCACACATATATATATATATATACATACATACACACACACACTATCATATATATATATATAAATACATACAGTATATATATATAAACAGAAACATACACACATATACTACAGAAACAAAACGCAAATTCTTACATTATAAGAACAGTAAAAGTATAATCCCTACAGCTGCATTGAACAATACCAGCACTCAAAACACTTGACACAGAAACCCAGCCACACACACGACATGGCCTTCTTTAAAAGCTTTATTGTGGACTGCTCTCGTACTTGTGTTGTGCACTTTTCCTGCTGTATCTTGTTCTGTTTGACATCAGCTATTGATTATCATCACTTAATTGTTGCAACCCTAATCAAAAGATAATTACGCTACAAAATGTTTCATAGTAGGCAACATAAGTATATCTCTCTGTTCTCTGCTTTTTGTAGAACGCAGATTGTGTTCGGCTGGCTAGAAAACAATACAGAAACACTTGTCCCTCCGTCCAGTTGCCTTATTACAACTGTCCTGGACGCAGATACCAACCATAACCGTAAATAATATTTGTTTGTACTGTATAACCTAGTACACACGGTATACCTTACATTTCCCTGGGTGGTTAAAAAAAAAAATATTGCTATAAAATTATTATATTGGCACTAACATTAGCGATTCATAGTATAAAAATATGACTCCATATTCTCTGTTTTTGCTAATCAGTGAGGATATTGTAGATTAAAAAATCTCAAAAATGTTGAAAACAATTCACACACTTGCTACTCTGCCAAATTGCCTTGGCAACAATAACCGTCCTGGCAACAGGTATGCACACCTATGCAGAGAGTTTTCAAGGCCATTCTTACTTCAAAACGTTCGAAATGTTTCCTCAGCTCTGCAGCTGTCCTCTTTAAGCTGGCCCAGTTCATACATACCCATAAAAACGTCAAGTGCTCTTTCCAAAATGGCCACATAATACAGAGTAGGATAAACAACACCTGGATAGAGACACTGCAATAACGTGAAGCTGCCTTCCTCCCCTCTGAACCAGACACAAGTCACAGACAAATGTCCTCAAACTATAGCAACACACACAACACAAACTGATCCTGTTTTAAGACCGGGGTCTCAGGGGAAAGAATACGCCTTTAAAATATTTACATAAAGACAGACAATCGTGACCTTTAAAGAGTCTACATATTGTAGTTCCTTTTGGCAGCTGGAATCTTCCATGATGTAAATATATATATATATGCAACATTTTTATATTTCTGGACTTAAATACCTCGCTAACACTCTCTCTCTCTCTCTCTATGTGTGTGGCCTGGTAAACCCTACATTATGGAGACAAAATGTCCCCACAAAGATGGCAATATCCGAAATCCCTGTTTTTTTTTTTGCATAAAGTGTTCTGTGACGGAAGGATAAGGGCTAGGGTTAGAATGCACAGTTTGTACAGTATACAAATCATTATGTCTATGAAAAGTCCCCATAAAACATGAAAACACAACGTGTGTGTGTGCGTGTGTGTGCATTCGATGACAGTCCTCAGAAACATGATACATTATATATCTGTCCCACCAGATCCTCCACTGTTTCGAGCAGCACACCACTGACCGTCTTCAAAAACTAGTCTTGCCAGTAACAATAAAGACTTGTTAACAATGTGCAGTGGTAATGTGTGAAACAGCCTTTACCCGATTCCGCATTTGCGCCGCCGTTTCTGTTAACCCATGTGTCGCTATTACTTCTCCTATTGGAGCACGTTTGGAGCTGCCCTTTTCTCCAAAATGGAGGACATTCTATCTCTGAGTGCTCTGTGCTCCAAAGCAGCTCCCTCCCTTGCGTTCGTCAGGCCCGCTTTATACAGCCCAGTTGTAAACAAATAAGAAGTAAACTTGGCCAAACTCTGAGAGAGAACTCTTTGACTACCTCTGTTTTATTTTTTCATCTCCCTTTTACAAACCATTTCCAGATATTTTCCTTTAGAAATGGCAGTGATCTCACTAAGACTTGTAGAAAACCATATGAGTGCCGGGGTTAGCTGAGGACACGAAAGCACCTTGGCAAACATACAACTTCCCTATTAGAATCCAAGATACATTTTTCACATCAGTGAAATGCCTGTGTACTCGTTTATGCATTTAAAGAGACACGCTGAAAAGATCCTCGCGATGTGCTCGTTTTGTCTTATGCCTATACACACTAAAAGAGAAAAAAGGCTTTTATATGCATGTACAAAAAACAAACTCCCTGACACTTGCTTATGTTTTACCTCGGGAAAGCAAAAGTGTTTGCGTTGTGAGTGACAATGTCATATTGAAAATGCATTCTTGCTTATTTCACAAGTGTAACTTCACATCGAACTTTAGGCAGAAAAATATTCACCAAGTTAATGCTGCAACACATGACTGACAATTATGTATGCAAAAGGGCGGGAAAGAGTTGTTGGCACACTCGCTGTGGAAAATCCCCATTGTACCAAAGCAACTCTTCTTTCTGAGGTGAATGTTGCTAGTCCGCCAGGTGAGGTCTAAACCTTGCTGCCTAAAACTGGTTTTCCTGATGTGGGTGTGTGAATAAGATAGCGCGAGTAAGTGACGCTGCCTCATTCGGGGCATCTGAGGTGAACGGCGTACAGTACAAACTACAATGTGTTACAAGTAGGAAAAATGCATCACTGGGAATAAATCAAGGTGGAAAGCACAAGGACGTCTCCGTCACTGAAGCAGCTGCTGTTCAAGGAAACACAATTACACTTTTAGAGAGGCACATGTACAAAAGACAAAGGGGTTTCAACTTTGACCTGGATTTAGCATACAGTCGAGACCTATATTAAGAATTCCCTTTTAAACCCGCAAGCTGTTGCGTTCAGCATTCCCGCTCACAACTGCGGTCTCAAGCCCAAAATCCAAAACTTGACAGGAATCAAAGATCTAGCCTAGTCTCTGTGCAATCTGGTGAGTCCAATCAGCCCTATCTCCACATTCTTAAAAATAGCGTGAACATTAGGAAATCACTCATCAAGACGAACCTCGTATGCAGGAAAAAAAGAGAATAGAATTTATTCTTCTAAAATAAAGCCTAGAGGGGTAAGGGAATGTTCAGCTCAATTAGGAAAAGTGGATAGCTCACTAATTCTGATAGATCTCTCAGATTAAATTGTCAAGTAATTACATTGCAAGCATTCACTAAACGCAAAAAAAACTGAAAAGAAATAAAAAACAGAACTTCACAGCCCAATTACAACCCAATTCTAGATGTTAACGCAAGCATCTATGTTTCATAGCCTCAACAAAAAACAGGATTTCACAAACTGTTCTGCGATCAGTGTGAAAAGCAAACGGCTACTGTTTTTGAGTGTAATAATGCGTCTTATCTTGCGTTTTCTGTCTACGTGGGATATTTGTACATATGCAAACTGGATAGAGGGGTCATATATCTTTATTGTTATGGATAGATCCATGAAAGAAAGCAGGCAAAATCAAAGTGTGAACAAATTGCCACTGTCTTGTGTCTGACCATTGTTACCATGGTTTCCCCTCAGGCTATGTCATGAGTTTTGATGTCAAATTGTTCTTCTGCGTAAGAGAAACATCATCATGTGTTAAAATTCGTACAGTAAGATACAGTATTTGAATGGATCTATTCTAAATGAGCCGTAATTCTCGACTCAGTACGGAATTTTGTTAGTTCTTTCATGTTCTGACTTTGTTTTTATGCCTAATGTTTTGTCTTCAGTGACATGTTGAGGGCATTTTGGCACATGTTAAATTTATCTTCAAAAAATCAAGAAAAAACAGCCCTAAAGTAAAATGACTCCTCCTACTGGTTAGGCCCTGAACATCATAATAAATAAAGAATTCTTGTTTATGCATGTTTGCATAATTAAAACCTTAGCATAGACACTATGTTAAAATAATACAGGATATCAATTCGGGAAGGAGTGTGGTTAACCATCCTATGGTCCAGGATTTCCTCAACCCATGTGACACAGACACAGGATACCAAGCAATCAAACTGAATATAACATGATCATTATGATATGCAATATCATTACACATGCCAGGCTGAAATTTAGCTGTTGCAACTATATCATGAAGAAAGCAAAGCTAAAAGGTCAAATGCCTATAATAGATTTTTTTTTAAATTACCCTCCCCCCTCTTAGTACTATGCCAACTGACAATGCATAAGAATGGGTATTAGGAAATTTGTGTAAGCTTAAAATTGAATGAACATTCACCCCTGCACTTTATGGTGTACACGTGTGTGTGTGTGTGTGTACATGTTTTACTATCCCAGTGCGGACTTCAACCTGAATGCACACAGACTCATGGGGACTTAAATTCCCCATGAGGAAACAAGCTTATAAATCATACAAAATTATTTTTTGTTGAAAATGTACAAGACATTTGTGTGTGTGTGTGTGTGTGTGTGTGTGTGTGTGTGTGTGTGTGTGTGCGCGTGCGCGTGTGTGATGTAAAGTATAGCTGTCGTCAGTTCTGCATCTGGGGGGTTAACAAGGACATGTGTGTTTGGCTCTTTTTATTCTCTCATTCTCCTGTCCAGATTCTCACAAGATTCCTTAAAGAGGAATTATCCGACCTTGACATTTAATAACATTAGTGAAGGTCACTGTCCAAACTGGTTAAGATATCTCTGTAATCTGACATAGTAACCTCTGGTCTAATAGTACAGCAAACAGTATAACAATAACAGTAATCACTGCTATCATTTAAAGTATAATTAGAACAGCCCTACCCACTGTGATCAATCACCTTACAATATCATTGAAATTTTGTACACTTTCAATTTTTTAATTGTAATTTTGCATATTTTTAATGCGTCATTCTGTCAAATAATCAATAGCAAGCCAACTGACAAACTCTTAGTCTCGGCTGTGGCATGTGAGCATTATGTTTGAAGCACTAAGAGGGTTTGATGTTTCCAAAATAAACAGCACACAATGCCTTCTTTTGATCTACGAATCCCAATATTCCTAAGATCAGGATTTATTTGTTGTCTTTTGGGCAAATTTATCATTTCAATCTCCCCAAAAATAGACAAAAGAATGTTTAACATTTTTTAAAAACTTTTAGTGAACATTAAGAATGGGATTATATTAGTTGCCACTAACTCTAAGTCTGCAAGTATTAATACTGCATCTATGACAGGCCAAATAAATAAATCAATAATCACACACACAAATTAAACCACTCTGCTGTATCATTAAACATCCACGAAAACTGATCAAAGGTCAAGGAGTATGAACTGAAGGTAAAAAAAAATTATGATTGAAAGCACAAATCATGATCACAGCCTCTTATATTGCCACAATAATGATTAAACTCAATAAGTGTATCATTATATATAAGCAACAATCAATATGACCCTCAGATCAATAATCGCACTAATAAACACATTCATATTTAGTGCAGACAAATAAGACAGGAAAGATAAAGCTAAATAAAAATACAGGCTTACATATTGATAATTCATGTTTGGGAAAGCAGTGCTCTTAGTTAATGTTTAGTTATATGATACAACTTATCAACAATAGCTTATTGTTTAAATATGAAGCTACTTAAGAATAATCAACTCTCACATGTATACATCCAGGTACATACCACCTTAAAAGGCACACACATCTTTACAGACAAAAGTGTCACATATAGCATCACATAACTGAGCAAGAGCTATAGCCTCATTACAGAAAAGTAATAAGAAAAATCTCGTTTATGGTGCATTAACACATGAAAATCAATTCCAGGAGGAGCACTGCTATATCTATAGTGCGACTGCTGGGACTTCCAGTGTATTTGTATTTGCGACACGTTCAGCTAAAAAGTTTATTTTCGGATTTTGTAGACACTATCGTATACTAACGTAAAACATACATCTCAAGGTATTTTTCACGCATGCAGCAACTTAAAACTCGGTAAAGCTGACAGACAGCACGCAGGCAAGGCCCTCCTCCCCATTCACTGCCCAGATCATCCATGAAGAATTGAAAAAAAAAAAAATTAATACACACGCGATTAAACCCGGATTTCAACTGAATTAAACAGGTGCACAATAAAGAAGAACGTGTAGCCTAAGCAGAGCAGTACACGTGGGGGAGAAGCTTTATTCATTAACTAATAGCCTATATAACTTGTATGTTCACCAAATGAGCTGACTAAAATAAAAACCTAATTTGGCATGATATAGAAAGAGTTAATTTCCTCGACGTTGCCCTTACCTGCAAAGACACGACGAATTTTACAAAACCATGAAAAGGAGGCCGGTAGCAGCTAAAGAAAAAAAAAAAGTATAGTGGGGAAAAAAATAATAATAATTGTGAAAGACGTATTGTTTCTAACATAGGTATGCATTTGCAATAATATTAGAAGCAAAAAAGAGAACGCTATAATATTTTATGATGATTTATAGTTTGTTTGCCATACGTTAATGCACGCCTATATAGCCTATACATCACCCTCTTCTGAATCAGATGCAAAGATAGAGATGAAAGTTTTCATCGTGAAACTGCCGACATTTAACATTGATTGAAGTAGGTTAAAGAAAAAAAAAAAATGTTATTCAGACATCCACAGGTTTAGGAGACTGGCTAACAGTTCTAAGCTAGCAACAAATATAGAGCAGCACACAGGGTTAATATAACAGAGGCCATGATTTACACGTGCAAACCTCTTTTTTTAATAATGCAATCTGCCTCTATTCCATATACACCAGCACTTTACTTAAAAAATAAAATAAAAAAAATCCTTAACGCTGAATTAAGTATAGGCTATTTCAATAGTTGTGTTTTTGTATCAATAAGTAAAAGTCAAACTTCCAAGGCCGCATTGACCGTCTGAGAGACTGGCGGCCAGCAAATTCAAAAATAAAAATAAAATAAAAAAGCAAACAAACATAGTCTACATTTGTAATAAAAATAGGATTTTTGCATTTTGTTTACAGCAGGGTTTTTCTTCTTTCAGCTCAGATAAAACATCCCAATAATCAAAGTAGCCAACATCGGATAGAATCTCCCAACATAACTGCCAACCTTTTCATGCCATTTGCTATAAATACACAGATTATATAAGCCAGACATTTTATAATACAGCGTCGGGAAACAGAGGGCATATGATAAATTAATGAAAAATGTGTCTGGTGTGTTTTTCCACTGCATGGTTCTCATACCCGCCGTCTCGTACTACACACAGATAACAATACAATCAGCGCTGTGATCGGACGCTGCTCGAAGGCCCCGTAACCTCCAAAAATTGAAGAAGCGCTCCTCTCTGCTTTGCCATATTAAGTTTTTTTGTGTTAAAATGGCCGAGTGATTTATTGTTTGCTTAGCCTACAAACGCGTGCGTTATAGGCAACAAGCTGGCACTTCACAACACCGAGTCAAAAAGAGGTCATTCAGTAAGTACAAGCATTAGAATAGACGGAACAGATGGGCATTTATCAAAAATTCGGTTTCTTGGTACGAGGACTAATATTTCGGTCACTTCGTTACGCTGCGTATCCTAATTCAATGAAGACAAATAACGGACATGGTAAAGCGCCAGATACACTCCCTACAAAACTCCATAGGCTACTTTCGAATAGAATTTGTCCGACAGCGTCTACACAAAACAACAATATTGGTAACAATTATGTTTGCCTCAGAGAGCCCGAAACCGGAGGCTAGCGCGCAAATCCACCGGGGTCAATAAAATATTAGCAATAGCCCGGAAAGGACTCCAGATAAGCGGCTGAAATGTTTGAATTATCATTTTGTATCTCGTCTGTAGTGAAACAGATCATTTAGTCTCGTAGCGATACAATTCTTGACACTTAACTAGCGGTTAGAGCGGGTGTTATTCTATCAAATATTTTGGTCGTATATGTAGGGAAGTCCCTAGCGGCTCCGTTGAGTCGTATTGAGCTTTTCGTGTCATGGTTCAGTGTTACGTTTAACACTTCGCAAAATATCAAAACACACAGCCAACTGAAATAATACGACTTATTAAAAACTACAGGCAAAGTCCCGATAGCCCGACAAGTGTTAAACTAATAGAAAATGAGTGATCAAGCAAGGAATTATGGTCGAGACGTCACTTCATAATCTTTTTGTTTAATTCCAGACAAACATTAGATGTTTAGAGAGAACTCACATAATCCAGAGTGCCAATTCTTTCACAACTAAATGTAATTTCGCGAAGTTTTCTTCAAAGCTGCTTTACGTATAAAATATTGATGAACAAGTCTTGCGTTTGAGCTATTAGTTCATGCTCCATGCTTAAGTTTTTTTTTCACCACATTTCTAGGGAACGACTGCTATTACTCTTATAAATAGCCTAACATAAATAGTAGGTATAAGTACCCTCCCTCCCCCTCCCTCTCCTCTCCTCTCCCTATTTCTTACCTGCTGCTTTACGGGTCTTTCTTCTCCAGTGGCTACAGCGCTTCACAGCTTTTCCCCAGGCAAGGACTGAGTTTATTAATATTGTCCCTTACTTTGTTTCATTTCTCACTTCCATCTTCTTTCATCTCATCAATAAACACACGCTGCAGCCTACCTTCGGAGAGGACATCACGCAGCTCGCTCGTGCCCTCCCATTTTTTCACTATTCGTCGAAGATTTTGGGCAGCCACGCCTTTCTACTGGCGATTGGAACAGAATGGACTTTCTTGAAGCACGTAGGTTGTGATATAAATCGTTCAACATGACTTTACCCCAATCGGCGAGCCGCACGCCCTCCCTTCCGCGCAGCGAGGAACGCTGAAACTGGCTCCATTGTGGCTCTGAAAGTGAAACTATTCTGCCTTATCCAATTGTTGTGTTTGAACCAGCATGGACACTACGCATCCTCAGTTTCTTTAATGATCGGTCACTGTACAAGTGCACCGTTTTTCGCTGAGTATTTCGGTGCGTCCCTTTTTGAGGAGCTTCTGCTTGATTCTTGAGCATAAAGAAATTGCATACGTTACCACGAAATTACTGTTATTGGGCGCGAATGAAACTCCCTGAAATCCATGTCCCATCCTCGATCAAAAGGCCAGTCATCCGAGAATCCCTCATGTTGATCATTTATAGATAGCCTACTTTAGATTGGTTAGGGACAGTGTCAATAAATTTCTCCAAATTACATCTGGTCCCACATTGGATGATGACGCTGCCCGTCAGTTTGCAGACCAACAAGCTAGATTGTTCACCCCGTGCCTTTTACTTTATACGCATTTCTATTTTCTCATTTATTTATTTTTTAACGTCCCTAGCTGACCTCAAGGAAACGTAAGGAGAGTTGCTGACGGGATTGCTGGCCAATCAGATCGTGAAAAGTGAGACCGAGCTTTTTTGTTCCCCAATGCGTTCACAGAGCCGTTGTGACAGACACAAAATAATGCAATAGTGGTTCACGAGTCCCCCCTCCCCCCGATACCCCCCAGTCTAGACAATGACAGGTGTGTGCGTGTGCGCGCGCGCGCGGTCGACTGTAGTCTAGACGAGGAATAATCAACCTTCAAGCCTAAGTGATTTTTTTTTTCATGCGCTATTATACATATATCTCTATATAGATTACACACACACACACACACACATATATATAGGCTATATATATATATATATGTGTGTGTGTGTGTGTGTGTGTGTGTGTGTGTGTGTGTGTGTGTGTGTAGCAGAATACAATCCTTCGAACGACTGATCCTGTCTTAGTGTTAAGATAGCAGTGAACAGTAATTAACGTGAATATTATGTCGGGATATTGGCAGCGATATAGGCGAATTATTTACGACGTCCCAGGTTTTGTGATGTCAAACGTCAAAAGAGGTATATTACAAACCGATACTTGTATATCTTCTGTATATTCAATTGATAAAAGCTGCTCGACCTTGGCTCACGTACGTTAAGTATTTCGTCACATGTAACAATCCCTCTTCTCCATATTATTCCGCTTAGTAGGAGGTTTCCGTCGCTTGAAAGCTTTTCTTGATATTGAGTTCCCCCTTTCGGTTATAAACACGAACAGCAGCGTTTCGCCGAGAGGTTCACCGGGGGACACGCACACCGTCTGCCCTACATAAAATGCACCCATTGTAGGCCGAAGTGTCAGCTGAGGACGACTAGCAACCTAGAAACAGCAGTTTAGCCCCTCCTTCCCCTTTGTCAGTCGTATTGTAAACGTTAGCCCGAGGTTTTCTGAGGTGGTTTCTTGTCCAAAAATAGATCGTAAAACTGGCATCAACTGCAAAAGTAATATCTCGACCATACGAACACAGTGTTTTGCTTTTTTAACAACCCTTTTCGGGACTCCTCACGATTCAAAGGCGATGTCCCGGGGAACTGTGCCCAATGACATCATTCAAGCCTTTTGTTTACAGTTGCTAGGGGTTACAGGGTGTCATTTCCAACCGTCCTGCTCGAGATAGAAACGCGGTCTCATTTCTCTATTTAGCTTAAAACGGACTAAAGACAAAAAAAGTTTGATTTTTGTTTTAAACTGAGGTAATGCATCTGATATCCTTTCTTAAAGAGCGAACGCTAACTATTTGAGTTATAATGCTACTCGGAAGTACTCTTCGCAACTTACTTTTTCTATATATCGTTTTTAGTTGACTACATTAGCATAGACTTTGTGGGATGGCAGATTCTGTGCTATCAGGAAAACTGCTTATCACCGAGAGTGCAGAGAGCATTCGTGGTTCCCCATCAGTGTTCACGGACCCTTACGAACGCTCTGTTAACTATATGGAGACTCATAATATTCTTCAGATTTTTCAGGTGAGAAAGAACAAAGCTGCTGAGCTACTGATATATTTTCTTACGAAGAAAATGGTAGACAGTGATGAATGGCTTTGCACAAAATGGCGAAGCACAATTCACAGCTCTAACAGAAGTAAAACGGTTCGTTATGTTAAAATATTTAGTTATGTTAAAATATTGCAGTATTTCAGTTTAGTTTAATGAAACTACATGATATTGCATCATAAGTTCTACAGCATTAAAAGAGCTCTTACTAACAACCAATGTCATTTTAGCAGCAGAAGGCACCTTTTGATGCTTGAGACTTCCAAGACAAGCATTTAGCTGCTAATTGTTTTGTGTTTTTCACTCACAGTCTCATTTCTGCTATTTCAGGACATCACAGAGAAACTGGTTTTTGATAGACCAGATGATCCACTTCAATTCATGTTAGAACAGGTATTTGTTTATGTTTTTATATATATATTTATATATTTGTTTCAGACAATATCCAAAATCTGGACAGATTTGAGTCTTTCTAGAATGATTCTTGATGACAGTATATTTAAGAAGGATAGAGCCTATCTATTGGAGATATATACTGTGTCTGGTGTGTGTTGTGTGTGTGTGTGTGTGCCTACATAACTATATTTTGGGGACAAATTTTTACCCAGAAATGACCAAAATCTCCAAAAACCTGTGTTCCTCATTTGTAAATCTGGAATAAAAATAAAGTAATTAAAGTTTTTTTTGAAAATGTAAAAATGCAGAAAGGTTTGTGTGATGGGTTGGTTTAGGGTTCGGGTCAGTGTTAGTGTAAGGGGAGAGAATAGACAGTTTTTACAGTATAAAAACCATTGCATCTATGGAATTTCTCCATTTAGATAGCTAAGATAGCTCTGTGTGTGTGTGTGTGTGTGTGTACACGATATATGCGGTCTTATTTAAGAGAAAGAGTTGTTAAATATATTGCTTGTTGTCAAGGCAATTTAACGTGGCCTTGTAAGCATGATTTAAATGTACCTTTTTCATTTTATGGATTATATTTAATAATAAAAAGTGACATTTCTGAATAGCTGTGAACCATCTATCACAACTGACTTTACAAAAACTTTTGCAGGTGCAAATGAAGATCAAAATCCGTGATGAGTCAAGCAATACATTTGTCAAATCATAATGAATTCAAAAGCAAAGTAACAATGGCTTTGCAAGGAACTGAATCCATGTTTATACTTTTATTTATATATTTCTTTAAGTGTGAGGTGTGTTGGTTGCTGCAGGTCATTCAGTGACTCTGCATTGTTGTTGTTTCCAAGCAACTGTCTTCCAAATTTATCAAGTTTGTGAGTGTCTTTGACCTAAATATCAAAAAATATATATATATATTTTACTTTGGCTTTCTCTGGATACCGGAGCCACAGAATGGATTGATTTGCATGCTGGAATTATCACTCACAATTCTCAGATTGTTATTGTAATCTGAAAAAAATAAATTTTATAAGATAGAGCAACTTCTAAGTTTATACATTTTGCAAAGTATTCTCCATAACATTGTAAGCCAGGCACAAGCTGGCTTTTGCTCTGTACTCACATTTCCATGATGTATTTTAGCTGCATAAATGACGGAAGTCTTTGTTTATAGTTGGCTCTTCTTACAGTGTATTTCTATAGTTATTTACATTTACTCTGGAGAAACATCTTGTGTTTCAAGACTGGTTTATTACATGCGTTCTCTTCATTTTGAAATGAAAATAAATATCAAAATAAGTTGACAGTTACATTGTCTATTTGCATTTATTGTGTATTTTTTAAACTCAACTCTAATATGTATTTAATGAGTAAACGAGAGTAGAATAAGATGCATTTTAACCATCACATGATGCTATATAAATGCAGTCCATTTACCATTTATAAGAATTTATTAGTGAAATAAAGACATTGCATAATTATTAGGTTTTATATCAATGCTTTACCGGTTCTGAAAATGAATAATTTTTCAAAAGGGTAGCTAACTTTACATTTTACATGTATATATATAAAATATTGTACATTTTTTTCACTGTATTCAAATATTATGAATATTAAAGCTGTCCCTGGCTGGTTTATTAAACTGAATATTATTCTGCAACATAAGACTTTGGAATGTGATTCTTGTTCTTATATACACTATGGCCATTGTTTTATTTGAAATGTAAATTGTTCCTATATTCCAGTGACTTATAACTTACCTTTGACATGACACAGCTTACCCCTGTAGCATGAAGCAAATAGTGTCCCTGAACCACTTTATTATACTATTTATGTAGGGTTCACTTTTCTTTGGCCCTATGTTATATTTCTTTTCCATTTTTGCACACATCCTGAAATATCAGACGTGATTTGCTTCTATTTTTTATCATTTATATTTGCCTAAAAGACAACTGCAGGTAAGTGGCAAAACTTACCCCATTCCCTTGTATGTGTATAAGACATAATATACGAATATATATATATATATATATATATATATATATATATATATATATATGTATATATATATATATATATATATATATATATATATACATAAAAGAACTGCGTTCCCTTACATGATAAATATGGCATTGAAATGCTTAAGTGTATGTCACAGTGTACACAATACATGTGAAATACTTTTATTATTTTGTTTAGAATGGAATACATACAATAAATCCAATGTGACTGAATACAAAAAGAACATATTACAAGGTTAGTGTTCTTTGGTTACAATAACTGACAACATAATCATCATGATCTTTCATCCTTGTCCTTGTCTGCCTCAAAATACATTTTCAAAACTTCTCTGCTCTATGGTTTATATAAAATACGGACAGCTTCTTTATATTCTTATTTTTCTGAAACCTCACCATATTTGTTTCATACATTTCATTTAACCAAGTAATCAGGAGATTTGAAAATATTTAAAAACTGCATATCCTACTATATCCACTAGAGAAGAGAACACAGCTAGAAGCAATGTTTGAATTATTCAAGAACATTGACCTTTAAACCTTTATCTTCAAATCATTGGACTTTTACCCCAAACATTTGTACAAAGTGATTTTTACTCTTTAGAGTACAGTTTTGTATGACAAAACAAGACACTATTGAATAAATAAATGTTTGTTTCTTTGTTGATATTTTGTCAAACTATTTTAATAAGTTTTATTTTCTCATTGGCTGGCATGTTGAACACCTAATTTCATCATGCAGATTTGTAGATAATTTATAAATGCTCCAACTGTAAACATAATATGATCCAATCATGATAAAGTAACAACAGACACAAAGACCTTCAGCTCCATAGGAAGGGAATTGAGTCGATTTAAACTGAGATGTGCTTGTACAGTTTGTATGTACATATACAGTAGGAGCATGCTAAGTTCCCCAGGTTTATCCTTAGGCATGTTTCAGTTTTTCTTGCAAAGACAGAAAAAAAAAATCTCTGATATAAATCCTTAGCAGCAGCAGCATCATTTTACACAAAGCTTAATGCTTACAATTCTGATTATCAAGATTAACGGCACCTTGATTTCCAAGCATCACCATGTGTTCTATAGGGTATACTGACACTCGGGAACATTTGATAAGCTAGAAGTTTGCTAGAAGTCTTATCTCACTCAATTTGCCTGTTACTTCTGTTGTCAAATATCATTGACCTCCTTTGTGGCTGGTAAAAGCAACTGGTTGAGGTCTCAAGCCTTTGTCCACTCTTTGGCAAAGTCATTTTATTACGCAAGGTCACCACCTCAGGAGTTTTGAGGTTTTCAGCTAGTTCTTTTGCATAGACGTCAAACGGTGAGGCTTCAGCTTTAATGGGAGATAGGACTAGTTTACCATCTTGCCCTACCGGAGGGTAGTCCATGATTGGAAAAGGGGGGCTAAATAGGATGAGACTTTGAGGTCTTGGGCGATTTCTGAAGGACGATCTCTGAAGAAGCGTTGAGCACTCAGGTCTAGGACGATCCATAAAGGTGTCCCCATTTGCAGATCGCTTCCTTCTCAACACTGGAAGATCGGGAATGGATGTTGGTTTGAAATTCTCATTGCATGTCGCATTGTTCGTGGGCTTCTGTCTTTGAACCCCTGATGGTGCTTCACTGCTTGGCAGCTCCTCCATGTTGTCTTTGACTTTCTGAAGGGGAAGTGCAGAACCTGGTTTTCCCAACTTGCTCTTGGCAGGTTTCTTTTCAGGTGTACTCTTACTGACTTGATCAGTGCTCCCCTCAAGTAGGGCATGAGGTATGTGGCTGTACTGAACTTTTGGTGGGATAACAGGAACAGCTTTAGCTTGGCAGGTTTTGATCATGAACGCAGTGCGAACTGAAGACACGCTGACTGGTGCAGAGTTGCGTCGCATAGGTGCCTTGGAGCCACTCAGGAATAGCTCCAACTCTAGAGATGAGCTTCCATACTTGGCTTCATGCGTCACCCATTCCTGTGCAATTGATTGCTTTGCACTTTTCAGATACTGACTGTTTGAGATGTCTCTGAAACCTTGGTGTCCTAAATCAAGGTTTAGGGAGCATGGCCTGAGTTTAGGTTTAATGTTTTCTTGACTTCTCTCCACAATGCAGAACTCGTGGGATGTCTGTCGGTGAAATCTCTGAGAGGCAGAAGAGCGCTTCTGTTTTGCTTTGCTCAAGTCTCGCAGTTCAGTGGTCTCGTCTGAATCGGTTAATGTCTTCAATATCTTGACCTGTGGAACCTCAAGTTTGTCTTCTTTGTCTCCCATCCACTTGCGGTTATCACTGTCAAAATGCGCTGTTACATGTGCAGAGCAAGCTCCATCTGTGTCTGCATTTTTGTTTCCTGATGGGTTTACAAAGTTTACAAGTTCACAGGATGTTATAGCAGCCTCTGTTTGAGATGATGTAATGTCAATAAGCACAGTTGGTTCTTTAGCTTCATCCTTCTTGCTGTTGCGCAACTCGTCCACTTTTGGCTTATCAAGAATTTGGCTTTGAATTGCATGACATGGCATAGTCTCTTTTGGCGTGGGTAAGAGATCCTCAAGTTTTGGTGAGTGCAGAGGACTTGTCACCCACTGCTTGGCAGAACACAAGTCTTCCCATGGTTCAACCTGATCCAAACCACCCAAATTACTCCCCCATGTGTCTACGTCATCTTGATGCAAAATTTCCAATGTGAAATGCTGTTCGTTCAGACAAGATGAGAGTCTTTCTAAGCTTCCCTTGATTCTTCCTGCTAAGTCAAGTTTCCTGGGTTCATCACTAACCTCCTTATTTCCTTTTTCACAAATATCCTTTGTTACTAATGGTTCTTTTGAGTCAGAGTGAAGAGCACTCTGAATATCCGATTTTACATTACTGTTTGAACGATCTCTCGAGTCTCTTTTGGAAGTGTTGTCTTTCTCGACGGGATCTGTTCTTAGTTCCTCTTCACTGCATGGCTCTGCATCTTGGAGAATATCGGTTTCCTTTAGGTGGAGAAATGGGGAAAGTTGTAGACTGGTTGTTATTATGTTTTGTGATTCTAGTCTCTTGTGGTCTGTCCTGTCAAAATCATTATCCAAGTAATTCCAGCCACCATCGCATGACAACAATCTTTCAGGCAAATGCTTCATGACAGAATTAAATGTAGTAGCACCAGAATGATCAAACATTACGTTTTTGGTAAGGTCTATAAAGAGTCCCTTTGAAGATGCAGTATTTGTGGGCAAACTACTTCTTCTCCGTACTTGACCACTTAGCTTGAGACTGTCCTCGTTTCCAGTCACCTTGGTGAAGCCGGGCTTCACCTGTTCATCTAGAATATTTGTTTTAGCCTCAGTGACTGAAACTTTCTGATGCATGCCAGACAATGACACCTCGTTGAGTACTTCCTGTCAATCACAAAAAAACAAAAATAAGAAAAAAAGGTGAGGACTGGTCAGAGGCATTTGTTCCAGTAATATTTATGAGGCCACAATTATGTCTAAGACAGTGGGCTTAAAGGGTTACTTCACTTACATTTTTTAATCTATCATCATTTATCATGTCATTATGTACTTCCAAACCTATAAAACTTTTGTTTATCTTTGGAACATAAATGAAGATATTTTTAATGAAACCTGAGAGATTTCTGTCCCTCCATTAAAAACCCATTCCACCAAAACCTTGACGGTTCAAAATTTCATACAAATTCTAAACGTAATCCATATGAATTGTGCATGAATTGATGGATTTAATTTGGATTCACATTTAAACAAACATACATAAGGCACTCAAATATTGAAAATGGAACCTCAACCGCACTCGATTGATGCACAAGATCAAACCTCATTGGTTCTCACACGTCAAGCAAACATTCTTGAGCTTCCATTTACCCTAAATGAGTGCTTTATGTACATTCACTGATCAGTGTTTATATGGTAATAAAAGCCTAAAGCCTAAATTAAATCTGTTCATTGTATAAAGCCATTGTGTCTCTTCAGAAGACTTGGATTAAACCGCCCGATTCACACAGTACGTTTAGAATGTCTTTATGAACTCTTTGAAGCATCAAAGTTTTGGTTACTTAGACTTACAATGGAAGGATGGAAACCTCTCAGGTTTCATCAAAAATATCTTCATTTATGTTGAACGAAAGTTGACCGAAAGTCTTATGGGTTTGAAGCGACATGAGGGTGAGTAAATGGTGACAGAATTTTCATTTTGAGGTGAACTAACTAATTAAACATTTTTTAATACATAAATTATGACCTAAATATAATTTAGGAGTTAAGTGAGGAAGAACAGAATAAACTGGAAAAGAATAAAATAGAAAATAATAGAAATATGTATCACTATTATCTTTTCATCTTGGCTAGTTTTACATTTACAATTATTTGGTCTTGTTATATACTAGTAGTACTTCAATCTTATTAAAAACTGCAGGGGTACAATTAATTCTGTTTAATTGATGTTTTATCAATTCAAATCATACCAGTTTGTCCAATTTTGTTATTTCTTGTTGAGTTGATGTAGTTTCCAGTTCTTCCCCTGTTGCTTTAGTCTCAAATGACACCTGAGGTTCAAAATTCTCCACGCTGGCTATCAGCTCTCTCACTTCTGCATCCTTTCCTGAGAAAGTACAGATAATCAGTCAGGGTAGTAGAGTTAAAGGTGTAGTGTATAATTTCTGCGGCAGTAGCATCACCAAACAGAATTGCAAAAATAATGTGACTGCCAATCACTTCCCTCATCAGCCATTACAAATCTGACAGTCTAGCCCAAACACACAACATTGGTTGAGTGTTGCTGTGCTGGGCTAGTCGGGATTAAAATCCAAACCTTTTTTAAAACTATATATTAAAATGTAATTAATCAACTTACAAATGCAGATTTAAAATGATTCTCACTAAATTGAAATACACTTATATTCACATACACACACGTCGTGTTTTCATGTTTTAAGGGGACTCTCCATAGACATAATGATTTCTATACTTTACAACTTGTATATTCTCTCCCTTTATATTAACCCTAGCCCTAAACCTACCCATCACAGAAAACGTTCTGCGTTTTTACATTTTCAAAAAACATAATTTAGTATGATTTATAATCTGTTTTCCTCATGGGGACCAAAAAAAGGTATATTTTGTCTGCATAATGTAGGGCATACTTGAACCCCCCCCCCCCCCCCCCCCCCACCCCCCCACCCCACACACACACACACCCACACCCACACACACCCACACCCACACCACAATCATCATACTCTTTGTTGTCCCCAGAGTGATCGCATCTGTAATATCTCTTTCCCCTGTCTGATCCTCCTTCTCCATGGGGAAAGAGCTGCTGTTGCTATAGATACTGCATCCGCTGCCTCCACTGCTGTCACTAAGCGGGTGCTCTCGGTACCCAGTACTGTTGGTGTGAGCTGCTAGTCCAGTCTCCCAGTCTGTGAACGTAAAGTTCCCACTGCTACCACTGATGTGGACAGGGAATCCAGCAGTGCCAATGCTTTCCCTGCGATGGGCTTCCAGAGGTCCGGCCTCCTTGGGAGGCTTAAAGAGTCCCCCTAAACCCTTGTCCCGTTCTTTGCCAGGTGCCCTGCAGGGGGTGCTGTTAGAGTTAATAACCGCAGACACACGTAAAGGTACAGACACTGCAAACGGCTCCGAGATGTTGAGGGCCTTCCGTTGGTGCCGCGGTGAAGACTCCAGGGGAAACAGGCTGCCTGGAAAAGACGGTCTAGATGATCCATTATTGGCAGATCCAGAATACAACATCCGACGGTTTTTAGGTGATGTGGGCTGGCAGCCGCTGCGGTCGTCACCTTTGAAAACTTTCAGCTGTTCTGGAAGAGTTTTCTGCAGTGGGGATAAAGGTGGTGATGAAGAGGCATTTGCTCCGTCTCTTTTCTCATTCAGACATCCTCCTGAAGCATTATGAGGATCTAAGTCCGAATTTTGATCTTTTTTGTTCAGGTTGTAGTTGATATCTGAGCCCAGGGTTCGGGATTTAAGAACTGGGACGAAGATGCCATTGCTTCCTTCTGTTGGTACTTTGTCCTCATCTGAGTGGGATTGAAAAAGAGAAAACTGGTGGTGATTCATGAAAGCCACAAATATACCGCAGTCCCAAAAAGCATTTGCACACTTCAGCCACACTTAAAAATGTTTGTATGACATAACACAATATCAAACCAATTTTTTTATTAGAATTAATAAAATAAAGCATTAAACTTACACTGTTTGTCAAAGGAAACATGACCTTAGTTATAGGCCTTCCATTAAATACATCCACTCGAAACCAGTTGGTTTTTGCTTTTTATATTTCAGTCATACACAGACTAATAAACAGATAAAAGCCTTCTTTGAGATATAAACCTGCCATGAGCCTATTCTGTAGTACAATACATTACAACTTGCTTATAGGCTATAGGCCATGTGCCACACTGACACCTTAATTAATGTAGTGAATGAATTACTAACTTTTAAATATCTAATGTATTTTTATATTCATTTATATTATATGTATCTGTACAAACCTTTTGTTTTAAATAAAATAAAAGGCACAATGACAGCACACTGAGGTAAGTATATTTATGGAGATATAGCCCCACCTGCTGCTGGAAAAGAACAGAGAGAATCCATGCTTTTGGATGGCCGTATTGCAGTTTTTTCTGTTTAAGAGAGGAAACAAGCATTAAAACATTTTACATAAAGCTTTTTACAACTTAATTTTACCATAAACAAAAGCTAAATTAGCTATGATACGAAAATATAATTCTGAGGGCGAGGTAACCTGTCACTCACATGAGATCGACCCAACAGCAAACCACAACCATCCAATCAATTCCCGATAGACAAAATCAAGTCCCGCCCTATATTTGATCTTTTTCGAGAAGCCGTGTCACAAATAGGGTTGGGTACGACAACAGGTGTTCTGCCAAATAATGCTACCTATAATATTGTGTTACCAACACTGTATTTGCATTATTTTTAGCGTAGGGCGAAAAATAAAGCCTCAAACCACATGAATATGATGCTGGTAGCACAATTTGATAGATAGCATTTTTCCATGTTTTAATGGGAGGTTGCAAAATCTGAGTCGGTAGCATAAATCATCAGAACACCGGATCAAAATTTGCAAGAACCGTGGATTCAATAGGACACGCACAAACCATTTTAAACCATTCAAGCGCAAGAAGACGCGAAAGAGAACTCAGCTCGGCACTCATGTGCTGTTTTCTGTGCGCACACACATCCAAAGAGTACGCGCAAAAAGCAGCCTCTCATATAGTGCATGAATACTGAATTGAGTTCTCTTTCGTATCTTCTTGCACTTGAACGGGTAAATACACACAACATAATGTCAAAATATCCTAATACACAGTTGGTTATGACTTAAAGTGGTGCTATGCAGTTTTGGCAATTTCTTCGAGAAGACCGCCATTCAACCCAAAAAAAGTCATATAACCATATAACCTGTGGAATGGCCTTCCTGATATTGTTCGAGGCTCAGACTCGCTGTCCAAGTTTAAAACTAGATTAAAGACGCATCTCTTTAGCCAAGCATTCACATAATACCTACCTTTTATACTACAGTTGAATCAGATTGAATGCATTAATATTACGAACAGCAGCTACGCTAATTATTTCCCATCTGCTTTTCTGTTGTTATCTCGGGACGCCAGTCCCGAGGTAAATACAGATCGTCAGCTCCAGTTTGTATCCAGCCTCTCATGGAAACTACAGATTCTCCAACACCCGTGCAGAGACGACTCGGCGCCTGTGAAGAGACGACTCGACGCTGGCGATATGTTTATGCCCTAAATCAATACATGATTAACTAACTGTATTTCTCTATGTACATTTCTGAAATGCACTTTCTGTAAAGCTGCTTTGAAACAATATGTATTGTGAAAAGCGCTATACAAATAAATTTGAATTGAATTGAATTGAATTGAATTCCAATGACTCCGAAGCTGTTCAGTTAAGGTAAATTAAGCTAAAAAAACTGCATAGTTCCCCTTTAAGTGAATGTAAACCGTTGATAACTGTATATTGGATCCGTGCAGCTCTTAAAGGGTTAGTTCACCCAAAAATGAAAATTCTGTCAGTAATTACTCACCCTCATGTTGTTCCAACCCCATAAGACCTTCGTTCATCTTCAGAACACAAATTAAGATATTTTTGATTAAATCTGAGAGCTGGATCACTCCTCCATAGGCTTCTAAAGACGTTATA
This sequence comes from Abramis brama, assembly GCF_963993115.1. Taxonomy (NCBI): domain Eukaryota; kingdom Metazoa; phylum Chordata; class Actinopteri; order Cypriniformes; family Leuciscidae; genus Abramis; species Abramis brama. Next base: position 44,808,682 of record NC_139967.1, read on the forward strand.
ACTTGCTGGCCCAGAAAATGCATTAAAGACATCGTTAATATAGTCCAATTGACTACAGTGGCTTAATCTTAAGTTTATAAAGCGACGAGAATACTTTTTGTGCGCAAAACCCCCCAAAAATAACGACTTTATTCGACTATTCATTTCCTTCTCTCTGGGCCTCAAGTGTTTTCACGTAGTGTTTTAGTGCAGCGCTTCTGTGTTGTACATCACACGCATCACACACATGACCAGCGTCGACCAATAGTGAGCCTAAGTGTGACGTACAACACAGATGCACTGCGCAGTTATACTACGTAAAAAAACTCGAGGCCCAGAGAGAAGGAAATGAAAAGTGGAATAAAGTCGTTATTTTTGGGGGGGTTTGGCGCACAAAAAGTATTCTCGTCGCTTTATAAACATAAGATTGAGCCACTGTAGTCACTTGGACTATATTAACGATGTCTTTAATACATTTTCTGGGCCAGCAAGTTATAATGTCTTAGAAGCCTATGGAGGAGTGATCCAGCTCTCAGATTTAATCAAAAATATCTTAATTTGTGTTCCGAAGATGAACGAAGGTCTTACGGGGTTGGAACAACATGAGGGTGAGTAATTACTGACAGAATTTTCATTTTTGGGTGAACTAACCCTTTAAAGTGACAGCAGCCTAATATACCTGATGCCATCTGTGTCATTAACGTTAAACAAAGAACAAAAGAAAATGAAAATTACCCACTGATCTTGACTGAATAAGTTTTGCAACTTTAACAAGGTTTGATTTATATTTTATTTATAAAAAGAAATCTATGCAGTGTTATTTTACATTTGATTTCAATTTCTGTACCTGAACTTTGTATTCATCTATAAAGTTGTATTTATCTGTGCCATTGCTTCCTTGAGTAATGTGTTCAGGCTGCTGTTTTGTGTTTATATTATTCAGCTGCCACAGAGTGTTTTGCAGAACGGCACAGAATAAATATGACTGATATCTAAATGTTTGACTTCAATTTTTTTTTAACCTAATTAGAATTGCTTAAATTCAAATGATACCCAACCCTAGTTACAATAGGGAAGAAAAGACGATCACAACTTCCCTTTCATGCCGACTTTAATGTTTATAGGGCTGTCTTTTTATATATAAAACCCACAATAATCTCTGCAGTCAAAAAGGAAGTCGGTATGTGTTTGCATATCAACACGTCTGTACATCAGGCAAAAATACTATTTAAAAATACAAAAATTTTTTTTTATTTTTTTCTATTGACGGTGTTATTTGCTTTTAGTCAAACTGAACAAAGAGCTTCCCATTTTTATCTTTGTCATTGTTTTTTGGATGTTTCTTTCCTTTGCTTTCTTACCTGAGGAATTTTGGCCTCTCATAAAGACACTCCCATTGCGACTCAGTTTCCCTTTGGAGTCGATGACCGATCGTCCAAGACTGAAGATGGACTTCCACTTCTTAGATTTTCCTGAGAATTTTCTTCTGTGTTGTGAGAAGGTTTATGAATGTTTGAAAATGTAATGGAAATTGTTGAAATGTAGAAATGTTTAACAAATGCTGTTCTCTGGGTTTGAAAAAGCATTATTGGATTACTGTAAACGGTGACGGTTCATGTATGCCTATACAGTTTCAACACTGTTAATGTTTAAACCTAAAGTACACATGCTAGGAGAGTGTGTGGGCGAGCAGAAATGTATGGTGTATATCATACCTGCTGTCAGACAGATCTATAACTGTATGATACATTGCCGCAGTGCTGGTATCTGGAAGGCTGTTCTCTCTTTGCCTCTCTCTCATTACTGGGTGGTTGGGACTGAGAGAGCGAGCCTGTGCTTCCTCAAGACTCATGAGCTTCATGGGGCCACACTGTGTGCTGGCGGGCAAGGTGGCGTACTTCTCCCCACAGGCCATGCTAGGGCCTACAAAACCATAAAAACAGTTGCATGTAGCATGTCTTGAGAGTAAAAAAACTAAAAAGAGGTCAAAGCCTGTGAAGACACGTGCTTATTCTAGATCATCAAGTCATGGCTGCATGCATGTCATTTAAAAATGTATTTGTGTTATTTTAGTATTATTTATATTACAGTTTTAATAATACCATGGTCTGTCTGAATGCTCGATTGAAGTGCACATACACACACGTCATTTGCACACAGAGAGTGGAGATTGCTTGCGCACTCACTACATACTCAGCAAAGATGTTGTAACGTTGCTGTTTTTGAAGTAATTCAACTCACAGCTTCATTCCAGAGAGACAATGAACAGAGGTAATTCACATGCATCTTTCTCACGGTCTCTATATAGGCTAATATAATGTTATGTAATGTTAATAAATGTTAGGCCTATAATTCAATCAAATTACACTACTTTATCTTTGTGTCTGATTTAAAGTGGACTGAATGTTAGATCTAACAATTGGTAACTGAAGAAAATAAACATCGTTTAACCCGTCCAGTCAAATTTAGCACTTCAAACATAAGTGACATCTTCAACTTGTCAATACAGGTAAATGACCATGGTATAAGTGGGATAATCCACAGTGTGCATTAAACGATTAAAATGCACTCTGATCACACATCAATGGTTCTTTGCCTCCACATCGTGCATTAAAATCGCTTAATGCACAGCTAGCCGTGGATTATCCCTTACTTAACACTTTACTCGCAGTTGAGGGAATTTTACGTCATTTATGAGACAACGCTTCCCCACCATTGACGGAATCTTTCGGCTTTCTGTGTTTTCAATGTTATATGGTGGGGTGGGGGGGGGGGGGGGGGGGGCTTTTTGTTCAAAATGATGAAACTTTTTTATGAAACTTTTTTATGATAAAAACAGAATGCATGAAGCTAGAATAAAACTTTTTTTTTTTAAAGCAGAGACTTCTTTCTTTTGATATATTTCAAATGTACTGATATATATACAACATAATAGTCTGGGGGCCATAAAAGTTTTGTGAAAGTGATCAAAAATGCTGGCGGTGGCGAGTAACTTAAAAAAATAACGCTGGCAGGGAAAGAGTTTTTATTCTTCTTTTATTTAGCTTTTATTTTTATATGTTCGGTTTTCAGTAGTTTTTAGTTCAATTTATAGTAATCTAGTCATGTCCTTTGTCATTTTCATTAATATTATTTAGGTTTAATTTATTTTAAGTTCATAAAGTAAAATAAAAGTAAAATTTACATTTAGTAATTCAACTTAAACTTATTTCAAAAAGTTGCCAAGGCAACATTTCTAACTTCAAACATGTTATTAGTATTTTTAGCTTTAATTAAAGATACCCTGTTTTCATCATACAAATACTCAAAATGTACCGTATCTACTCAAAACACACTGGGTAGATAACTGTACACACCTTCAACACAATTGCTTGTTTGCAGCCATTACCAGTTTGCTTTTTTATATGTAACTTGCCTATTGTTTTGCTTGTCCATTTTTGGCTGCAGATCTCATGCCATTGTGTATACACCCCACTCCACATCTAAGACCCATTTCCTGACTCTATCATCACTGTTGTCACGAATAGCACAGTCAAACTTATTTAAAAGATATTATTAATGTATGCAAACACCCAGAGGAAATTTGTATTGTGCATTAGTTGCGTGTTCTTAGCTAATTTAATTGCAATCATACTAATATGACATACTTTATTTCTGGTCAGCACACTCGTAGGCAGATTTCTAAACAGGAGTATTATTAGAAAAGCGGAGCCTAATGCAAAAGCTTTAGGAGAATGGGATAAAGCAAGCACAAGTCCCCTGATCAAATTATCACAAGCTGTGTGAGACCGCATGGCTTTCCACTGAGCATAGGTGCTAATTACCTTAATGAGCTGTAATTTCCAATTACTGTATATTTTGTTTTGATTTGTACAGCATGATTACAGAATATACCCAGATGGTTTACATTTAAAAAAATAAAAGATCTTCTCCCTGCTTCTCTTCTCATTCAAAAATTACACATTTCATTTCTGAATGAAGGTTTTTAAATGACTACACTAACAACATCTGGCATCTTTGCTCACAGCACAGCTATTTAAAGATACAGTGCATAGTCCATTCATTGTGACTACATTAACAGCGTAACCTGTTAAATGTCAGACCCCTTTTTGAGCACAGATCTGAACTTAAATGGTTGTAATTCATGAATGATTTTGGAATAAGGTTGAAAAAAAACATATTGAAAAAAACATTGACGTCTGCACGCAAAAAAAAAAGTAAAAACGTTTCTGTTTTTTATGGAAGCTTGTTTCCGCCACAAAATAAAAAAATGTAAAAGATAATTGCGACTTTTTATCTCACAGTTGCGAGTTTACGTAAAGATATAAAGTCAGAATTGCGTGAAATAAAGTCGCAATTGCGTCTTATAAAGTCAGAATTCTGACTTTTTTCTCGCAATTGCAACTTTATATTACGCAATTCTGACTTTATAACACATAATTGCGTGTTTATATCTCGCAATTCTGACATCTTTTCTTAGAATTGTGATATAAACTCACAATTGTGAGATATAAAGTCCAATTCTAAGGAAAAAAAGACAGAACCTTATTTCATGCAATTCTGACTTTATATATCTCCCAATTGCAACTTTATTTCTCAGAATTGCGACTTTATTTCTCAGAATTGCGACTTTATTTCTCACAATTCTGACTTGATATATCGCAATTGTGAGAAAAAAAGTCAGAATTGTGAGATAAAAAGTCGCAATTATTATTATTTATTTATTAATCAGTGGCGGAAACAAGCTTCCATAGTTTTTAGTATATCGTTGTCATGTAAATGTACCCTAAAATTGCTAGAAAATCAAAGCCATATGACTAACCAAGTTGTGTCCCAAATTTGAAGTTGATATCACAAAAATGTTTGCCCGCCTAAAGGATTAAAAGTTCTGTTTCAACGTTAAGGCGATGTCCAATTTCAGAGTGTTTAAGCTTTCGAATGATACCAAATGAAAACTATAATATGTGATAGAGGAAAAGGCAATAATAAAAAAACGCTACCGGCAAACTGACAGTTGACAGGCTAATGCTACAACAGTTTCAGTGCTAGATGTACCTTCTCTGGACTTGGAGGGCTGGAGTTCCTGGTTGAAGATCTGCTGAGTGTGGTTGAGGATGAACTCCACAACTGACTGCTGGATCCGCACCTCCTGAAACGCTATATCACCATTGCAGGAGGGCACCTCCACTTCCTTGGAGCTAGACCAAAAGAAAAGAGAGTAAATCATCCATCTTTGTGAGGAATAACAGCACATAGCACGAATGCCTCTGAAGAACATATCTCATTCATCATCAACAATCATCAACTGACAAGTATAATAATACCATGAATGTGATAATTATATAATTGCATATACTCCTATGAGTTCCCTGTGGACCTCTTACATATTTGTGGTATAACCAATTATATGACTCTCATACAGAATTATGTAGAGAATGGATAATTAGAGTATGAAATGAAAGTAAAACCTCTGCCAGACTCACCGGAGCAGATTCGGAGCCCACACCAGGGCAAGATTGCGAGCATGCATGTTGGTTTGGTGACTGAGGGTTGCTAAATGTGCCAAGTGTTTGGTGAGGTATTCCAGAGTTCTAGGAAAGCAGAACAAAAATACAGCCATAAAGCCATTATATTTAATTGAATGTTTATAACTCATTATTCACCATGTCTTCATTTCAAGTAACATAGTTGAAAAGTCCAATCATTTCCTTTCAGGTTTACATCTACATTACACTTTTGACTTGGTATTTTTACAACAAGGGTCAGTTCACCTGGAAATGAAACATTTCTGAATTTTTCATTTTATGTAAATATCTTACTTTTTTCCTGTGGAAAACAAAAGGAGAAAATTGGACTAATGTACTCTGTTCAAAGCAATTCCAATGAATAGCTTGCAAAAAGGAAGCACCTTAAAAGTATCATAAAAGTAGTTAATATGACTTGCGTATTAAGTTTTTGTGAGTCATAACTTTTTTGTGATTGTGAAAAGTGCTATACAAATAAACGTGAATTGAATTGAATAACTTGGTCTGGTGAAAAGACTGACACTTAAATCGTTATTCACTATAACAAACATTCGTAGACATCATCGCAAAGTTGTGTGTTTAGAACCACAGCTCTCGACCTGCGGTTAGAAGCAAAGTTTCTCGGGACAATGAAAATTCTGTCATCATTTACTCCCCGTCAAGTTGTTTAAAACCTGTATGAGTTTCTCTCCTCTGCTGAACACAAAAGAAGATATGTTGAAGTAACTGAGGTAACCAAACAGTTGATGGGCCTCATTGACTTCCATAGTAGGGAAAAATAATAAAATGGAAGTCAATGGGTCCATAAACTGTTTGAAAATATCTTCTTTTGTGTTCAGCAGAAGAAAGAAACTCATTTTCTTCTTTTTTTCCATTTTTGGGTGAACTATAATTTTAAATAGATTATGCTCTTGTTTTCATTGCAATGGAATGAAATTAGCAATAACAATCTGACATTAATTCAATCTTAGCAGATGTTATTACTCCACTACCCGCGAGATGTTATTAACAAGTTTGAATGTGTGGAAAAATTACTATGGTTTCGAGAAACAATTGTGATTAGCTAGTTTATTTGTCCAATAACACATCATGGAAGATAACCAGCAATAATAGTCATTGTACGGGAAACATACCTCAAATTGTACCTTAGATTTTGTGAGCTTCAAGTCAAAAGAATAGATGTTTCATGAATAACTTCTGTCGCAATACGAGAACTAGGGCTGATGTCGAGATTTTAGTCAATAAGAAATCCAATATTTTATGATGCTTTTTTGTCGTTTGACAGTCCCAATTATTATTAACTTCCATTATATTAAAAAAAGACTTGAGGATATTCTTCAAACTTTCACCTTTTGTGTTCCAAACAGAAGAGACGTCATACAGGTGTAGAATGACGTGGGAGTAAATAAAGACAGATACAGTTTACAGAATAAAGCCACATATTAAAATAAGCCTCAGCTGTACCTGAAGTGTGAAACGGGAAGTTCGTTTATGGCACTCCTGATGTTTCGGAGCTGCTCCTGCTCCTCTTTAACCGACATCGCAGCCTTTGCACAAAAATACAGACGGAGGAACATTAATTCCTGGATGCAGGAGAACATTGTTTTTCAATGTTTTTCATTTTTGTCAATGGACACACATCTGTCAATATGTTCATTATGGATCACCTGGACATCACTATAGCTAAAAATCATTTCAAATATGGTAGTTGCAGTGGTCCAGATAAAACTAATCAAATGCTTATATCCCATTTGTTAAACAACTACAGGAAACATTTACACATTCAACTTTTATTGTTTTTAACTCTGTAAAGCCTGACAAAAAAAAAAAAAATTAATAAATAAATTTATAAAAATGTATTAAACCTTTAGACTAAATATTTAAAACAAAATAAAAAAGTTTACTTTATTTGATTATTATTTGATACATCTGGCTTTTATGGCTTATATAGTATGAAACTCATACTCAAGAAGCTAAAATACACCGATTTTATTCAGAGGCTCAAACTGAGCAAAACAGTTTGTTGCAGTTGCTGATATTTAAATGGACAAAACGTGAGATGAAAGTCAGCTTGTAATGTAAATCAATGAGATCTTTATAACAGTATAGCAGATACTTGCATAAAATGTAAATAAACATTAGTTGTCTATGTATCTACCTATAATACGGCTTAAGATGATATTTAAAGGCTTAGTTTTATGATCAAAGCTCCACGGTTTTTATTGTGGGGGTAAAACGATGCAATACATCAATGATGATTGAGAGATGAACAAATAAACCTTCCTCAAAAGCCTGATTAACATGATTTTGATGAAAGAATGAATGATCAATGGATAATCAAGTAAACCCAAGTTGCTTCAGTCCAGTCCAGTGTTTATCTTGAAATATTACTAACAATATAAAAGTTATTCTTAAATTCATTTTGATAAAAATCAGCCAAGATTTCACAGCAAAAAAAGATTATACAAAATTTGGTTCATAAAATTATAAACTATCAATCAGAGGGTGTTAAAGTAGAAGAAGAAACTGATGAAGTTTCTGCAAAGTTTTTATCTTGTTGATAAATTAGAGGTCTTAGAAATTGGCATCAAATATGATTCAGTAGTCTTTATACGGTAATTATTTTTTACTTTTTGAAGTTTTAACCTCTTTGCAGTGTTTTCAATTTATTTGTCTCCTCCTTTCCTGTCTACATTTGGCTGCTTTCTTTCCCCCGTCCTCTTTGTACTATATCTTTGCATAGTTCTGTATCCGCTGTCCTTCAAATAAATGTCACTTCCTGTACACAAAAACTGATTTTTTTTGTACCGTTTATTTATAAGACACTAAGCCACTGTTTCAGACGCAACTATGTCATTCTTCTATTCTGCTCAAGTCTTCTGTTTTTCTTGCTCACAAACTTACTGTAAATTTCTTGTAGAGTTCATAAGTGAGGAGAGGGATGGGAAGCTCTCTGAAGTACAGCTTACATAAAGAGCCAACGCAGTGGATATCCTGAAGATACACTTCTTTAGTGAGGTCAGGACAGAGCTCAGAGCAAAACTCCTGTCTGTACACACACACACACAACACGCATTTTCTACAAAGAATTGACTGTTGCAAGGGTTTCCAACACAATTGTATGCATGAGGTTGTGAGTCTATAAAACTGGCCAACCTGAGTCTTTGAATGTTAGATGTGATTCCTGAGAGCCTGTAGATTCCATCCACAATCCCATGTTTCTCTATGAACTCTGCACAAGTCTTCAGGACGTGAGGAACTAGACAAAAACAGGACAAATTCATCAATGGTCATTCAGATATGTCAAAAAAGCTAAATTTATTGAAAGAATAGTTCACCCAAAAAAGTAAAAATTTTTGTCATTGTTTAATCACCCTCATCATTCCAAACCTTTATGACTTTCTGTCTTTCAAGAAACACAAGTTAAGATATTTTGAAGAATGTTTGCACTGATTTTATCCATTTAATAAAAGCACACCGTTAAAAAAAAAGAAAAAAAAGAACACCATAAAAGTATCATAATTATGTCTTTTGCGCTACATTCCAAGACTTCTGAGGCCACATGATAGCTTTGTGTGCTAAAACATTTTTTTTGCTGGTAATCTGTAGACGAAGAAGAGCAGGTACAGGTTCCTACTTCCTAGGTGTGATTTTATAAGCCTCAGGTGTGAGAAACTCTTTTCTCCGGGTGCAAAATTGGTCGGTGTAACATAAGTTATTGTATGTCATGATCCATCAAGAGACACACGAGTACCAATGATGTCTTGCAACCTGACACGTCTGCATGCAGTTTCAACACTTCAAGTTTCAACACTATATACTGTATGGAGCATGGATGAGATTTAAGCACTGTTTATCTGTGAATACTGTGAAACCTTTTTGGAGCTTGACATCCCCCGAGTCACTGTTAGCTTTCATTGTATGAAAAAGAACAGCATGAAAGTTCTTCAAAATATCTCCGTTTGTGTTCCACAGAAGAAAGAAAGTCATATAAGTTTAGAAAGGCATGAGGCTGAGTAAATGATAAACTATTCTTTTAAATGATTGTTTAAAGGGATAGTTCACCCAAATAAGTAAAATCATTTACTCACCCTCAAGTTGTTCCAAACCTGTATGAGTTTCTTTGTTCTGCTGAACACAAAGGAAGATATTTGGGAGAATGATTGTACCTGTAATCAACAGATCTCGGTCCCCATTGACTACCATAGTAGGAAAAAAATATACTATGGTAGTCAATGGGGACCGAGATCTGTGGATTACAATCATTCTCCCACATATCTTCCTTTGTGTTCAGCAGAACAAAGAAACTCATACAGGTTTGAAACAACTTGAGGGTGAGTAAACGATGATAGAATTTTCATTTTTGGGTGAACTATCCCTTTAATGATTGAGTAAAACAATGAAAATATCTACACCTGTAAAACTGCAACAAACCGATTGTGAAAATGCAATATGTAATGCATTTATTATTACTGTCGCACTAATATGCAGTGAAAGCTGCATTAAGGATTTATAAAAAATTATGATAATAATAAGCACTTTATTTTACAGTCCTGTTTCCCATGCAATGTTACATTGCAATAACTGGGTGATAACTGGGTACTAACCCTGAACCTATCCCTAAACCTAACCTGAACCCATGCAGTTACCTTAGATTACCCAGTACTTTCTTAGGCAAGTACATTGTAAGTACACGCAAGTGCACGTACTGTAAAATTAAGCGCAACCTATAATAATAATGCTTTTTTTTCTGAGTCTGGGGAAATGTGTATGGTTTGGTTGTGAGCACTTTGATGACACTCATGGCAGTCACAGGAAACATTTTTACAGCCATTTTTCATCCTTTTCTATGTACAGTATCCTCCTACTACAGGAACATGCCATTTTGGCAGAAAGTGTAATCAGATCTTTTTTGACACCTTGCCATTAAAATGCAGACCATATATCTCAAGATGAGAACTGTCATCGTGAACTATGACAGCAACTCCAACAAAGACACTGCATGCCAATTTTGAACTCAGTCGGACCAACTGTTCGTTTTCATGTTTTGCTGTTACAGCGCCACTAAGTGGCCTAGCTCTGCTATTTTTCAATGTGTCCTTTGTCAAATTTGGCAAAAATATCTCATTCCATTTAAGAGTAATATGTATTTACAAATAAAAGCAGTAAATGCCCGTTTACACTAAGAACAATAACTATAAAGATAGCTAAAATGATAACTGTGTATTAGCAACCACATCACATCAGCTGACGATAACCCGTTTATTCTAAGAGCGCGCTGCAGTTTTTTTTTTTTTTTCGTCTGTCGCTTTAAATTTAATTTTAAACAGAAGATATGCCAGTTTCTCCGGTAATGGGCAGAGCTAATGCGCAAACGGCTAAATCTCATTGGCTGGCGCTCATCTCTGTTCTAATTTCAGCAAATCAGTTCGAGCGAACGCTGACAACGTGATTAACATTCATGAACCCAGCAGCTCATGTGTTGTATATTGTCATTATTAGTAGTATAATTAGTTGTAGGATTATCATCTTTTTAATGATAATTACTATTATCAATTACTATTATCTTTTTTTTTTTTTACAGAAAAACTGAATGACCAACATTATCTTAAGCACCAAGTTCAGTTAAAATGACAAATATGTATTCATGCATGATGATCAGGTTTTAGAATTACTAAAGTTATATAATTAAATAATGCTTGATTATCATAATATAATGCTTGATTGACTGATTTTAAGAGTGTACATTTAGACATTTAAAAAGAGGTGCCATTTTACAATGATTAACTGATTTGGTGGAATATATATATATATATATATATATAAAATAGTATATCAGTCTGGCGAGTAACCCAAAAACTGTACTAGCCAATGGCGATTCTATTGCCGAGGTGTGTGTAGAGGCTTGTCAATGTTTTTATTGTTCATCATCAGAAGAAAAAAAAACGCCCTGAAAGTGATGACAATATGGTGTGGTTATCGTTATAGTGATGTGGACTCTGCTATACTTTTATATTCAGAACGATTTTTAGAACTATATCTTTATTGTTATAGTTATCATCTTTGGTGTGAACGGGCCTTAAAGGGATAGTTCACCCCAAAATCTAAATCCAGTCATCATTTTCTCACCCTGAAGTTGTTCCAAACTATTTTAATTTTTTGGTGAACCATGCCTTTAAACTAGGGAGGGAACCTGCGATGAACCAAACATCAAAGTAAGTAAAATGATGGGGAACGAAATTAGTGAAGCCTTGTTTGTTACAACAGCATCTCAGAGAAAATACACTGCAGAACGCTGCCAAATGAATGAACCGCATAAAGGAGTAAAGCGTATATGAACGTTATATTGTTGAACCAACGTGGATTAAACACTGGAAGTGCAGCCACGATTTCAGGAAACAATTATAGCTAGTTAATCCCTCTAACCATACAAACAAAGCAAGTTACATGGTAAATTGGAAACACACCCTATGTTATTATTTCAGAAGCAATATGCTAAAGTGCAGAGGCATTACGCTAAAGAAGTTTATGCAATGCATCAAAAAGTGAACAGTTCAAAGTTATTAGCAGCATAAATATAATTGAAATATTGAGCAGTTAGTGGTTTGAATTAAAGGGATAGGACACCAAAAAATGAAAATTGACTTTAAAAATAATGTAATAGTTGACGGCATCCATTGACTTCCATAGTAGGCTATTTTTTCCTACTAGTCAGTGGCTACCGTCAACTCTCTGATTACCAACATTCTTCAAAATATCTACTTTGTGTTCAAATGATGAAAGAAACTCATACAGGTTTGGAACAACTCGAGGGTGAGTAAATGATAACAGAATTTGCATTTTTTGGGGGTGAACTATCCCTTTAAAGACTCCAGTTTTTCTATGATAACAGATCAGACTGTTCTCTGTCCATGTGCAAAATTTCACACAACTTTTTACCATACAGTTCTACTGGCTGCCATTGACTTCAATGGCAGAAAAAGAAGAACAACAACTAACAATTACAAGAGTGACAATCAATAACATACAAAAATATAGAGCTATATATATTTAATGTGTCTAAGACAGCTGAATAACGTTGGAGTTCCAAATGAACTCTCTGACTTTTGATTGTGGACGTTAAACACAGTTTGAGACATTGTTGAGAAACTCTAGAAGAGACACGTTTGAGATTAGTTGGGGTATATATGTAGCTTTTTGCACTTTGACAAGGCTTTGTGTGAGAAAGTATTGAGAAATATATACCCTAAAGCTAATACTTTTGAAGTAATCTTCAGTTTTTATGTGCAGGAACAAAAGAGAGGCCTATATATACCGAAAATTTGTAAACCAAATGTGTATTACAATTTGGATACATACATAGAGTAATATTCACGAGCTATTATACATCATTGCAAAATATTGTCAAATACTTAAAGTCAGCATTCTTTGTGTATTATCCTTTTAAATAATCTGTACAGTATGTGCATTTGTGTTCTCTCTCTCTCTCTCTCTCTCTCTCTCTCTCTCTCTCTCTCTCTCTCTCTCTCTTTGAGACTGTAGTGTTTCATGTAGACTACAGTATTACACCGTCCTTCCTTTATCCTGTCGGGCTGCTTATTGTGGAGAAGGTGGGCCAGGGCAGGAAGTTAAAAATGGTTTGTTTGTTTCAGAGGAAACCTGACACACCCAGGCCTTGCAGCTGGTATTACTTATGACACTTCCTCTTATTCTAAAGGGCCTTTGGAAAGTTCCCACCCAACTTCATCACTTCCTAACATACCTTCAGCCATGATATCTTTAAGCTCTGTTTAGGTTTGTTTAGAGGACACTAAACAGACAGTATCATGATGGGCTAGCATTTTCTTGTTGTTTTACAGCAACCTATACATGGTTAATCCTGAAGTTTATCACAGTAAAAGTCATTTTATCATCTTTATTTTACTGTGCTTATTTCTACCATTTAACACAAATGGAGAAATTGTGTTCCATACAATACCATGTTAAAAACTTTTTTTTTATTTTTTTTAAGTAAAACCAAGATTTGAAAATACATGCTACTAAAAAATACAATTTCAGTCTTTCTACTTCAAAATTTCACATTTAATTCGATGTTATGCCATTTCTTTGCAATTAATTGTGAAATTTACTAGCAATTTCTGGGTGAAAATTGTTTCTACACCACTACAATCCATCCATTTTCCAAACCACTTGTCCTATGAAGTGTCGATGCTGGAGCCGATTCCCCTTACCACTACAAAATCACATTTTTCTTCCCTTTAGCCAAAAAGACAGGGCCTAGATTCAATATGTTGACCAACAATATCATCAAACCTCTGTGGTACTTGTGTCATGATGTCACCACACACAAGAACCAAAGTGGTTTGATGTTACTGATGTCGTTGTGATTTGATTTGACAGTGAATAAATCAAATTTGGGTTTTTTCATCATACAAAGTGATTGCATCGATTCAGAAACCACTAGGGATTACTTTCACGCAGCGTTTGTGTCCTTTTTGGACCTTGAAACTTTAGATCTGATTTTACTGTTTACTGATTTACTGAGTTTGTTTCAATTCAGTTTGTATTTAAGCCTGATTCTGAGCCACAATTTTATTATTAATTATACAAATATTATTATTTATTAAAAAAAATCAATCATTCATTGGCCTTTTTTATTGTTGGACAGAAAAGTGGTGAAATTATGAAAAGTGGGAGGATATGGTATACAAATCAAACTTGAGCTCATCTTGACCGCATGAGCGCTAATATATCAGAGCCTGTGAACTAAACACTAGGCCACAGCTTATATAGTTTTAGCATTTTATTAAAAAACCCAATTTTTTCATATATTTCAAGTTTATTTTATTCAAATCAATTTGATATTGGAGATTGTCAGCAAAGTTTTTTTTCTTAGGCCTATAACATGGTGAGGATACTTTTTGTCAGACTGCATTTCAGAAAGTAGAGTGCATCTGTTGTTTGGTAGATGTGGACAGGTGTAGATCATATGTGCAAGAGAAACAAGCGTGCATTCAAATTTTGACTTTAAACTTCCATTCTTGCAGTAGCTCTGTATATTTCTATGGCATCGCGGTCGAATAGTAAGTAGCCGGTGAAGGGGATTTACTTATTGTAAATGGACAACCGACGGATGTCATATCAAATGTCAGTAGACCGGGAAGATTTTTAAATAAGCGGCTCATTCATAAATCCGTGAGATCTTCATGCTGTGGAAATACAAACCGGAAGACAGAAAAGGGGCGGGGCTACTTAAGGTCTATGGAGTAATAGGCTTAACACCTTTTTAGAAATTCGAAATACTTTGTTCACAGAATAAATTGCCAGGCATTGCAATGGGTCATGGTCCATTTAGAAGAGAATTGAAAGTATTATTCAAGTGCTCTGCTTTAAATAATGAAATAGCCCTCTCACGATAGGAAACAACATTAGCAATTGCAGCCCTGAACCAATGAACCATCCAGAGTCTGAGGAAGTCTACACTTCCCATGCTTAATCTACCCTTATCTACAAACTGAAGCACAGATCTTTCACCTAAATGTGCAGCACAGCACTTTATCTAAAGAAAATAAAGGGATTTCCATTATCAATAGACTATAACTACAGAGAGACAGAAAATAACTGAAAATCAGCACACACAATACAGCATATCCCCTATGGAAGCTTGTTTCTGCCGCGGAATAACAAAATAAAAGTAATTGTGACTTTTTATCATGCAAATCTGACTTTATTTCTTGCAATGCTTAGTTTATATTTCAAAATCTGGAGAAAAAGTCAGAATTGCGAGTTATAAACTCAGAATTGCGAGAAACATTTTTTGCGAGTTTATATCACACAATTTTGACTTTCTCGCAATTTAGATTTTTTCTCGCAATTCTGACTTCAGAACTCTCAATTCGGAAATATTCTACAGATTCGGAAATATAAACTCAGCATTGCGAGAAAAAAGTCAGAATTGTGAGTTATAAACTCTGTTAAAAAAGGTCATTGCAGCTTTTTTTGCAATTTGCGAGTTTATATCACACAATTTTGACTTTCTTGCAATTCGGACTTTAGAACTCGCAATTCTGACTTTAGAACTCGCAATTCTGACTTTAGAACTCGCAATTCAGATTTTTTCTCCAAATTTTGATATGAACTCAGCATTGTGGAAAAAAAAAGTCAAAATTGTGAGTTATAACACAATTCAGATTTTTTTCTTGCAATTCTGAGTTTATATATCACACAATTCTAACTTTTTCGCAATTCCAACTTCCGCAATTCTATTTTTCTCAGAATTGTGAGAGCTCACAATTGCGAGTTATAAGTCAAAATTGCGAGATATACATTTATTCAGACTTTATAACTCGCAATTGCGACTTTATATCTCCCAATTCTGATGTTATTTCTGACACAATACTAGCCTTTTCTGAGAATTGTGAAATATAATCTCACAATTGCGAGTTATAAAGTCCTAATTGTGAGATATAAACTCACTATTGCAAAAAAAAAAAAAAAATTGTCAAATTGTCAAAATTGTGAGATTAAAAAGTTGCAATTATCTTTTTTTTATTTTTTATTCTGTGGTGGAAACAAGCTTCCATACATCCCTCAGTAAAGGCAAAATCATTTTATTTTACAAATTTTAAAGAATGGAAAGTAAAAATTGCGAATGTTGGGAAACCAAATCATTTACTATTCAGAAATTCTGCTTGAGATGCAGTGAAGACCTCCAACAGGCCGGATGAATGAATGATTGTTCTGTGAGAGGAAGCTCTCATTTAGACCTGCTGGCAGACAGAGAGATACTTCTCGAGTGTTTTACAATCATTGATAAATGATTGCTTTAGTTTTAACTTTAGAACTAAACTGCTTTAGCTTTCATTTGGTGAATTTAGTCAGTTCCACCTGAAGGAAATGCTGACAGTGAAAAGTAAAGCACATATTGTTGAGAACACTAACACATGTTGTGTTTTGGAGGTTGGTTCACATACTGTATGTGATACTGGTGTGTTGGTGTCCAACACGAGGCTTCTTTACCAGCTTAACCTGCAAAACTGTCTTACAAATTCATGAAGGAATAAGCAGGCCTTTCAGGATGGTGAACATAAGAATTCATCCAAAAATGGATTCTGACTTTCCTGCTCAACTCACTACTTGATGATATCACACAACGGGGTTGGTGGATGTTACTTAGTTAGCACTTATATCTATCCACAAAGTATAAATCCATTTTGTGCTCATATAATGTCTAAACATCACTAGCCAAAGGCACAAAGGGAAATAACTAAGATGCTTCAGTAATGAAAGAAAATCAATGAATTGCTTAATTGCTGTTGATATGTCACAATAAAGAATGATGCAAGTATTAGTAATAATTGTTAACAATTGTGTTTTCTTACTGTACACTGTACAAAAATTCTAACCTCCCCAACTTTAGATGTGACCAGTCACATCTACATTTTTCAATTGGCCCAAGTGAAATTCTGTAAATTATCAAATTAAATTTACAGAATTTCACTTGGGCCAACTGAAAAATTTAGATGTGACCATTCACTAGAAAATTTTGAGTTGGGGAGGTTAGACATTTTTTACAGTGCTCTATTCATTGGAATTGCTTTGAACAGAGAACATTAGTCCAATTTTCTCCTTTTGTTTTCCACAGGAAAAAAGTAAGTTTACATAAGATTTGCATAAAATGAAAAAGTGCAAGATTTTAATTTCCAGGTGAACAAATACCAAGTCAAAGTGTAATGTAGATGTAAACCTGAAAGGAACTGATTGGACTTTTCAACTATGTTACTTGAAATGAAGACATGGTGAATAATGAGTAATAAACATTATCACTAGAAAATTTTGAGTTGGGAAGGTTAGAATTTTTTTTACAGTGTAGTTAAAAAATGTAAACAATATTACAATAGAATATAATCTTATTTCAACACAGAAAAGGAATCAAATAATTTGCACAGTTTTAAAATCAAGTTTCCAATAAATATCTCGAGAGCATTTACGGTCATTCTTGCCTCAACGATCAAAACATGTGAGCAGACAGGATCTTAAACAAAAGACTGTTTCACAGTTACAGGCTTCAGATGAACTCGGTCAAGTCACATGGATCTGTCAAACTACGGGTGGCACCACACTGTTTCCAGATCAGCATTGTGTTTTGTCTCTTATAATGTTAGAGCTTGGGAAACGCAGAGGAAAAGCTGCTTCTGGATCAGCATGAAGAGGTTATTGTTGATATCCATCAAAAATGTATCATCATAACTAACACACACCGAAATTGATGTTATGGATAGGAACAAAAACTCCACTTTGAGCTAACAAATGAAGAATGTCCAAAGGCATATCAAGTGATATTCTCAATAATACACGATCACTTTAAGAGGAACCGTTGCTTTTAGTTTAACAGCCTTTGATGAGAAATGTAGTGATATTTCATAAACACAATGTCGGCATTTAACACGAACAGTATATCTTTAAAATCGAGTCCTCCCTTTTCTCCTCCTCTTTTCCCCCTTCCTCTTCCTCTGAACATTTCCTTTGCTCTTTATTTTCTTTTAATGCTTATGTGTATGAGCACTAAACAGGTTAAGATTACATTCAGATTTGTTTTATAACGCACTCAAAAAGTGGAGATTATTAGGCAATACCTTCCAGTTAAATGGTTTTAGGCAAGAGGAAAAAGTGTCCGGCACAAGAATAAAGTATCTTCTGTTTCAATCGCAACAAAAACATAGACACACACCAGCCAACCAGCACCCGAAATGGGTGTTGGTTTATTACACGTAGCTAATGTTTACGCAGAGGCCCAGGCTTCTGCTCTGGTGTGGGTTCCTAATAAAGTCAACTTATTATGACTGCTGGGGCTTTGGAAAAAAAGGGGCAGCCGTTATATGAATGGCAAGAGGAGGAGTGAGTGCGGAAAAGAGGAATTTACCGTCTAGTCCTGAATTCTGCAGATGTTCAGTCAAGTCACAGCCGAACGCATTTTCAGTTCCCTTCCTTTTGGACTTCAGCTTGGCAGCCTTATTCTTCATCAGGCTTCCGTAACGTATCCAGATCAGAGTAAATACACCTTAAAATCAACCATTGGTCCCACAACGCATGGGATGGGAAGGGTGGGGAAATGTGCTCGAAAAGAAAAGAAAAGCCCCAAATCAGGAAGTCCACAGTGTCAAACAAAAGAAATCATCCGCTCACATCTTGACTGAGCCACCAAAGATCTGGTGTGGGCGAAGAACTCTGGAGCGGTTCACGCCCAACGTCACTTCATCATCAGGGTCTCTCCTCCCTTAAGCCCTGAACAGAGAGAGGTGAGATTCTGTGTCGAGTCTGAGGGGGAAAAGTTACGACACGAGCTTCTGTCCCACCAAGAAGCTTTGCAGAGGAGACAGTTTCCTGTCCTTTCCAATTCTATCTATCTATCTATCTATCTATCTATCTATCTATCTATCTATCTATCTATCTATCTATCTATCTATCTATCTATCTATCTATCCTTTTCGTTCCACGTTGTTCAGGAGGTCATCGTGCTGATGATGAGTGGAGGCTTGAAATGTCAGAACTTTTTGCAAAGGGGAGGGTAGAAGAGCGAGGGGAGGAGAGAGAAGTAACTGCCTGCTTATTCTTCACCAGTTTGGACATTACCGAACCCCTTTCACCCAACCCCCCCCCTCCAGCCACCCCGCTTTCTCTCTTCCTCCCTCCTTTTTTCTTTTTTGTAGCCATGGCTCCAACAGGAAACCTGCTCTCTGCCTTCCTGAACGCTTCCAGAATACACAATTTCCTGTAAAGGGAACCTTGTTTGGAAAACAAAAACAGACCAAGAGAAGGACGTTGGGGAGAGGGACAGCAAGATGGGGGGAGAAAGAGAGAGAGAAAGGCAGAACGATGCAGAAAAAACTGGAGAACTTTACAGAGCAGATGAGAGAGGGGGAAAACACAAGGTTCCCGTTAACCACGGCTAGTTAGCCATTTTGAGTGTTTCTTCAACTACAGGCACTTCTATGTCCCACGGGTGGATTTTTATTAAAACTAAAAGATACCTTTTTCCAGATTTTCTGTTTTGGAAACTTTTTAACTGTGACTTATTTATCATAGTTTTTGCTACTTTTCAAATGCCTTTTATGTCTAGATTTTTGTTGTTTTACTTTTGTCCCAGAATTATGAAAATCCATCATAACAGTATTGCACTCTTAGAACAAAAAAGGTTCAGTGGGGTTCAATATACCCTGCTGAAAAATCCAGCATAAACCAGCATGAATTCATGGCTGGTTTCTGCTGGAAAGTGCTGGTCTAACTGGAGGACCAGCATAATCATGCTATTCTCAAGCAAAACTGGTGCTGGTGAAGCTGGTTTAATTGTTTTAGTTATGATTTTATTATTAATCAAAGTCATCTGAAATTTTAAACAGTAAAAATTAAAACTGGTGAAACGTTTCAAAGGATTTGTCTCCGGTTTAAAAGGATCTATATACAAATGAATTTAAAAAAGCTTGTGTACATTGTAAAACAAAAACTGTTATGAAAACAAAGAAAAATGCCAAATAACACCATAATCATAAGCCGTTTGTTCAATAACAGGGCTTATGAGAAGAGCTCTTACTAAGAAAGAGCTATTGATAATGAAAGCTCAAAATGAAAAGTTGCTGATTTTAAAGACTTTAAATGGTCCTTTGGGAGATCGCATGTCAAAATCCAGCGGTCAGTCACTGGTCCCAAAAAAGTGCACATAGTAAAAGGTATGTCATTGCATTACATATTGTAGTCAAAAGTGATAGCATGCACTTTCAACAGTTGCTGAAAGAGAATTAATTCAACCAAAGTCAAGGGCCAAGTGTCCAACTGAAATCGACATAAATAAACACTAATCATCATAATGGTGACTTCAAATAGATTTAAACAACTTTTAACACATCCGCAAGTTTTGTTGTGGTCTTGCTGGAATCATATAGCACCCAGAAGACAACATATGCTGGTCCACCAGCACACCAGCATCGCAAGCTGGTCCCAGCGTGCAAAACATACCCTATGCTGCATGGTCCACCAGCACAACCGCTTCTCATGCTGGGTACCAAACCATCATCCAGCATCCCATGCTAGAGACCAGCATGCAAAACATACCTTACGCTGGTGAGAAGCAGTGCTGGATTTTTCCTCAAGGCTCAATTTTAAAGAACCATTTATGCCAAAATGGTTCTATACAGGGAGAAATGTCTAAGGGCGTTTTCGCACCAAGGTCCGAACCAAAGTTCATGTTTTGATACATTTTATACTTTCGGTAAGTTTTGGTTTGGTTTCACATTGCAATTATGCGAGCGCACTAAAGAACTTTACATGACATACTTGTGTCCTGTCGTCATCATCTGCTGCATCTTGACATTGATTGGTTTGTAAACGGACATGCGTCTGACGTCAGTATGTTGTCAATTCGGCGAGCAACTTTGACAAGAATGAATGAACAGACGCATATCGTTGGCACTATACTGTTATTATTACGGCATTACTCCCTGCAGCACCAACTATACTCGAGGCTAGTTCAAATTCGCCAAATGAACGTCCTCATTGTGCGAACATTTTATCGTCGCTGGCAGGAAAGGAGGAGAAGACTGCAAGCAATCCTGCGGGAACCACCAGAACTTCCTGTAAATGGTCTGAAAGTCTGAACCATACAGAAAATGCTTTCACACTAGAAACGAACCAAACCTTTGTTCAGTTTGATCCGGACCGAGACTACCTCTTTTCGTCTGACCAAATCCTGTCTGTTTGGTCCAGACCGTGGTCCGGGGGAGGTTTCACACCTGTAATTTTGATTCGGATCAAACTGAGAAGTCAGAAAATCTGGACCAAACAAGGTTGGTGTGAAAGGGCCCCTAATGATTGCATAATACTTTAATGTTTAACAGGTTATTTACATTTTTTCGACTAATAAAGTATGTTTACGAGCTGCTTAATTCATAAAATTTTATTCAAATAAAAAAAAGAATTCAAACAAAATTAATTAATTAAACCTGAATCCATAAAATGATCCCATGATTGAAACCTCTAAAAAGTTCTATCTGAAACGCCTGGCAGAACTCTTTAAGGTTCTATATAGAACTTTTTCTTCTAGGAGTACATTTTTCATAGAAGTTATGATAATGTAAACAAAGAGTAAAGAAACTGACCATTTCAATATTTACTGTACAGTATGTAAACGACTTGCAGTATGTCTGGTTTTGACCGTCGGGGGATCAACATTCTTGCCATTTACAAGGTTTTTTCAAAAGTTAGTGTAGTTGGTTACCAACAAGCCAAACAAGTCAATAAAGAACATGCTTGAGATTAAATATGAGATCCGTCCATCCCTTATCCAAACCGCTTTCATCCTTATATTAGGGTCATGGGGGCTGAGACTATATGAAATACTGAAATGTGATGTTTAAAGAAAATAAAGAATAGAGTATTTATTATTGTGCATCATTTTCAGCCAATCTGCAATTTTGTCGAATGATTCAAAAAGTGTGAAATATTTTTTGTGTATTTAATATTGTTCAGAGAAATACAAATGTGTGACCATAGATATGTATACGACATATTCGACCGATGAGGCATCTATGTATATACTTCTATGTGTGTGACAGCCAGCAAAGAGGTATTTTGCTGTGATCTGAGAGGAAGGAAGTATAAAGGATCTGGGACAGTATATGCTGACAAACTTAGCCATGCAAGCAGTAACCTTGACATTATTAACATAATAGATCCACCAAGTAAGGAAGCATCCATCTTCTACTATTTTAAAACTGTTCATATGTCCAAAAGGCTCATTCTCATTGACATTTGTGTGTGTGAGAAAATGTTAGGAGATTTATTATTCATTTATAAAGGTTGTTGTTAAACTTTTATGGTCATAATACTAGGGCAGATTCTAACCCCAACCCTCAATATTCAGACACTGGGTTAACCAATATACTGTAGGCTTGCGGATGCCAAGCCTTTGATCAAGCCTCTCTTTACTGTAGTCTTAGGTTTAGGTTTAATCAATACATTTTTGATTTAAAGTTGATTTGAAGTCAATTGACTTTTTTATTTGAATTCAATTTTATGAATAAAGCAGCTCGTAAACATACTTTATCAGTAGGAAAAAATGTAATAACTCACTATCTGTACACATTTCTGCTGCAGAGGAAAATGTTATTCATAAAGTGAAGTTACGGAAGACAAGATTGCCTTCAGAGAAGTTTTGTCGATTTACAATACATTCAAAGGTTTGAGATGGGTAAAAAAAAATTGAAGTCTCTTCAAAAATATGGATTTTGTTTTTAATATTTTAAAATATTATTACAATTTGAAATAGCTGTTTTCTATTTGAATATATTGTAAAATGTAATATATTCGTTTGATCAAAGCTGAATTTTCGGCATGATTACTCCAGTCTTCAGGGTCACACGATCCTTCAGAAATCATTCTAATATGATGATTTGCTGCTCAAGAAAAAAAAAAAATCTTATTAAACCGCAATACATTTTCTTCTGAATTCTTTGATGAATAGGATGTTTAAAAGAACAGCATTTTTTCTTGTTAAATTATAAATTCTTTACTGTTTTTTTAATCAAGTTAAGGATAAAATAATTGAAAAAACATAGTAAGATGGGGAAAACATGCATACATTACAAATGCTGCTTTATCAGTAACATTTCTTCGAATGGCTTTTCCTAGCAGGCGCAGAAAGCATTATTATCAACAGACAAAAAAGGGATCCTTTCAAATATGGCATTTAAAAAAAAATCAGACCACAGATTAAAGCATTTAGAGCATAAGAACAGACACTTTTTTGTGTCAAGCCACCATGTGCCAAAGGTTGTTCTTCCTATAGAGCAGCCCTGAATCATGTGACAGGAGCAAACAAAGGGCGAATTCAATCGGATGCCTGTCAGACAATCCCAGTCCATGATGTAATAGAGTGAAAACTGCCTACTTTTTCAATAGCCTTGGCTCCATATGTGTTTTCCCATTAATTTTCTCCATGGGAATAACAAATGCTTAAAAAAAAACTAATATATATGCAGACTGAGGAGCTTTATGGGAATGGACAATTACTGCTACTCTACGCTCTTTTGCCAAAACACTAGCCACAAGTTTCATTACTCCAACAAAAGAATACTGCCCGTTTCCCAATATGCATTCTTAAACAGTCTGAGTCTTGTTACATCATCATCAACTGACAACGTTCAATTCCAATCATCAAACAGAGGATGCATGAAATGACCCAGATGTGTTCTTGATACTGAGGAATGAGGATGCATTGGATGCTGTGTCCGAAATCTCTCCCTGTCCCCTACATGAAGTGTACTAGGCTATAGGGTAATGGCCATTTTGTAATGGTGAATAAACAACTTTGTGCCCTAAAATTGTTCATTCATACACTTGCTGAAGCACTCGGAAATATTGTATATGAGTTAAATGCACATGAACGCCACCACAAAGTCTCAGGCCTAACTCTTTCCCTGCCAGCGGCTTTTTTTATATATAAAGTCACCAGCCACCACCAGCATTTTTTAATTTTCACAAAAATGTAATAGCCCCCAGAATATTTTATTGTAGGCTATGAATATCTGAACATGCAATAGCCTATATCAAAAGATAGAACAGGCTGTTTTATTCAAACTTCGTGCATTTTTTTTTAATCAACACTTGACTAAAATCGCGCAACAATGTGCGTAAGCAATGCTTTTATCGCTTGTTTCTGCTCTCTTTTTTTGCCTGCGTTCTGATCTAGAGATTCAGAAGATAACAGCGCCCCCCATATAACAGTAAAAGCATGGAAAGCATGAAAATTCCATCTATGGTAGGGAAAGACTTAAAGGAACACTCCACCGTTTTTTGAAATAGGGCTTATTCACCGTCTTTCCTACATTTAGATAGGTGGGCAAATGCATTTTTGTCTCAGTGCATGCATTGTTTTAGTTTGACAGGGTCGGCGCTAGCTTAGCTTAGCTTAATGAATGGAATCCTTTGTTGCCAGCTAGCATGTCCTGAGTAAAAGTGATCCAAAAAAAAAAAACCCCCACCTAATTACTTCTTGTGGCCTGCGTATTCACAACAAGTACAAATAGCGATGCAGATTAACACTAGGCGATTTCCTAGGCAGATATTGACTTGGGACTATATTAGGGGGAAGCACAGGCGAAGCACTGCTACTTAGGTGAAGCACTGCTACTTGGGCGCAGAGATATCACGCAACACATGAAATGTGAATATGTGGTATAATATGTGAATGTGAATACAGGTATAATATGGGTCGATCTATACATGTGTCATGTTTAAAATAATCACTTACTCTGTGGACAGTTGTCCATTTGGTCCATTCGGCGTGGGGCTTTTTTTCCAGTTCACTTAATCACACCGGGAAAAAAATAGAGTAAAAGTTACTGCAGGATGGATCAACGCTGTGAAATCCTCAGTAGCTGTGACACAACTGCGGGCACGCTCATCTTGATCTGACGCGCTGAGCCTGGTCATCGATGGCAGTAACTTGTCCCACTCTCCACAGCACAGACACTATTTCAGTCGGGATAGATTGGCATATTCCCCCACATTCACACCACCAGTTCGTGTTGGCTCTCATCCTCACGTCCTCAGGCTGTTGAGCGATCGCAACCTCCTTCTCCTGTCATTCTATTTCCAAAGCACGCAGCTCATCTTCTGAAAACTCAGGTATGGTTCTGGCTCTGGCTCTTGACTGTCTGAGAAGTCATCCTCTTCTTCTCTCACAAAATTAGCAATATTCATTGCCATTAATGTACTGTAGGAA
Source organism: Abramis brama (assembly GCF_963993115.1). Taxonomy (NCBI): domain Eukaryota; kingdom Metazoa; phylum Chordata; class Actinopteri; order Cypriniformes; family Leuciscidae; genus Abramis; species Abramis brama. Next base: position 44,833,963 of record NC_139967.1, read on the forward strand.
AAATAGCCAGCTACTATTCACGCCGGTATGTTGACGGAAGTCGTGGGATTTCATGTGTTGTGTGATATCTCTGCGCCCAAGTAGCAGTGCTTCGCCTGTGCTTCCCCCTAATATAGTCCCAAGTCAATATCTGCCTAGGAAATCGCCTAGTGTTAATCTGCATCGCTATTTGTACTCGTTGTGAATACGCAGGCCACAAGAAGTAATTAGGTGGGGGTTTTTTTTTTTTTTTATCACTTTTACTCAGGACATGCTAGCTGGCAACAAAGGATTCCATTCATTAAGCTAAGCTAAGCTAGCGCCGACCCTGTCAAACTAAAACAATGCATGCACTGAGACAAAAATGCATTTGCCCACCTATCTAAATGTAGGAAAGAAGGTGAATAAGCCCTATTTAAAAAAACGGTGGAGTGTTCCTTTAATTGGGACTAGGAAACTCTGGATTTTCTTTGAGCTTAGGTATGTGTCAGTGAGAAACATGGCGGAATACCACAATACTTACAGGTATTTAGCAGTGACATTGTCAGGCTGTTTTATTTCAAACAAAATAAGCTAATAGCCTGCAAAAAAAAAAAAAAAAAAAAAACATGATCGCATTGTATATGACAATTAATATGTAGCCTAACGATTAAGTTTGTAGTGGCTTCATAAATGAATTAAAAACAAAAAAGCAAAACACATCTGATGATGCGCAGTCTTTGTTCTTCGTTTGCTAGAAGTTTCGGGAGGCTAGCAATAGCGAGCTAGCTTTGAAAGCATGAGATACCACCCTCCCTTCAGAGCGTCTCTAAAGCCACGCCTCCTTCAAAACACGAGAGACGGCGTTAAACTACCCCATGTCTCAAAGCACATACCATACAATATATTATAAATATAATGAACATAATGAACTTAAAGAGCACTGACCTGTACCACCTGACAGCTGCAGATTCATTTCAGCGTTGAGTGTTGCCATTGAAACGCATAAATTCGAGTCACGAATCGCTCCGAGTTTAACGTCACGGTTTTCCATCTCTTCCAAATGAACAGCAAGAGCTGGTTGTTTTGGTTCAGGAGGAACTGTAAAAGGCGGCTGCTGTTTCGGTTCGGTGACTGCACGTCTGTCTAACTCTGTACAGCATGTTTTGAAAAACCCTCCATCCTTTCCTCATTTTATTAATGAATTTAAATCTTTTGCTGATTCTTATACCCTTTCAAATGAAAAAGCTTATTTCTATATGAGCTAAGTGCCTATAGCTCCTTACCCCTGGCAAGAACTTACTTTTCTATAAATGTTGTTCTTTCAGTTATTTAAAATGTATTATTATTGAATGAATTAACACATTTATATTTTTTTATTCCTTGCCCTTTAAGATCGTATATTTGATTTGAGACTTCATCGCTGTTACTTAATTTGCAACTATAAGAGTTGTAAATTGTTAATATTGTTTGTTCAATGCCTATTTTGTTTGTAAATTTGTTTTTTTTTCAATAAAATAAATAAATAAATAAATAAATAACATGCAGAAGACGTGTGATTCGGACCAAATGCAATGATTGGAAGAACATTGTATGGTCATATGCCTTCCTATAAATACATTTAGGCCAAGACCACTTAAGTTAGTGATTGCTATCAGGATGTAAAGAGAGTTTCAACCAGCATGACAAAAAATATTTCTGGGACAAATCACCTACCCTTCCTTAAAAAAAAAAAAAAAAAAAAAAAGTGATTTGAACGTAACTGACTCGTAATTCCTTCTCATTATACTTCCTTATATTAGTTAAAATATAAACCACTTGAAAGAGTTAATGAAAACCAGTGAGTGAATTTGGACAGTGAGTTTTATGCCTGTAATAACATATATGATCTAAGAATATTTACTACTCATATTTTTGTTGATTGGTCATGATAAATTGAAATAATTTATCACAAATACATGTATTATAAGAGGACTATCTATGTATATTCGATGCAATTAATTTTTATAGAGTACACATTAATTAGCCTATTCATTTTAATTTGACATATTTTGATAATTTAAAAAAAAGTATATTCTGTGATTAATTCTGAAAGTTACCTCTTCAATTTTATTTGTTACATGTATTTCACACGTGTTTCCATTTAGGCCACAGTAGGCTGTATTTTCTGTGTTTATTCCAATAAATGACACTAGGGGGAGTAGGAAGATCCCGAGACTCTTGATTCATCTCATCATCATTATGACTCTTCCCAGAAACTATTTATTCCTTAATGAGTAAAACTTTAACACCAAAAACTACTGAATGCACCTTTAATGCACAAATAAATGCAATGTTTGCATTTGTACTCTGCATCAAATGTATACAGTAGTCAACATTTGAAGTGGATCAAAACCTTTCATCAAAGTTATACATGAATTTTGAACAATACCCGTTCTTGTTCTATATATAGCTAACAATTTCCAACAGTATCTCTTAGAGATAGTCCTCTTATAATAAATGTATTTATGATCAATTATTTAAATTTATCATTACCAATCAACATATATGAGTATTAAATATGCTAAGATCACATATGGTATTATACCAGCAAACTTGTATACATACAACCTATTTCACAAAAGAAAAAAAGCTGCAGTCTTTGTTGAATGCCATTCTTTATTGCAGTATTAACATCAGTAAACTGGCTTTCACAATATCGCACACACAGGTTCAACACTGCATGAGAGGTGAGCACTTTCCATGAAAAGGGCACAAAAACAGGCGTTAAGTTTCCTTTTCAACAAAGATTTATCAGACGTAGTGCTAAACCTTCAGAAAAACCTCAAGATGTCAAACTGTATATATTATTTAAACTAAAGAATAATTATAATTCTTTTTTAAATCACAATTTCAAGGTGGCTGTCGAGATATTCAGTTGGATTAAAGGTACTCGTGTGGTGATTTCATGGCAGTTAACAATTTATATAAAATATAATTTCCCAATCCAACATGATTTCTGCCCTTACTGCTATACAAAAATTAACAGGATCCCAATTTGCACCCTATTCGTGGAAAATTCTGATTAATGTTCACAAACCTTTGCCCATGATTTTTTTTTTCACAGTATAAAATTAATATAATGTTCACAGTTACAACACCCAAATCTTTTAAATGTGCACGTGCCACAGAATGTAAAGTAAAAAACTGAGATAAGATGATTTTATGTGATACCAGGTTTTCTGAAATAATAATAATAATAATAATAATAATAATAAATCTTTATTTTCTGACAAAAACGTAGTAGAAAACAAGTAAAATGTAACTTAATTTGATCTTCGTGCACTGTTTTAGCCTAGGGTTTGATTTTCTAGAGTGCTTGATTTCAAATTTGTCAAGTTTCAGCAGAACACTAGATAATGACCACGTCGACTATACAGATTCTTGGAGTTCATGATCGTCCACATAAAATCCAAACTTGCATTTCTGTCCCCACACTCATCAATCAGCTGGTTTGATAAGTTGGCCAATATTGTATTGAAATTCAGCGTGTCAAGATTAGTTTCAAGTCATACTCGGCTTCTGGAAAGTTTCTGTAATGTATGAATCATTCTAAGGTTTTTATATATAAACCCCGACAGGACAGCCCATCATATGATATTATGCTAAGTAAATCACAAGTCTTTTTTTCCTCTGATCATAAAGTCAGTAACTTAACCACCCAGTTTTATGAGTGTCTTAAACATTGGCCTAAACCCATCTACAGCTACATTTCACTGAAATAAAACTGATTAAACATTATCCTTGGACCCAAACACCTACTAATAATCTACAAGTTTCCACCGCACTGATATTAGAGGCATGTTCAGCTGAAATCAACATCATAGAACATGCTCTGCCCATATACATCTATATCAATATTTGAGCCTATACTGTACATAAAAACATATCTCTTCCGAACAGTCAGGTACAGCTCTCTTATTTTCCATTACTCTTGTTTTGCCATATTCTGTGATGACCTAATTGAATACAAGCCATACAGAATGCTTTATGTGAAACTAGAAGTTCACTAGAAGTAATGATATTAAATTGTTTTTTTAATTTCAATCATGAAAGGTATACCTGATTGATCTATTTAAATTCTACTTGACTATTGTAATACTTTAAACGTAGTGTTTGATCAGTATTCTGGCCATATTATCTTACAGGTCAGATCGGTAAGTGCACCCTGGGGTGGAGAAACAACACCTGGTGTTAGCTCTGGCAGGCACTGGTGAATGCTGTGTTTCAATGCAAGCTGTCTCTTGAGTATCCAGACTCACGGCTCAGTGAGCACGCTCAGGCTGGCCGACGTTCACGGTGATGTTGATGAAGAGTGGGGCTCGGTAGATAGACAGGACCTTGTAGGAACAGGAATTCAAACCATCCTTCTTCCACATCTGGCGAGTACGGCGTAACAGCTGCATCCTGTGATGGGTGAAGTGAATGCAAAGCATTAAATGCCACACTGAAACTACGCATCTATGTTTCCATCCAAAGTTGCAAATTTAACTTGTGTGAAAAATTGGAATATGGCATAAAATATTTGCGATTCCATGTGTTCAAGAGAAGAAGAAAAAAAATCACTTCCTGTGAAATTGGCACAAAATATCTGTAATAAAAATGGAAGTTGCTGAAATATAGAGCAACCACTGTGGCTCTTTCCTCCTCCATCATAAATGACTTGCGTCTCGAAACGCAATAACGAAACGCAATAAACGCTGTCATGTTGTCTTGCATTTGGATGCCTGGTCTTTGAGAACGCGATCAATCACATCCTCTGTTGAGGTAAAGTCACATGAGTTTTCTGTTGCGCATTGAGTTTATTCGGTAAATGTTTCCATCATAGTTTATGCGCATGTCTTCTTATCAGATGAAAGCCCAATGTCCTATAGTTTTGATAAGCAAATACATTGATATCAGGGTTTGAAATACACCCACTATCCCACCAAATGTGGGTGAAACCCAACGGTGGCAGGTAACCATCAACTCACTAGGCAATTTGGTGGGCTAAGATTGATAAATTCACTTGCGATATCATGGCTACCCGCTTGCCTCCAACATTTACTAAACGAAGCATAACAGTGCACTTACATGGAGACAAGAGGCCGATTTACAACCTGTTCTTGGCACCTAGGCATCTGAGAACAGGGTAACTGCGGCTTTTTAAAATCTAATTTAAGGCTTTTAGGGTGTGTTCACATTTTCGCTTGGTTCGTTTGGTCTGGACCAAAAAAACAAAAACAAAAAAGCACCCCTGGTCCGCTTAGCGTTCACATTGGCATTTTAACACCGAACCTAAAGGCATAGGGATATGTTCACAACCTGATTGGTCGGCTTTTATGACATGTTGCCTATTTTGAGACGGAACTTACCGAACATCCAAACAATGCTGTGTTCTGGGATAAATGCGCTCGTATGTGCGAACTCGTGGTTTGGCTAGTAGAACTTCTGGATGACTGGTAACTTAAATTCAGTCGCCACATTTGCTGATGAGTGAAAAAGTTAACTTCAACCCTGTTTGGCTTGTATGGCAACACACTATGGCATCAGTGCTCAAACAGGTGCCACAGATTTCCTTTAGGCGGTTTTCACATTTTTAGCATTTGAATTATTTTTTTTCATGGACAGGAAATATAATTGAATTGTTGTAATAGCTTATAACTTGTACAGTACATATTTTATCTAAACCATAATGTTTTAGTATGATGATTATGTAAGACACTGGATGTATCAATCTCATTTCCTTGTTGTAATTTAACAATGAAAGCTCTCAAAAATGTTCCTTACTTTAGCTGTGGTCTCTTGCAAGACCAGAGTAACACTAATATTGCAACATTTATTTCTCATTCACACTTGACCTCACCTGTCTTTATTGACTTGATTGCCGCTGTCTCTCTTGTGAAAGACCATGGTGTAGCGCGCCACTTCAGAAGACGGCCGCAGTATCTTCATTTTCTGAAGTTCCACCCTGAAAAACATGGTTCTATTAAAATCATCAACAACGAGAAGTATACAGCAATGTTCAGAGATAGTATCAACGGCAATGAACTTTTCCCTTCACGCAACACTCAAGAACAAATTGGCTTTGCATTTTTCATATCTTTTTTGGGGGGTTTTGATTTTGATGATTAAAAAACATATTTTTTCAGCACGCTCTTTGGCCAAACGAGAGATGAGAAATGAGAGAACACACTTCAAAACTGCTACATGCCTCTATATTTTAGATTCTTTTCAAAATGTTAACCTGATGTCAACCTGAACTGAAAAGCAACATTTTATTTTGGTCATTTTGTCTACTTTAGAAGAAAATAAATAGTAGTCAGTGGGTTTTAATCAGCGTGTAGAACTTGTGCACATCCTAAACGGTGTCCTTCTAAGTTCATCTTACCTTATCCTCAGGTCATCGTCCTCTCCACCCCAGCCCCAGTAGGAGTTTGGGAAGCCATTCACCATGTGGAACTGCTCCGTCGTCATGGCCGAAACCCCCCCAAAGTAACCTTTGTATCGGAGTCTGGGAAGTCAGTGGCAAAAAGTGATGAATGTCTTTTAAATATTAAACAAGAACTATAGCATGTCATTTCACAAAATAACTCAGTGATGCAATTACGAAATGACTTAGGGTACATTATACAGTGAGGAAAATAAGTATTTGAACACCCTGCTATTTTGCAAGTTCTCCCACTTAGAAATCATGGAGGGGTCTGAAATTGTCATCGTAGGTGCATGTCCACTGTGAGAGACATAATCTAAAAAAAAATAATCCAGAAATCACAATATATGATTTTTTAACTATTTATTTGTATGATACAGCTGCAAATAAGTATTTGAACACCTGTCTATCAGCCAGAATTCTGACCCTCAAAGACCTGTTAGTCTGCCTTTAAAATGTCCACCTCCACTCCATTTATTATCCTAAATTAGATGCACCTGTTTGAGGTCGTTAGCTGCATAAAGACACCTGTCCACCCCATACAATCAGTAAGAATCCAACTACTAACATGGCCAAGACCAAAGAGCTATCCAAAGACACTAGAGACAAAATTGTACACCTCCACAAGGCTGGAAAGGGCTACGGGGAAATTGCCAAGCAGCTTGGTGAAAAAAGGTCCACTGTTGGAGCAATCATTAGAAAATGGAAGAAGTGTCCCTCGGACTGCGGCTCCATGCAAGATCTCACCTCGTGGGGTCTCAATGATCCTAAGAAAGGTGAGAAATCAGCCCAGAACTACACGGGAGGAGCTGGTCAATGACCTGAAAAGAGCTGGGAGCACCGTTTCCAAGGTTACTGTTGGTAATCCACTAAGACGTCATGGTTTGAAATCATGCATGGCACGGAAGGTTCCCCTGCTTAAACCAGCACATGTCAAGGCCCGTCTTAAGTTTGCCAATGACCATTTGGATGATCCAGAGGAGTCATGGGAGAAAGTCATGTGGTCAGATGAGACCAAAATAGAACTTTTTGGTCATAATTCCACTAAACGTGTTTGGAGGAAGAAGAATGATGAGTACCATCCCAAGAACATCATCCCTACTGTGAAGCATGGGGGTGGTAGCATCATGCTTTGGGGGTGTTTTTCTGCACATGGGACAGGGCGACTGCACTGTATTAAGGAGAGGATGACCGGGGCCATGTATTGCGAGATTTTGGGGAACAACCTCCTTCCCTCAGTTAGAGCATTGAAGATGGGTCGAGGCTGGGTCTTCCAACATGACAATGACCCGAAGCACACAGCCAGGATAACCAAGGAGTGGCTCTGTAAGAAGCATATCAAGGTTCTGGCGTGGCCTAGCCAGTCTCCAGACCTAAACCCAATAGAGAATCTTTGGAGGGAGCTCAAACTCCGTATTTCTCAGCGACAGCCCAGAAACCTGACTGATCTAGAGAAGATCTGTGTGGAGGAGTGGGCCAAAATCCCTCCTGCAGTGTGTGCAAACCTGGTGAAAAACTACAGGAAACGTTTGACCTCTGTAATTGCAAACAAAGGCTACTGTACCAAATATTAACATTGATTTTCTCAGGTGTTCAAATACTTATTTGCAGCTGTATCATACAAATAAATAGTTAAAAAATCATACATTGTGATTTCTGGATTTTTTTTTTTAGATTATGTCTCTCACAGTGGACATGCACGATGACAATTTCAGACCCCTCCATGATTTCTAAGTGGGAGAACTTGCAAAATAGCAGGGTGTTCAAATACTTATTTTCCTCACTGTATTTGATGTAGCTGAATACTAATGGAGAACAGAGAATATCAAGCGTTTAACTACCATATTTTGAAAAACAGGGGAAAGCATCTCTGAGATGCTTAATACAATACAACCTACCTGCAATCTCCCTTAAAAACTGAGTGAGCTGGAGAAATAAATGAATGAGAAATAAATGACCTGAGGCCGGTTGGATAAACTGCTCAAACTAGTCTTACAAGTTAGTCATCACATTTTTTTTCTTAAAGACTGTTCATAACTTTTTTTTACTAGCACTTAAGACGCAGTCTTAACATAATGGCTATGTTTTTGCAACTTAAAAACACAAGCCCAAAAATAAGCAAGCCCTAGTTTTCGGGGGACAACCGAAGTGGTACACAGTTCACAGTAAACAATTCTTTTAGCTTCTTTCATGTCATAAAAATATCATAAAACAAAATAAAATTATCTACAAATATAGCAGGTTAATTGATTGCTAGGTTAAAAACAAATGTCAATCCCTCAAAGATTTTGTGATTTTTGAAATCGCAGAATTTAATGCAAAAATCAAGGAAGCGACGCAATTTTTCCGCAAAGAATGTTAACCTAAGTGGAGGACAAGCAATCTTAGCTTATCAAAATTCATAATTCTGAACCCAAACAAATTAATGTGTTCAACTGTCCTGCCTCTGATTTACAGCACATTCTATTAAAGCAAGCAGATTTAAGTGCCTTAAAGGAAAGAAAAATTCCATCATTTGGGGTTTCAAAAATCCGTAAAAATCACAGTGAAATCCAGGTGGCAACACGCGCCAAAGACTTGACTTTTGCGCAGAACTTTAGACAAAATCTGTATAATGTGTACAGAACTAAATTGAACAAATACTGTTGATGCAAAGATGTCACACTTTCGGACACTGACGGCTCATCACAAAAACAGATGTATGTGTCTTGACCCATTCAGAAATGTTGACACTGGTCTGTCTCTCCGTGTAGTTTTTTCCACCAGCCCTGTGGTCTGTAATCCATGTTTTGCAAACAGCTGAACTACAGAAAAATGTTGTTAAACTAGTATTGTTACTACTTGTCACTTCTGTTGCTTTAACTGATAGTACTGCTAACTGATTACAGTATCGTATTTCTAACCCAAATGTTGTTGGGTCAAAGCCCAGAATGGTCTGTAACGTGTTTGTTAAATGAAGACAGTAATACTCACTTGTAGCCAGTGGAATTCCTCCCCACTACTAAGTGCTTAGGCTGTTCCCCACACATGTATAAGTTATGATCATTCTCAGGAACCAGATCAACATCATGGAAGATGAAACAGTCCCAGCTCAGGTCTTTCAGGGCCTCGAGGTAGCCAACATTTAATAACTTTGCCCTGTTAAATGTAGCATCTCCAGCCTATAGGACAAACAGACACATACATTTTACACACACACACATTTATAATAAAGTCTTAACACACAGAACTTTTTAACATTTGGAAGATTACCAACATTTTTTGTTTGGAATGTGCAATAACAGAGATGATGAACTGCTTGCTCCATTTTTAATGAAATGACAGAAGCAAGAATATATGTGTAAAAACTATTATCACATATACACAAACTAATGCAAAATGGGTTTGTCCCCCCCAGTGCATCATATGAGAAAATGGATATTTTAGGTGAGTGTTTGATTATTACCTCCTGTGTTTTAATATTACAAAAAGGTGATGTAGTGTTGTCACACTGGCAAGTAATCTTGTTTTGAACAACTAAACTACTTATCACTACTGAAAAATGTAGTTCAACCAGTGGTGTTACTTCTTTTAGCTCAATACTTTAGTATGCATGACAGTGATACAATTTAAGACAGAATACATTACTGATGCAAAATAGCATAATATTGACAATGATTATAATAATATATTACTGTTATATAGTTTTTAAAAAACACCAGTGAGAATGGAAAGTGGACAAAGACAAATGTTTCAACATTAGTAAATACTGTGTTACAGTACGGAAATTATTATTTATGTGATTCTACCCCCGTGAAATGTTTACCAAGGACGATAACTTTAATAATATAGTTCTAAAAATCATTCTAAAACAAAGGAATAGCAAAGTCCAAACCACAACTATAACGATAACAGCACAGAGAAACAATATAGTTGGAATCACTTTCAGAACAATTGTTTTCCAGCTGGTGAACGATAAAAACAATGATGAAATCCATCCATCCTGCTTTAAAGAGCTCAAGCATTTAAGTAGTTATACAAGTAGTTATAGTTGTTGTTCTTGGAGTGAATGGGCCTTTAAAGAGTTGTTATTTTAAGCCAGAATAGAATTATTGTTGTAAGAGCTTAACAGAATTACTGCCAGAGCTTTTGGCAAAAAAAAAAGAATGACATGAGGATGTGTACCTTTCAAAAGACCTTGAGCTTCAGCGTCTATCATTTTTACTTCACCTAACCTTACATTTACCTCAATGAAAATTGTACAATGCAATATATTTGTTTTACCAGCATCAGCTGGTGGTACTTTTCTCTGCTGTTGTTAAAAGTGTCATATCATGATGTGGAAAGTTTATTTTAATACGAAAACACTCTTCCTATTCAGTCCAAAAGACCATATGTTGACATTAAGCTGCAAAAACAGACTGTTATGTGTGACTATCAGACTAAACACATTATCACATAACTGCCCACATTTACAAGTCAAAAATGGTAATTCAGTAGCTAGAAACTTGGCTTCCTCAGTCCCAGTGTAATAATGAGGAGAAGACAACAATACCATCATTCCAGTTTTTGTATAACTAAAGAACAAAAAGAGTATCATCCAAATGGACTTTTATTCTTAAACAGTTAGTTTGTTTGGTGAATGTGTGTAACAATGTGCAGCAGACTTTGCAAACAGACTTATTTAAGGATGGGCCAGTGCAAACTATAATGGACGCCACAGCAAAGCCATTAGTAAACACTGTTACGCATTTCACATATGAAGAGGGCGTTTACGTTAAGTCTTAACCGTATTTAAAGCAAATAAATGGTTCTGTTTAAAGTCACAGAGAAGGTAGGAAATGGTCATAAAAAACTAAATTATGTTTTTGGTCCAAGAAGCTTTTACTAACACCTGAACCCACTAAAAATGGCACCAAGAAAGTCATTCTGGAAGCTTCATTGGCAAATCCTAGAAACAATGATTATATGACTACATGAACTCTCAACTTCCGCCAGAGCTAATGGGAGTTTCGCCTACCTGGTGAATGACATAGATGGCGTAGTGAAGCTGCTGTCTCTGTAAGAAAGGGTGAAGGTGGTAGAGGAGGTAGAGCAGGTGCTTCTCTCGGTTTCGGTGAGGGATGAGGATGGCCACTCTCTGTCTGGCCGTACAGTCAGAGGGGTAATATTGACCCTCCACGACCTCCCCGTTTTCACTCTCTACCTGCTCCATCGTCAGCGAGGGCTCAAATGACAGCTTTAAAGAACCCCCTGTGGAGCAGAAAAAGCAGAAAAAAATAAACCGCAAGTAAGTGAAAGGCCCACAACCCAGGTGCAGTCTTTAAATACAGCACCAGCTGGGGCCCACATTAATTACAGGGCCCCATCTTTGGAAACAAGCCCAAATTAGCAAGCAGCTGTGGAACGAAAAAAACAAAACAAAAAAAAACAGTAATGTGTAAACATTGACATTCACATAGAGGTGGTTGTGGGATTCTCACACATTTCTCTCAGAGTTGCAGTGGATGGTTTCTCATCTTTACCCAGTATTATCAGCTCATTTTGCACAGACCTAAGATTTCAAAATGTTTGGAAGATATGCTAAAAAAATATATATACAGTACAGGTCAAAAGTTTGGAAACATTACCTTTTTTTATATTTTTTAAAGAAGTCTCTAATGCTTATCAAGGCTGCGTTTATTTGATCAAAAATACAGAAAAAAAAACAGTAATATTGTGAAATATTATTACAACTTAAAATAATAGTTTTCTATTTGAATACTTCAAAAAATAATTTATTCCTGTGATGCAAAGCTGAATTTTCAGCATCATTACTCCAGTCTTCAGTGTCACATGTGACATCCAGTCTATCACATGATCCTTTAGAAATCATTCTAATATTCTGATTTATTATGAGTGTTAGAAACAGTTCTGCTGCCTAATATATGATGAATAAAAGGTTAAAAAGAACTGCATTTATTCAAAATAAAAAAATATTTTCTAATAATATAAATCTTCTTTATCACTTTTTATCAATTTAACACATCCTTGCTGAATAAAAGTATTGATTTATTTCACAAAAAGACAGAAAAAAATTACTGACCCCAAATTACTGACCAGTAGTGTATATTTTTTAAAAATTTGCTTTTTTTTTATTCATCAAAGTATCCTTACAAAGTATCACAGGTTATGAAAAAATATTAAGCAGCAGAACTGTTTCCAACTTTGATAATGAATCATCATATTAGAATGATTTCTAAAGGATCATGTGATAGACTGGAGTAATGATCCTGAAAATTCAGCTTTGATCACAGAAATAAATGATAATTTAAAGTATAATAAATTGAAAACCAATTATTTTAAATTGTAATAATATATCACAATATAAATAAAAAAATCAGTATTTTTGATCAAATAAATGCAGGCTTGATGAGCAGAAGAAACTTCTTTCAAAAACATTAAAAATAGTAATGTGTCCAAACTTTTGACCTGTACTGTATATCCACATGTAATTCCAATTCGGTATAATTTCTTTTTTCCATGAAACACAAAATGAGATGCAATGGACTGCAACAAATGCGCTTCTACTTCGTTACTGTACGCAAGTAAAAAATTTCAAGTATCTTTACTTTATCAGAGATTTTAATTTTGGGAAACTTTTACTTTACCACAGTCCAAAGAGTAATATCATACTTCATAAAAACACATTGTTTCTCATTATATCAAACTGAAGAAATTGACACCATTGAAACAGACACTTTTCAGTTAACCTGTTGAATCGGTTCGCGAATCGCACTGAATGATTCATTGGTGAATTGGACTGGTCCGACTGCAGCTGTTCTCGCTCCAGTCAAAGAGAGTTAACAATTCGCCAAATTGTTCATCCCATAATCCTCAGATCTTGAGCGTGTGCGCGACAGATGGTGTGGAATATAACTTACTAAAGCCAAATTTTAGTAATCACTGTAAATGGAAATCATATTTAGGTCTTGACTATCAGTTATTTGTAAACTAAATCTGCTGCAAAATGATGAGCTGTTTAAAGCCCACTGTATAAAACGCTTGAATGTGGACATTGCATCCACTGAACTGTGATGGGCAACATCGCCACTATGACGAGAAAAAAACAGGTTGAGCATCCTGTCCTTTATAGGGTCACATCTTGTGAAATAACGTCCTGTTTTTGGTTCGTTTAGATGTCGTTGGCCAATGTTGTGTTCTTTTTAAAGGGTGTGTTCACACTTGGCATGTTTGGTTGGATTAAAATGAACCCTGGTGCGATTGCTCTGTTAGTGCGCTTCATCTGAATAAGTGTGAACGCTGCCATCTGGACCCTTGTGCAGAAAACAAGTGGACCGAGACGCTGAAAAGATGAGTCTCGCTCCGCTTCCAAATGAACTCTGGTGCGGTTCTAATGAAATATGAACACAAACACGGACCAAAGACAAGTGAACGAACCAAAAACAGGACGTGATGTCACAAGATGCGACCCTAAAAAGGACAGAATGCTCAAGCATGCCTGTTTTTTCTCATCATAATGGCGATGTTGCTCATCACAGTTCAGTACAGGCGTCAGAACCGTGTCTCCTCACAACAGATCTGTGTATGTGCGTGTGTGTGTGTGTGACGGAGGGATTCCTGCCACTGTTTTGACTCCTTTACACATTTTATGATCTCTTCACGAGTTCTAAGCTGGTCAAAACACCATCATAGTTTCGGCTATGCACACACAACGAGCGCATTTACCCCAGAGCACAGCATTGTTTGGATTTTTGGTCCGGACCAAACTAACCAAGCAAACAGAACTACAAGTGTGAACACACCCTAAGTCAAGACTAACCCACAAAAACGTATTAAAGATAAAATGAGAGCACACTCACGGAGTAGGGGCGAATGCGCTGGACAGCTCTGTTTGGGAGACTGCTCCTCCACATGCTCCTCTACAGGCTCCTCCACACGCTCCTCCACACGTTCCTCCACACGCTCCTCCACACGCTCCTCCACACGCTCCTCCACACGTTCCTCCACACGCTCCTCCACACGTTCCTCTATGCTATGCATCATCTCTGACTCCAGCTCCAGCTGACGAAAGCCCCCGACACTCTTAACGTCGCCAGGTTGATTTGATCCCTCCTGGGCAGTTTTAACTGCGTCATCATTTGAGAATGTTGCTATCCATGCTACAACGCAAAGACACAACAGTAAAAGAAACAGAAACTTCCCCTTCCTCATGATCTTGGACATGGAGGGAAAGAGTCCCATGACTGAAGTTTAGTTTGGGGTGAAATCCAGAGAACGGCAAACAAGAGACATCTGAGCATCTGCTCGAAGTTCAACAATCACTCTTAAAGTTGACAAGAGTTCCTCCAAAAGTCTCTTTCATCTGTTTTTTTGTTCATTTTTTCATCTGAAGAGGAAAAATACTTCAGTCGAAGTAACTGTTGTAACAGGTCTGTAAAAAAACAATTGTATTAGAATGGTTGATATGACTTTTTCTTGACCATGTATTAACTAATCCCGGTTTACACCTGGTATTAAGATCGGATCACAAGTAGACGAGGGAGACACATTTCCCGTTTACACCTGGTGTTTTAATCCGTCTCTTTTGTCCACTTTCAACCACTTCTGTCCTGATTTCTTCGAGGTGAGGGTCTATGGGCGGTAAATCTATGTTTTGTTTTGTTTTTCAGATCTTTCGATCTAATGGACAAAATAAGCTCACGCAATTTACATATGAACACAACCGGAGAAAACAGAAAAACATACGGAGAGCCTCAGCTTTCGTTTCGGCTCTGACAGCCACAAGATCACGCCGAACGCTGTGAGTGTGTGTTAGAAATCAGGAATGCTGAGAGAACATTGTGATTGGTACGTTTTTCGTCTTTAAACCAAACTTGTGTCTCCAGTTGAGAAAGTTTAAATCCCGTCTGGCTAGAGCTCTTCCCATAATGTTTACGCGTTAGGTCAGTAGGTGGACAGTAGACGGTCTTCTGTGTCTGTTTGAACACATTGGACCGGTTGATTTGAACACAATCCAGTCAAATGCGTTTTCAACTACCTCTGGAAGCTGTCGAAAGTGGACAAGCTCAAAACGTTTTATTTAGTGTCGTCAACTTGTGATCCGATTGACGAAAATGCATCTTGATGCCATGTGTAAACAGGGCCTGAGAGAATACATGAATTACTGATACTTTTAAAAATGCATTTGTCACACGGCAGTAATATTAAAGTGAGCCGCAAAAAAGCTTAACAGTTGTTCAAAACAGTGAGAATGAACAAAATGTAATCTTTGCACATAGACTAGTCATAGCACTTTGAAAAATAGTCAAATGTAGTGAGCAAACTGTAAAATAAATCTTTATCTTACCATCTTTAGATTTGATCATACTTACTTTGTCTACTTACTTTGATTACAGCTCTGCACAATATTTGTATTCACTCAACCAACTTCAGGCGCACATGGGATGCTTTGTAACAAGAATACAGGCCATATGTTAGAATTATAAAATATGCATTTACACACAAAACATTTAATTCATCAATTAACTCTGGCATGCGTTACCGGTTAGTTTATTATTCAGGTTTATCCACCCTGAATAATACTGTTCGGTTTCCTTATCACACAGCTTCACCTCCACCCTCCTCTCTCTATACTTCTCATGTTTCGTGTTGACACACTTCAGTGGTTTAGGTCTGCTGTGTGCATTTCGTCATCTGTTTCTTCGGTAACAGGACCTTGTCTTGTCCTTGCCACGTCAAACAATTCATAAAGTGTATTGTTTACGTATTGTCCTGTATTCTAAATATGTTCAATCTGTTTGTTTTACATTTGACTTAGTCGAAAGAAATAACATTGAATATCATGGCTGGGTGGGGGTCTAACTGCACTACAAGATAATCAATGTGGTATTACTTGGATAACTATATATTATCCCTTATCGACTTAAATAATTTGACGTCGGTTCATCATTCCTTAAAATTAGCAAGTGACAGCTGACATTAGAAACATCTGTAACGTTATATTTCAAGTGAACAGAAATCTAGGGAAAGGGATTTATGGCTAACCGAAATGGAGTTATTTTCATTTTTTTTTTTTTTTTACACATATTCGCTTATGAAACACGTTCACAAAGACGACTGTATTTTTATTTTTATTAGTAATGTTACAGCTTGTTATGGGACAACGTTATTTGACAGCGTGATTTGGGATGGTCGCACATTCGACAAAATAGCGATTCGCATGCTAGTTTGCTATTTAGGCTAGCACAAGTATTTTTAGACGAGGGAACAAACATATAGGAAAAGTAGAAACTAAATAAAGGTTTAAAATACTTACGACAGTGAAAGCAGCAGCACCCTCAGCTCAAGACCATCTGTACTGAAGTATTTCCGCAAATACAGCCTCCGAAGGGACGTCATTGGCTGGAGTCACACTGACACAGAGGTTGTTTAACATCGCAACACCTGCTGGCAGATGCCGAAACTACAGCCAAACACTTCAGGGACTGTAATATAATTATATTCTGCAGGCAAACAGCTATAGCTAGAGGAAGAGAAATACATGGCTTATTGTTGCAAGCAACATATAGGGTAGGATATTTGCTTTCCCATCTTTAATTTCCCTCTTGACCATAGAAGTCGATAAATATAATTTAATTAAACGTGACTTTTCACCGGAACCTCAGCATTTGTGAGATTCATTCCATCTGAAGCGATTTTAAATTAAATGGGAAAAATCCAGTTGATACAAGGAGGCTACATAGGCTAGACTTATATTAATTACTATTAATTTTCTGTTACTTTTTAATCTTGTTATGTGCTGTGTTTGTCTTCTCAAGTTGAAGTCACCATGAAATCAAAATTATTTCATTTGACAGTTATTTTTTATGGAATATTGCAGTATTTATTAAAAATTATTTATCCATCCAAAAATATGAATGTGCCCTCGAAATCGTTAATCAAAATTACGTCCCCTCCCTCTCTTCTTCTTCACTGATGATGTGTTTACTGGCTCGAGGGCGGGGCAACCTGTCACTCACATGAGATCAATAGCAAACCACAATCATACAAACATCCAATTAATTCCCCCTTCTTATACTGTCTATGTTAATTCCCCATGGACAAAATCAAGTCCCGCCCTACATTTTTCTTGTTCGAGAAGTTTTTTTTTTTTTTTTACAGTCTATGGTTTCACTCGGATAGCCTACATCAAAATAGGGAAGAAAATACTATTGCAACTTCTGTTTCATGCCGGCTTTAATAACAAGTATGTAGATAATGTGGTCTTTTTGCGAGAAACTATCGAGAAAGTTATCTGCTCATTTAACCATCACTTCGTTTCCTCCAGGGTTGCCAGGTTTGCAACAAAACTAGCCCAATGGCCAATCAAAAAGAGCCCAAAGACCACATCCCAAATATCAAAACTCAAAAAATGCCATTCCCATACCTAAAATACATTTTTACACTGTTATGCATATTGAAAACCACAATTCACAAAACATCTAGCATAGTTTTAATATTAATAGAATATATAATATTTCAATAAAAGCATATCAAATATAATTTATGCAATATGTCAAACTTTTAACCCGCGAAAAAAAAAAAAAAATCAACCCACGCACGGCAACAGTTTAAAAGTAGGCTATAGCCCAATTTCGTTGGAAGACCCGGACCTGGGAACCCTGGTTTCCTCATTCCTCTGCCTCGTGGGCTCAAAGAAGAATTTGGTAACACATTATTGACATGGTTACATTACTTACCATAGCCTAGTAATGACAGTGAATTATGCATAAATACAAATTACTAACTCTATACCAAACCCTAACCCCATAGTAACTTCATGTAGTTAATTAATATTACTCAGCAATTATTTGTGTAATTATACGTTAACGTCACCTTAAAATAAAGCATAACCAAGATTTTACTAGTATTTGGATATCAATCAAGACCAACATTATGACGATGGTCCCTTAAGGCTGAATCATCTCTCAATATGTTACAATTTAGTTATAATTGTACTGTATAAACTCTATTTGTTTGTTCTTGTTTGGGATGTAAATGTACCTTGAAAAAAGGGACATGTTTTGTTAAAAATCTATTAAAATCAATAATATAATCGAGAATATAAAAAGTCAGTGTTCAAAAATCTCTCCTTGCCTTAATGATTTAGTTTGAGCTGTCGAGTCTGATTTTATAGGAAATGTCATGTGGTTACATCATGTCAGTAACCGGTGAGAAGTTCCAGCTATGCAGCGTGTGTGTTGTGCAGTGGGAGATGTGTTAGTTCAGCTTATAGCCATAACTAATGAGTAACATTATCAAAACAATCATTCAAAAAGGCAACTATCTGAGGTGTCATCCTCAGTCAACAAGGAAACCTCATTCTGAGAAGAGCTTACAAGCAAAAAAGGAATGTGTAGAGACGATAAACCAATAGGTACGTTACCTGTCGAGCTTGAAAAAGGCCATCACTTGCCAGTTTTAAATGCTTTGAAGTCAAATTCTCTGAAAAGCATTTCTGAAAAGCAGTCAGACGTACTGTAGATATGAGCTGTATTACAGGATCTGTTACTATAAGCTCTTCTATGAACAAGGTTTCTTTATTAAAAACCGGTGAAGCATGATGGCATGCCTTTTTGAATGATCCATTGTGGTTTAAGAACACACACTTGAGCTGATCAACTCCCAATTTACAATTCTCTCCCATCCCCATCTCATCCCAGATCACCTGAAATTCACCCAAAAATCTATATGGTTTAATTGTTCACTTCAGGTCTTACATTGCTATGAATGATTTATAAAACATCTGTATGCACAAAAAAAAAAACTTCCTAAATGCATCCTTTTTTAAATAAATCCCTGTTCATCTTAAATTCAAGCACAATCAACTTCACCTACAGAATGGAAACAAATATCTCTTAATGGTTCAGAAGAAGTCATCAATGGGCAAGGAAATCCAGCGTGTGTGCAGCATGTGCATATGAGCGCCAAAAATTGTTCATATGTTCTTCAGATAGCATATGCATAAGAACATTTTCATGTCAGTTTCTACCTTTATAAATCCAGATTTGTTTCTTACTTTTGACGTAGGATAAAATCTATGGAATTTAGTATCCAATCCTATGTGCATTGTATAAATGAGGCCCCTGGTTCATGTATATTTATATAATTTTAAAATATCTGTAAAACAGGGTTCCCACACCTTGGTTAACTTCAAATTCAAGAACCTTTCAAGGACTTTCCGGGTACAATACCCTCAAATTCAAGGACTTAATATGGGGACACATTTGTTGTGTTCAACAACTACCGTTGAGGTACCATCGTACTGAACGTCATGGCAACGTACAACACAAAGTACCTCATGTGGGAAACACTTAACGTAACGCGTAAATGCGTGTAACTAACATAAATCAAGCAAGCTAGTGTGCATAGGCAAGAAGCGTTGGCGAAATAACACTTTCATCCGACCGGAGGGAATAATATGGATTTTTTTCTAGAAAACTTCTTGCACAAAATAAATTCAAGCACATTCAAGGACATGTATCTATGTATGTTTATTTTCCAAAACTTTCCAGGGCCTTGAATTTTTTTTTTCAGATTCACGAACTTTCAAGGATTTCGAGGACCCATGGGAACCCTGGTAAAAATAGTGAATTTCTAAATGGGAAGAAACCTTCAGGACGAGGATTTTGATTAACATATTACTGCTTTATAGAAGTGTTTCTCAACCCTGTTCCTGGAGCAGGTTTAAAGACCTACACAGGAGACATAGTACTATTATCAAGGGACTAGAAAATCACATTAGTCATAAATCAGGTGTTTTTGTTTTATTTATCTGCTTCTGTGTTACATTTAAGACATATAGCAGATGCCTTAAAAAGAGTGACGTAAAAAGTGCCAATGAAAGACTGTGGCTGTGGTCAACAAATGGCTTGCACGAAAATGAGTCTTTTGTGTCAGAGAGTTCTGGCAGGTCTAAGCATTGTTGACAGATTAGTCTGTGCCTGAAGACTGGGAGGTGTTCTGGCTGTTTTCACAGTTAGTGGAGGTTGATTCTAGAAAAGGACTTTGGAGAAGGGGACTTTTGGAGACTGATACGACTGTTGATTACCATATTCTTTATCCAAAAGTTCTTGTTAATCACTTTACAGAGTTCTTTCTAGCTTCTTCAAAGCTAAAGGAGAGGCTGACTGTTCCACTTCCAAAGCTCACCCTTGGTTTCTGACTGTGTCTGCGTGTAGAGGGGGACTCTGTTTCGTTCCCATTGGTCTTCATGCTGATCGATGAAGAGGGCGAGGAGGCAGAGGAGCCACCCACACTGCCTGATCGCTTTCTGGAGGCAGAGCTGTGTCGTAGTGTTGCCCTCGCTGCTGCTTTGAAAGAATGAGCTGCTGTGCTACAGCGAACCTCCTCAGTTGTGTTCCTGGATGGTTTTAAGAGAATGATGTACACCTTGTTGAAAAAGATACAGGCTAGCAAACTGAAGCTGGAAGCCAGAATGGCAATGACCTCAACCGCTGAGACAAACTTGCCGTACGTGCTGAAGTACGCAGGGATGAAGGAGATCCAAACGATGAAAAAAATGAGCATACTAAATGTGATGAACTTGGCCTCCGTGAAGTTTTCGGGAAGTTTCCGAGACTTGAATGCAAAGAAGAAACAGATGGCAGCCAGCAGGCATGTATAGCCAATGAGGAATCCCAACGCCATCATGGAGCCCTCATTACAGGTGATGAAGATGATTTCATCAATGTCATAGTTTTTGTAACTCCCTGGTGGAGCATTGTACAACCAAACCACGCAGATCATCACTTGGACAAATGTGAACAGGAACACTAGTAAGAACTGCAGGTTCAGTCCCCACCATTTACGGTGGAGACTGGTGGGGATTTTGGCTTCAAACACTAGTAGGACACGATTGGTTTTAACAAGAATGCAAGAGATGCATAACACAAAGCTGATTCCAAAGGCTGGTTGACGTACACGGCATGTCCAGTCCTGTGGTTCGCCTATGAATATAAGAGAGCTAGAGAAACAACAGATAAGCGAGAAAAGCAAAAGAAATGAGAGCTCTCGGTTGGATGCTTTCACAACTGGAGTATCACGGAATTGCACAAAAACACCCAACACAAAAGCTGTTAACAGAACCCCAAGCACCGCAAATAAGGTCAAAGCGATCCCAAAAGGTTCGGTCCAGGACAGAAACTCAATCTCCTTCAGGAAGCAAGAAGTGTGATTGCCGTTAGACCAGGAGTTGTTTGGGCATTTAGAGCAAATGCTGGCATCTGTGGAGAAAATAAAATATAAAAAGACTGTAAAAAAATACAATATTCCGATAATTACGTTAACACTTTACAATAAGGTCTCAATTCTTAACATTAGTTAATGCTTCAGTTAACAATTAAGAATACAGTCTTTACATTTAATAATCTTTGTTAATGCTGGTTAATAAAATGCAGCTTGTTCATGTCAGTTCAAAGTGCATTAACTAATGTTAACTAATGTAATTTATTTTTAGCATTTTTGAGAGGAGTACAATTTACATGTGGTTTCAACAACCAGATGCATTTACACTTGTCCAGTTTCGTCTGGAATGCGGCACAGACCTCCTCCTGAAGTGGTTTGAGCGATCGGATTCAAATCCGTCTTGAATGCGTTTCGGAGGGCATTTACACCTGGTCTTTTCACGATCGGATAGCTATCCCATCTGAGAAAACGCATGAAGTGGCCAGGTGTAAACAGCCCCATGACAAAAACATACGGACGAAAGCCGAAAACAAACGCTGGTTGGCCTCTCACGTCCAAATTTGACGAAGTGGTGGGGGAAGTGACGTATGCCGTAAAGCAGTCGAATTTTGTAGTTCTTTTTGTACTTGGGTTACTACCCGAACCCCGAAGTTACATAGTGCCAGTAAAAGCAATACAGACCCCGTCAGGCTATGGCAGACGTGTCATTCAACCTATTGTAAGTCGATGTACCATCACAAGGGTCTTGGAAATATATTATGAAGGCTGAAAAGTTTCACAGTGTGCCTTTAATTAAGGTTTATACATGCAGAGTACAAGATAAATCTTCTCATCTTACTACTGGAGCAGCCAGTTTGCCAAGTTCAAATGATTATTAAATAGCATGCACAAACTATGCCAAAGCGGCAGCCCTTCCGGCACATATCGAAGTACAACGCAATCTCATTGTATTCCACCGAATGAGCCAATGAGCATGTCCAGATGACTTATTGAATCAAAGATCCAATTCAAAATGAACGAACCCTCAAAAAACTTTGACAGTTAGAACCGACTTGTTTGCTTCTTTTTGAGTAGGTTATTTTTGATTTGTTAATTTCAAACTGGTTCTTTGGTTCAATAAACCGTCTGGACAAGCTCATTGGCTCATTTGGTGCTTACGTCATCAACCCAGAACTAAAGTTTGATTCAGTCCAATTCTGGGAACTGACTCAGCCGGTTTCGACTTGGATCACGTGTGCCTTATTAAACAATTACATTAAAGGCCTTGACAGCATTGAACTGCAGTCAAATTTGTATGACAGGATACAATATTAATGAATAAGAAGCTGATGCTAAATCATATCCGTCACAAAATTCACTATTCCCTACATTAGTCCACTAATATAGTCCACTTGAAAGAGTGAATGTAGACAGGAGAGTGAATTCGGACACTGAGTGTCAGGGAATAGTGAATGAAGGTATATGGGGTGATTTCGAACACAGCCGAGGAGTTTAGCTCCAACTCACCTGCCAGAACATTTTTTAGTAGTGTTCATTTCTTGAATTAATCATTCTTTTAAGCCCGTAACCGGTCGAGTCAGTTCCCAGAATTGGACTGAATCAAACTTTAGTTCCGGGTTGATGACGTAAGCACCAAATGAGTCAATGAGCTTGTCCAGACAGTTTATTGAACCGAAGAACCAGTTTGAAATTAACAAATCAAACATAACCTACTTAAAAAGAAGCAAACAAGTCGGTTCTAACTGTCAAAGTTTTCTGAGGGTTCGTTCATTTTGAATTGGTTCTTTGGTTCAATAAGTCATCTGGACATGCTCATTGGCTTCGATGTCACATACTTCGATATGTGCTTGAGTCATCAACCCAGAACTAAAGTTCGATTCCGTTCGGTTCTGTGAACTGACTTGACCAGTTACCAGTTTAAAAGAACAATTCATTTAAGAATCAAACATCACTAGTTTCTAGAGATCCTAAATCAGATGCTGTCTCGTTTAGAAGGCTGCGCTTTCTGGAGGCCTCGTTCGTCATTGAGGCCGCTTCATTTCACAAAATTGAATTTTACATTACATTCCAAAAAAACGATTATAATAATTTACGCCTCATAAGGAATAACAGTCCATTTTCCAATAGTAAGTTTTCTGAAATGTGACCCTGGATCACAAAACCAGTCACATGTCGCACGGGTATATTTGTGGCAATAGCCAACAATGCATTGTATGGGTCAAAATTATCAATTTTTCTTTTATGCCAAAAATCATTAGGATATTAAGTAAAGATCATGTTCCATTAAGATATTTTGTACATTTCCTACCGTAAATCTATAAAACATTTATTTTTGTGAGTGAATGCAGCACAATCGCCAACATAAATGGAAAACTTTAAAGGTAATTTTCTCAATGTTTAGATTTTTTTGCATCCTCAGATTCCAGATATTCATATAGTTGTATCTCAGCCAAATATTGTCCTATCCCAACAAACAATACACCAATAGAAAGCTTATTTATTCAGCTTTCATGTGATTTATAAATCTCAATTGCGAAAAATTTACCCATGTGACTGGTTTTGTGGTCCAGGGTCACAAATGAGACAAGCTTGATGACGTATGTGGCTGACTAATGTGACCTCTGGAAGGCACAACCTTCGACATGAGACACAGTTAAAAACTCTCTTATATGGAAAGATATCAACCTTTGTGGCTCTACCATTGGAGACAGCGTAACGGTCAGCTTGGATCACGTGTGCCTTATTAACCAATTACATTAAAGGCCTTGACAGCATTGAACTGCAGTCAAATTTGTATGACAGGATACCATATTAATGAAAAAGAAGCTGATGCTAAATCATATCAGTCACAAAATTCTCTTATAAAACAGCAAGAAATTGCAAATCAATAAAAAATGTATGTTTAATGGAAAATATGTTGAACTAGATTAGCAGACAGGCTGTCAATTCATTAAGTGATGAGCCGTTTCCTCATAAAAACAGTTTATTCAGCATACTGAAGCCTCTCCTCCATTGACATCCATTAAAAAAACTCATCCTGTGTCCTTTTTTTTTGGCTAACCCTCAAGGCTGTGTGTTTTGGAGGGGCTCTGTCTGAAGACCTTGATTAGCTGGTTTAGGTGTTTAATTAAGGGCTAGGAAGTCCTTCAAGAGCAGGATTGAACACCCCTGCTTTAAGTCTTGACTCATGTTTGTATACTTTGATACTGTCTCTTTCCACCATTGCTGCTTCCACCAGCAAAAGAAAATGACTGTTCTAATAGATATTAAGTTGCTGAATTATTAATTTGCTAACCTTTATGATCACTGTACTCCCCATCTGAGCACTCTGTACACTCGAAGCAGCATGTGGGTTTCCCATCAATAATTCCTTTTCTGGTTCCAGGTTCACACTCGTCGCTACAGTTGGAAAATGGTACCTGGCAGAGAAAAGAGAAACACTGAATTGGCTCATGTAATAAAACAAGTCACATTTGCTGCTGTAAATGACTGGACAAGGATCCTTTGGGTTCGCCATTAGTTAAAGGGTTAGTTCACATATAAACATTGATCAGCTAACATAAAGCACATCAAATATGGTAAAGGGAAGCTCAACTTGCTTGACGCGTGAGAACAAACCTCATTGTTTCGTGGGGAAGCTCAAATGTGTTGGCGTGACAAGAATGAACCTCACTGGTTCTCACATGTAAAGCTTGAGCTTCCGTTTATTGATCTACAGCAGTGAACATTTGAAGTGGATCAAAACCTTTTATCAAAGTTATACATGAATTTTGAACAATACCCGTTCTTGTCTTAGGATAACTTTGATGAACTTTTTTGATCCACTTCAAATGTTGACTACTGCATGTGCTCTGCTAGTTAAATCTGTTCATCATATAGAGCGATTGTTGAAGACTTCAATTAAACTACTCGATACATATGGATTTCTTTATCTCTTTATGAACATTGAGGCATCAGAGTTTCCTGTGAATAGACTTTCAGTGGACGGTCATATTTAATTTACATTAGCTTCATTTGTGTTTTGAAGATGATCGAAAGTCTAATGGGTTTGAAACGACATAGTTGTGAGTGAGTAATTGATAAACAAGGCTGTGTTGTTCCAAAGTGCCGAACGAGCAGAAAATTACAATGTAATGGAGACATGTTTGTAAACTGACGGAGACGACATCATGGAAAAAAGACATCACGGTTTACATTTGCATTTATTCATTTAGCAGACGCTTTTATCCAAAGCGACTTACAAATGAGAACAATAGAAGTTAAAATAACAATAGGACAACAATATGTAAGTGCTATGACCCTTCCCAGTTTAATCTAACGCAGTGTACTTATTTTATAAATAGATATAGAATAGAAGAGAAAGTGTTAGTATTAATGGATCAAGTGTTGCCGAAAAAGATGCGTCTTCAGTCGTTTCTTCCACCAGCAGGGAACAGTCAAGGTAAAGGTCCGAGAAAGAGATTTTGTGCCTCTTTGAGATGGCACCACAAGACGACGTTCACTTGCAGAGCGCAAGTTCCTGGATGGCACGTAAGTCTGAGTTTAGGTAAAAGGACTTAATGAAGCTTTCCACCTCTCCTAAATGTGACTTGTGCTCTACTGGGTGCATAGGGACATATATGCACATGTTTTGGGATTGCCCTGAAGTCAATGAGTATTGGAGATGGGTTAACACCACGCTGAAGGACATTTTGGAGTTGGAGATATCATGCTGTCCGAGACTCTTGCTTCTAAGTGATGACTCCTCTTATACTCTCTCTAACTCAGAAAAAGTTATTTTTTTGTGGTCTTACTGCTGCTAAGAAAATGCTTGCCTTGCGCTGGAAACCTCCACACTCTCTTGCGTGGACTCACTGGATGCATTCTTTCTTGGACATTGCGAACATGGAGCTCTCAGTGGCAAGACTACATGGAGCTTCTCAGAGGACTATTTCAGCATGGCTACATGCCATTCCAAAATTAAGGAGCGTCTTTAAGACCTTTATCTCATGTTCTAATTTTTATTTATTGTATTTGGATTTTGATCTGCACTTTTTCTTAGACTATGTATACTCTGAATGTATCTTTGGGAGAGGGGGGTGGGGGGGATATGGTCGCCTTAGGAATGTGGGGGGGGGGAAAAAGAAAAGAGAAGTGTTCAGAATGATGTGCATTTTTACTTTTTGTTTCTGTACAATAATATTCTGTAACTCAATAAAAAATGTATCACAAAAAACGAGTTTAGGTAAAAGGGAGCAGAGCCAGTTCTGGTTCTGCCGCTGCCTCAGAAGACACAGTAGACCAGCGAGGCGGCTACACATTGTCATGTTGTAAAATTTAAATAAGACAACATCTCTATTGCAAACCCCTCCATGTTGCGGTTGTTGTTGTATTTAGCGTATTCCTACCAACTTCCTTCTTGCCATAGAAACCAATGCATATATTCTGGAAAACGAAAGAGCTGCATGGACACACAAATCGGATCTGAACAGTTGCGACACACAGTGTGGACATCAATAATTTTAGATCAGATTCCAATCGGATACACAAATAATCAGATTTGGACTGACAGTGTGAACTAAGTGCCAAGAAATCCGGGAACTGTTGCTTACCTCAGTAAGATGGCCGTTCCACAGTATTTTTGTCTTGTCAATGGAAAGTTTGGCCCCGTTCTTGTTATGTATGCTGTAATAACCAACTTCCTTAAATACAACAGACCCGTCCTCAGGTGATCGATGCCAGTTTATGATGGTATAATTTGCTGAGAGCTCACTGCCGTTGTCGAAACGCACCCGCTCCCCCATGCTGTTTATGAAGTTGAGGTGTCTCAGCTGTTTCAGAACCTTTTAGAATAAAAAAAGAGGCATATGAATATCATTACATTTGTATGAAACTTTCCTAGAATTGAGAAGAGGGGAACCTATGTTGTATGGCAAGTAACTCGCCTGCCAAGCTTCAACTTTCCTAATGTCTGCACAAGAGCCATTAGCAAACAATCCTTTTCCAGGTGTGCAGGTGAGTATGTCCTGAAGTGCCTGTGCTATGGCATAAACAGCCACGTACACATTGTAAGAAATCCTTAGGTGCGTGTAGTCAAGGTACGGTGTCTCAACACTTGCAATGTCCTCTTCACCAGTGCACAGAGGTCTGAAACTTGTACTGCCATTTTCACTGTCCTCATTCCTTTGACTATCTTCCAGGTAACAGTTAAAAGTCTCCTCCCAAAATTCCCTCACAAATTCATTATGGCTGGACTTCTTTGGATGGACTTGCTGTAAGAACTCTTTAAAGCCGGGTATGTGCCCAGCCCTCAGTGCAAAGCCAATCGTTCCTCCCATGACATCTATGTACTCTGGTTTGGCAACCAGGCTAGAGCTGGCCCATGCCTCACTCGCCAACCAGACCCGGTCTGTGACGTTTCGCCTCACCATCTCTTTAATAAGTGGCTCGACATCTGGTCCGCTAGCAAACACAGCTATGACCTTGGCGGTTGAGTTTTCGATGCGGTCTGCCAGACGGCGAATCTCAGCTTCATCAATGTATTGCGAAATTAAAACATTGAGATCGATGCAGATGTCCCTATGAAACATTTCATTCTCAAACTTTTCAATCCCCGGACGGCCATATTCATCATCAGAGGCGATAGCAATCACCCAGTTCCACTGGAAGTGGTCAATGATGGCAGCCATAGCAATAGCCTGATACTCATCTGTGGGGATAGTTCTCATGAAGGATTTGTACTGATTCTTGTTGCTCAAAAGGCGACTGGATGAAGCATAGCTGATCTGAAAGACAGTAGAGGAGAGGGACCGTTAAAAAAAAAAATATATATATATATATATATATATTTTTTTTTTTTTTCAGTGTAATATTTTATGCAGCTTTTTCATAAAATGACAATTCATAGTGACCATATCTGTCAAGCTCCAAAAAGGACACAAAAAAAAGTATGGATGTCTCATGCTATATTCCAAGTCCTCCAAAGCCATAGGTTTTTTTTGTTTGTTTTTGTTTTGTTTTTACAAGCATCGAGGAAAAGACTTAAATTAAAAAAATAAACATTTTACCCTTACCCTCTTCTTTAGCTTTCAAATTAAATATGCCACTTCCTGAAGCTTAATGTCAGGTTTGATATGACAATGTCAAGACACGTGTGAGAAACAATGAGGTTTGATGTCATTGATGTTCATTTGACACATAAGGTTCATCAGTTATCGTTATGGGTTAATAATTTCAGTCTGTTCATCACACTCGGCTATTGGCTTCAGAATACTTATGCCTTCTATAGTGCATGAGTTGCATGGACTACTTTAACGTCTCAGACATTTGCACCCACTATACAGGCACTTTCTTCTCCCTTTGAGTTCCACATAAAAAATGGATATAGGTTTGGAATGACATAATAGTGAGTAAATGACAGAATTTTTATTTTTAAGTGAACTACTCCTTTAAAGCAAGACACAAACCTTTGTTTTTTCATGAATTGTTCAATTTTGAGATTGAGCTAATTTTCTTCCATAACAAGTAGAAAGAAAAAAAGCATCCAAAGTACACATTTAAGTGCTTATTTTATTACACTTTATACATTTGCATTGTTAGATTTCAATTACAATACATATCTTTAAAGGCTATTTTCTCAAAATTAGCCAGAAATCTCCACTTTAGCAGCACTTACATACTCTTTCCATACAACTTTACTGTTTTACTCCTATCTATATTCTGAAAGTTTTTACTGAGGGGTTAAAACATTTTATTCCAAAACACATTGTGAAAATGTTTTTTTGGGGTTTTTTTGTTTTATTTTTTCTGGCTGTTGACATTTTTTTCTGATTTTAAAAAGAGATATGCAAAATCCCCTCTGTAAAAACCTTTAATGTGTCAATAAAATGAAAAAAGAATTTTGAACCCGGCTTTATCCAATGTTCAGAAAAGCATGCAAATTACTGCGTATTTAATGACGCATCATTGAAACATAACATTCCATAGAACTTGTAATACAAAACAATTGTCCCTAATACAGCGATTAATCAACTAAGGAAGAATAGTGATATCTATTAGTTAAAAGTTTTACCCAATTCACCTGTGGTATCTTGCCTTAAACAAGCATTTTTTTAAGGTAATCCAGTAATGCAACTGTTGTCTTTAAAATCTTCTTCCAAAATGAGCTGATTCATAATACATTTACCAAGTTAATTTCTTACTTTTTAATTTCCCACAGAAACTACTCTAATTGATGTTAAAATGCAAAAGAACCTGAGGAATGTAGAAGAGGCCCACTAGGTCAGCCACTGCTGTAGACACTGCAGATCCAGACGCCCCAACCACTGCAATGGTTGATGGGATGTTCCCTGTGCAGTTACAAAACTCATCCAAGTTGAGTGAATCAATCTTATTCTGTGCAACAAAGCTTAGCGACGCCTCCAGGGCCTTCGAGACAGTGTTGCATGTGTCAAATATACGATAGCCAAGCGTGAGGTTTGGGAGAAGAGTAGAGCTGTTGTTGATCTCCTCTATAGCAAAGATCATAGACTGCAGCCAACGGAATCCACGAAAGTTATACCTGGAAAAAGAAAGTGTAGTTTGGGTCATATTTGTCATTTACAGTAGTCAAGTTAAACAATAAGGAATGGACCTAGAATTGACTAAACTTGTTTAATTTGACACAAAAGAAAACAGGCTGTGAGATAGACACAAAATATGTTCATTATCCTCATACTAAATATGGCTTTCTATGCTGATTAAAGTTCTTAAAGGGATGGTTCCCCCAAAAATGTTAATTCTGTCATTAATTATTACTCACCCTCATGTTGTTCCAAACCTGTAAGACTTTTATTCATCTTAAGAACACAAATGAAGATCTTTTTGATGAAATCTGAGAGCTTTCTCTCTCTGATGAACAAATTTAATTTAGGATTTTATTCACACTTAAACATTGATCAGCAAATATAAACAGAAGCTCAACTGAACCTGCTTGACGCGTGAGACCTCTTGCTGAAGCTCAAACATGATGCGTAACACGAGAATGAACCTCATTGGTTCTCACACGTCAAGCAAAACATGCTTGAGCTTCCGTTTACCACAACTGATATGTGAGTTGATGAATGTTTATATGTGAATAAAAGCCTAAATTCAATCTGTTCATCATATAAAGCGATCGAGTCTATTTAGAAAATTTGGACTAAACCGCTCAATTCATATGGATTAGTTTAGGATCTCTTTATTAACTTTTTGAAGCGTCAAAGTGGTAGTTGTGTAGAGGTCTATTGAGGGACAGAAATCGCTCAGATTTCATCAAAAAGATCTTCATTTGTGTTCTGAAAATGAACGAAAGTCTTACAGGTTTGGAACAACATGAGGGGGAGTAATTAATGACAGAATTTTTATTTTTGCTAACCCTTTAAAGGTGATGATACACAGGGCAACTTTTTGAGCAATGTTGCTGGGCAATCTTGCCGAGCGATTGTTGCTTGGGCACTTTCCCATTGAAAATGGGCAATAAATTTCTATCTGGATAATTTAGATTGGTCATGGGCCCTGTGTCTCATCTGGTTGCCCGTTGACAGCAACATTGCCATGCCACATTGTTCAAAAAGTTGCCCTGTGTATCATCACCTTAAGAGTGGCATTTGCTATGGCTGGAAATACATTTTTCCCCAAATGCATAAAACGCAAAATTGTGTGAAGTGTAAGTCATCAAAGTATTGTGTTAATTACCAAAGGTCAGCTAAAATACCTTGAAAACCACTTAAAAAAAATAACCACATTTGAAAAGTTTAGCATGTTGTGTTTCTACCTGACACACTCAGTTGACTCTGGCCTTGCTGCAAGATCCTGGTCTTTGGAGGCCACCCCAAAGTGTATCGGGAAAAGCCCCCCCAGCAGTATGTCCCCCGTCTTCTGGGCCCTCTGATATGGGCCATAGGTAGAAATTACACAGCTGAAGCCCAATAGAACCAGGTAATGCAAGTAATACTTCAGTTGAAACCTCATTGCTTCAATTGGTTTCTAATGCGGCCTTCATGGAGCAAGGTAGATGTTGGCAGGGCAGCAAGTCTTGGAATTTACTCTAGTTTCTTCAATTCCTTCTTCAACCAGAATTTATTTTTTATTTTTTTAAATGCAATTCCTTTAGTTGATGGAATCAACAGATATGCAAAGTGTCAGATGCACCAACACATTCTTGAGTGGTGAAGGAGCTGGGGAGTCTACCCACATTGCTGATCATGTACGGGTTTATTTGCGGATCTGCTGATCCTTTCATTCCTTCCTCCAGTAAATTCCTCTCCTGTTCATCATGTGATGGATTGAGGAATCCACGGCCCATGAAAGGAATTTACAGTAGGTTGATTTTTGATTTGCCACACAGCGATTGGTTGAATGCTGAATATTCCTAAAGAAAACAAAAGGGAGACTTGGTTAATTGAACAAAACAGCAAAAACAATGAAGGTTTATACTGATACAACAGTTCTTGAATTTGATTGGCCAAGAAGCAACAGTGCCCGTACACTTTTTCAGCTGCCTTTGGTGCGATTCTCTGATTGGTGGAGAATCCTATTGCAGAATCATAGATAATTTGTTAATTTCACCAGAATTTTGCTGTTGAATACAAGATTTTTTTTTTTTTTTTTTAAGACCTCATCAAAAACATTTACCATCAATTAAAGGCGCTCTAAGCGATGTTGGGTGACGTCACTTCTTGTTGACGTTCGAAGTATTGTCAAACAAAACAGAGGCTAGCTCGACCCTCCCCCCTCCTCATCCCATCCCATCCCATCCTCCTCCCTTCAGTGCTTCCTGAAACAGGCTTTTCCGATGTAAATTTGGGACTTGGCGTGTTCCTTCTCCTTTTCCCTCTTCTTTGCTATTTGTTCATTGAAACGTCGTCTCTTTGGTCGTGTGTCGGCCATATCAAAATTCAAGAGAATATAATTCTAACGTTAGTCGATGTCTAGGACATCTCTCCTCTGGCTAACTTCCCTCTTCATGCTTCTCTCTCCTCCACTCCCCACACCCCCCTTCATTTTTCAGATACTCTTTCTGCAGACTTGCTTGTGTGATATCCTCCGAGGAGGCAAGGGAGGCAGTGCCTCCTTAAAAAAATTGGAAGAGTAAATAACGAAAAAAAAAAAACCCTGAAAAAAAACACACTTGTTTTTCTAAAGTGACACAGTCCAACAGGGACACCAGTGGATAAAGTTACAGTGGGAAGCATTCCTCCTCTGAGCCCATCGAGTTTTAATAGACCCCCTAAAATGTGCCGTGGGTTTGGTGGGAGTGATTGAGAACGAATGGGCAAAGTTACATGAGACTGTGGGAGGAAGACTAAGGAGGTGGGAAGACTAATTAAAAATAAAACATGAAAGCTTGTAAGACAAGGCAACTCTCTGAGAAAAAGGAAATTAACATTTAAACTCTCTCATGAAGTTAGAATCACCATTCGAGACGCAAGTCTCACTTCAGTATCATCCTAATCTACATCTTTTTCCCTCTTCCCCCGTTCCTTCTCTCTCATGCTGAGATCACCAAAATTCACCCAAAAATCTATATGGTTTAATGTGAATAATTATCATACAGTATTACACACGTTTGGTATCATTTGAAATGTCTCAGTGCAACTGGTACAAAGGTCTCATTCTCCACAGAAGTAAACCAAAAAAGGTAATAACGTTTTTAAGAGTTTAGAGAGAACTCGCACACAGAGGAAGGTTTGTCTTCCAGGCAAATGGCATCCGGCCCTCAAAAGGTGTAAACTCTGAATGCAAATTCCCATTGATAGCAAATGTTTCCATGTGAAAGAAGTTTCTGTCTCGGTCTGAGCACTTAAAGAAAGAGCACAAGAGGCTCAGGGCGATTTGTAATGAGATCGGCCCATAATGTTGAGTGTCTTTCAGACACTCCGCATCATGTATTTCTTGAGTCAGGTACATCTTTTACTCTTTATCTCTGAGCATTTGATGTTATTGTATTGATTGTCTTTGAACTGATTATGAAATTGGCATGATACATTTACCTAATAAATTGTTACGTTTGAATTAGTGCCAAATATTAGCCAGAACGCTAAAATCACAGTTGGTGTGCCCTATGCTCCACTCACAACTGGAAGCCAGTCTGTTACTAATCTGACGCAGATTTGCGGTAACAATGAATACAACGTAATCTACTAAAGTAAATAATTTCATGATCTGTTCGTTTCTTTTTTTTACAGAGTAATCAGCTGAACATCCATTAAATATAATAAACATGAAATTTGTTACAGTGTGCTTAGTTATTATTTAGGAATAAATGTATAAAAGCTATAAATAAATAAAAACTAATTTGATGAGAAATGTTGTAATAAATAGAACATTGATTTTGTGTAGAATTGTGTAGTGCCCTTTATAGCATGATGTATGAGCTCAACTTGAGCTTCCATGCTGAACGAAATAGAAGTAATGTCACTGAATTAACTACAATTTGTAATATTTAATATTTAACTTGTTTGGACTGTCAACAGTTAATACATTTTTACACAACATTGGTCTAAAAATGCAATAGAGCCATTTTATTTCAGAGATGTTAACACCACTTGCTGAATTAAAATATGAAAGGATGAGCATGTATTTTTTTTTAAACCACAATGACAGTTTCTCCATGTTGGTGGGTATCACAATTTTGTTCATATCTGAAAATATCCGCATGGTTTCTTTTAGGTTGAGAGTTCCACATGACTAACCTTCCCACTGCTGGATCTCTGTGTGATACTACGGCCAGTTTAGAGTCACTTCCCAGGTGTAACGTTTTAGAATCCAGCTCATTAACTCTGGAAATATGCTCCAGCAGGATTTGGCTATTCCACAAAAAAACTGGTCAAGTCCCTGGAAAAAAGGTTAAGGGTGGTTTAACATTTAGAGAATGGGGTGCATCTGCAAATTCAGAGTATTGATGAATAAAAGTTTAAGTTTGAGGACAAATATTACGTACTCATAATCTAGATTTTTTTTTTTACACTCTCTTAGAATGTAATCAAGCACTAAAAAATGCAATTAGCCTCATTCATGAAGGATTGCACAAATGTCTGTGTAAATCATTCGACAAAACCATTAGTCCACAAATTGTTGGATTGTTGTAATAATTTTAAGAATAGTTTTATGAACTTCTAGTTTCATGAATGAGGCCCAATGACAAATCTGCTCAAAACTCTTTAAATACATGCAAAACATGCCAGGCTTCATAGTGAACCCACACACAATGGAGATTATACCCAATTTTAAAAGAAATGTCAAAGATCAATTATTTGCATATTATTGTATTTTCCTTGCACAAAGGCAGGCATCACAACTGAAAATAATTTTTCAAAGATTTATATAATTCACATTGCATTATATACCCGATAAGTATTAAAAACAGTGCAATACAAAGACACTTACCTTAGCGACAAAAGCATCAAGTCACGAATTCCGTACAAAAAGAAAAAAGCAAGATCACTTTACACAACACCTAGTGAATATTAAGACAAACAATTAACAACGGAAACAACCAACTGTTGGTAGTGCTGAACCATAATTTTGTGAATCATTATTTGCCTCTACTTTGAATGTTAGATCATTTTTTGAGTTCCTCCATTAATGCTGAGTGCTGTGACTGTGTGTGCTGTTCCTATGAGAAGGGTTAAACATTAACCTGAGACATCAGTCCATTTCCTCTGGCTGGTTTTGGTCATCCTGTGGTCACTCCTATTTCAGTCACCTCCAACAACATGGCTGAAATATTAAAATGGTCACCACACTTCAAACCCAAAAGAATAAAAGGCGTTCCATAATGCAGATTTGCACACACAAAAAAACAGGGACACCAGTGAAAAAAACAGAAGTGAGCATTTCTTATGGTGAAACAAAGGCTAAAATAATAAATAAAAAAACTGTACCCAAAAGTAGCAACTAGTTTCAACTTTAAAAGTGCTTATTTTTAGGCAGCGGCCATTTACACTAAGTGAAAATAGCATATTTTCTTAGCAATAGATGCTATTTAAACTAAGTGCAAATATCTATAGATACCATTTACACTAAGTGAATATAGTGATATATTCCATTTACACTATGTAGCAGAAAGCGCAAATAGTTGTTAGATGCCATTTCTGGCAGATACTACTTGCACCTCAGTATTGTTGTACATTAAAAGGATGCAGTAATAGTGAAAATGACTAAATTATTAAAAACACCTTCCCCTAAACGATATTAAACAGTCGTTAGGCACTTTATTTCCACTTTTCAAATATTTTTTTGGCAAAAGGCGTATTCAGACTCGCTTTTTATCTTGTGTGGCCCAACCAGACTTTGGTGGGCGGAGTTAGTGTAAATTGCCTTTGCCAACAAGACAGGCAAATAGACACCGTAACTGGCAGGATCATGACAAGCAAGCACTCAAAACACACGCAAGCTTTGTTTTGAGGATTTAATATAATTCAACAAATGGTTACTGTTGTTGAACCATGCCTTTCTGTACCAACCCAGGCTCGTTAGTCACTAAAGCCATTTCACCAGCACAGTTAAGTGCTGAGAAATGCGTTTAATCAAAATACTACTATATTTTAATTAACATGCTCAAGAGCTTTAAGATTAAGACTCAAATTCCTTTAAACAAAGAAATGTTCTGGACACTGGACAGAAATTAAAAAAGATTGGGAACAACTTACAATGTGGTTTCATTAATTAACAATAATTAAAAACTAAGAATGAACAATACTACTACAGCATTTATTACTCTTAGTTTATTTCAACATTTAACAAATTGATTTTAATAATGTATTAGTACCATTAACTAACATGAACAATTTTTTTTATTAACCAACATTAAAAAGATTAATACCGTAACAAATGTATTGCTCATAGTTAGTCAGTACATTAATGTTAACAAATGAGACCTTATTATAAACCGTTAATGAAAGATTAGCTTCTACACTCCAGGTAACTAATCAAATAAGCAACTTTGTGACATTGATGATGGCCATGTTTACATGGACACCAATTCACTGATAACTCACAAAAATCAACTTATTGAAATAAACTCCATAATACCAAAGGGTTGTTCCTTGTTTCCAATTAATCACAAGCCATCCATCCATCCATCCATCAATCCATCCATCCATCCATCCATCCATCCATCCATCCATCCATCCATCCATCCTTCTTTAAAATGAACAGAGCAACATATTTTTAAGACTTGTTTTAACTTAAAGGATAGCCAAAGCATTTTCTTTGTACACAAGCATACAGCCATAGAAACATTTGCAAAAGTAGATCAAGTTTTAATTTTCAAGAAAAAAAAAGAAGAAGGTCTAGCATTTTACAGCCTTTCACCACCACAAAAAAAGTACAACTAAAACATTTACAAAGTCTTGCATATTATGTGAATTTAAATGCCACAAGTTACAGCCCCACAAAGTAACAAAAAACATCTGAATACAAGAATACTAATCAATATAAACATCCAGGCCCCTGCAACAGCATCAAACTAAAGCCCACTTTTAAACAACAAACTTGTTTTTGGTTATGGAGTTGCTCTTAGTTGCAGTGTCTGCATGGGCTTGATATCCAATGACAAGTTTCTGCGGGAGTCCAAGACTTTCTTTATACTTTTGACTGAAAGGGAAGCAATATGAGAGAAGTGAACAACTTGTAGAGCAGACAAGTCTTCTAGGGAACTTTTTTTTTTTTTTTTTAAGCTTCTTTATTGGCAATTATGGTTCCATGAAAAGCATTAAACATCAATGGAACCTTTTCATTGCACAAAAGTTTATTTATAGTGAAAAGGGGTTCTTTAGATTTTAAAAATGTCCTTCACACTAAGAAAAAAAAATAAGTTTTTTTTAAAAACAGCTCTTTAAGAAACCAAAATGGCATTGCTGAGATTGCGGACCTTTTGGAAAATGCATTTTTTTATTTTTATTTTTTTTTTATATAAAGTAAAGGGATCTGGAATGTCACCAAAACCCCTGAGTGTTTCTGTTCAACATCACACTAAATACTACCAAGTCACACCTCCTTTTTCTCACTCCACTGGCCATCAGGTTCATGTACTGATGCTTTTGGTGGAGAACAGCCAACAGATCTGCGACAGTGGCAAATGTTTACTCCTGATTTCTGTGGTCTGCAAGTGAAGATTGCTGCGCAAGGCAAGTACTAGGGCTCGGTTAAAAATATTGATTTCTCAATGTTATTCGATTCTCATTTTGATAAACTGATATCTATTCTTAAATCCCAAGAATTGATCTTTTAGTCCATGCTGTAAAGCTGCACGACTGATCACAATCTTGATTCGAACACCTACACGATCTTATTCCTAAATGACAGCGATTCACCGGTGTCTATTGAACCTCAAATCTGCGTTGGTGCTGCAGCTGAGCCAGAGAAAGCAGTTATGTTTAGGTATGAAACAACTTCACAAACAGTCTTTTCAACATCACAGTATGGTTATGTGTTACAAATACTCAAATTAAATCACAGAAGTACTGGAATAAAAGTTTATAGTTCAGATATAAACACTGATGTCTATGGAGGCTATCAAAACAGAGCAGATCACCTTTTGGAAAAAAACTTGATGCTTCAAATGAAGATAGTATCAAGTACATTGTTACACCAGTAGGTGGCGACAAGTGACTTTAAATGAATCCCTTGAATGAATGATTCAATGACAAATACATTTAACAAAGGCTGATTCATCCAGTATTGAAACAAGTGAAGTCTTCATGAGCAAGTCATTGAATCCTTCATTCAAAAAAAATTAAACTTTTTCAACTCATCAGGAGAATTGTGATCTCTATTTGAAACAAGAAAAACTAAATTCTCAATTTATCCAGAATTGTACAGCTCTACTATGCTGTTTTCAGTTGATGAAAGAACAAAACTTTGTGGCGTGCCACAAATTTGCCATGTACTGTACCTGAGACATTCCCAAATTAATCAACACTGAATCGCAAGCTTGTGAATCAAAATCGAATCATGAAATGTGTCAATGCCCAACCCTACAGTAGCAAGTGTGCCTTAAACAATGATAAACCCAAATCTGCTCTGACTTATTTAGTAGAAAATGCTTTAGATCAAATACTGTTTACACTTTAGATTCAGAGCATTGGGAATCTCGCAGCTGTACAGTATATCCTAGCAGCCGAGGACTGCAGGCTGTTCCCCATCCGTCTGATATGATGGATAATTAGCTTCATTAGGTTGCTAGGCACAAATTCCTTTCTCATGATCATTAATGTTTACAGCACCATGAGTGGTCAAATGCTTACATCTGGCTCTGCCTGACATAATTCAAAAGATGTCCAAATATCTGAAATCAAAAAACTCAAACGCACGTCATAATATATGTCAGATATGCCCTCATTCATATGTAAGCTTGTTTCTGCCACGGAATTAAAAAATAAGGTAATTGCAACTTTTAACCCTTTTTTTCTCTCACAAATGCGAGTTTCTTCTCACAATTCGGACTTTAAAACTCGCTTTTCCGAGTTTATATCTCAATTCTGAGTCCGAAAAATCTGAATTGGGAGAAATAAAATTCCAAAGTGTAAAAAAAAGGTCAGAATTGCATGTTTATATTTCATAATTATGACTTTTCTTCATCAAAATGCTGAGATATTAACTCACAATTCTGGTGGAGGTGGCGTATATATGAGATGTAAACTCACAACTGTGTGTTAAACAAAAAAACATGTTGGGAGATAAAAAGGTCACAATTACCTTAGTTTTTTTTTTTCGTGGCGGAAACAAGCTTCCATACATGAATTCATATTGTCTGATAAATAAATAAAGCAGAAGTGTTGGCCATAAAAAGCAGGATTTAACGGCTAATGCTTGTGTTTATACAACAGAACTAAAAGCATGCTTACCCAATGTATGTAACGGTCTCACAGTTCTCAGCATTGGAGGTCCAGATGGCAATTTTGTCCCCTTTGGCTCGGATATTGATTACACTTCCACAGATATCCCGACTGAAGGAGCCAAAGCCCTCTCCAATAAGACACAACATCTGCCACAAGAACAAACGTATATTCAGCATACATTTTGCTGTAGTTCAGGCTTT
Organism: Abramis brama; assembly: GCF_963993115.1. Classification (NCBI taxonomy): domain Eukaryota; kingdom Metazoa; phylum Chordata; class Actinopteri; order Cypriniformes; family Leuciscidae; genus Abramis; species Abramis brama. The sequence goes on from NC_139967.1 coordinate 44,873,622, forward strand.
AACAAAAGCAGCTTTCTGAACATAAAGTAATAAATATTTTCATACACACGATAAGTTCTGATCATTCACAATCAGAAAGAAGAGAATTTTAACTTTTTCCAACAGACAAACAATTAAATCCCAAAGGTTAAATAAAGCAAGGAAATATATGGTTTCTGACCGTTTCCAGCCAGAACCGGTCAAGTTCAGTGTGTCTGTGCTGCTTGGCTAGAGTAATCAACCAGCGGCCACCACATTTATTACTTCTGTCTTCCCACATGGGCTCTATGCCATCCTGTAAAGAAACAAAGAAAATGCTTTACAAAGAGTCACTATGGAAGTGTAATATGAATGATTCAATTACATTTCTTGAGAGCCAACAAAATGACATTAACAGAACTAAATGTAGACAGCCATGTTTTTCACTGTAAACAATACTTCAGTCATTAACGGGACAGATATGTATGGAAGCTCGTTTCCGCCACATAATAAAACGTTTTAAAAGATAATTGCGACTTGTCATCTCACAATTGCGAGTTTACATCTCGCAATTCTGACTTTATTTCTCAGAATTGCGAGATATAAAGTCGCAATTGTGTGTTATAAAGTCAGAATTGCGAGATATAAACTCAGAATTGCGAGATATAAAGTCAGAATTGCGAGATATAAAGTCAGAATTGCGAGATATAAAGTCAGAATTGCGTGAAATAAAGTCGCAATTGCGTGAAATAGTCAGAATTGCGTGATATAAAGTCAGAATTGCGAGATATAAAGTCAGAATTGCGAGATATAAAGTCAGAATTGCGAGATATAAAGTCAGAATTGCGAGATATAAAGTCAGAATTGCGAGATATAAAGTCAGAATTGCGAGATATAAAGTCAGAATTGCGAGATATAAAGTCAGAATTGCGAGATATAAAGTCAGAATTGCGTGAAATAAAGTCGCAATTGCGTGAAATAAAGTCGCAATTGCGTGATATAAAGTCAGAATTGCGAGATATAAACTCAGAATTGCGAGATATAAAGTCAGAATTGCGAGATATAAAGTCAGAATTGCGAGAAATAAAGTCAGAATTGCGAGATATAAAGTCAGAATTGCGTGAAATAAAGTCGCAATTGCGTGAAATAGTCAGAATTGCGTGATATAAAGTCAGAATTGCGAGATATAAAGTCAGAATTGCGAGATATAAAGTCAGAATTGTGAGATATAAAGTCAGAATTGCGAGATATAAAGTCAGAATTGCGAGATATAGTCAGAATTGTGAGATATAAAGTCAGAATTGCGAGATATAAAGTCAGAATTGCGAGATATAAAGTCAGAATTGCGAGATATAAAGTCAGAATTGCGTGAAATATAGTCAGAATTGCGTGATATAAAGTCAGAATTGCGAGATATAAACTCAGAATTGCGAGATATAAAGTCAGAATTGCGAGATATAAAGTCAGAATTGCGAGATATAAAGTCAGAATTGTGTGTTATAAAGTCAGAATTGTGAGATATAAAGTCAGAATTGCGAGATATAAACTCAGAATTGCGAGATATAAACTCAGAATTGCGAGATATAAAGTCAGAATTGTGTGAAATAAAGTCGCAAATTGCGTGAAATAGTCAGAATTGCGTGATATAAAGTCAGAATTGCGAGATATAAACTCAGAATTGTGTGTTATAAAGTCAGAATTGTGAGATATAAAGTCAGAATTGCGAGATATAAAGTCAGAATTGCGAGATATAAACTCAGAATTGCGAGATATAAAGTCAGAATTGCGAGATATAAAGTCAGAATTGTGAGATATAAAGTCAGAATTGTGAGATATAAACTATTCTGAGGTTAAAAAAAAAGTCTCTTTTTTTTTTCTTAGAATTGGACTTTATATCTCACAATTCTGACTTTATATCTCACAATTCTGACTTTATATCTCACAATTCTGACTTTATATCTCACAATTCTGACTTTATATCTCGCAATTCTGACTTTATATCTCACAATTCTGACTTTATATCTCACAATTCTGACTTTATATCTCACAATTCTGACTTTATATCTCGCAATTCTGACTTTATATCTCATAATTCTGACTATTTCACGCAATTGCGACTTTATTTCACGCAATTCTGACTTTATATCTCGCAATTCTGATTTATATCTCGCAAAATCAGAAATAAATTCAGAATTGCGAGATATAAAGTCGCAATTGTGAGATAAAAAGTCGCAATTATCTTTTAAAATGTTTTATTCTGTGGCGGAAACAAGCTTCCATAGATATGCACAATGTTAAATAAACTGAAGAAAAGTAGTACGAAGCAAGTTACACCAGATTCACCTTGAACATCGAGTAGTCACAGCCAGAGGACAGTTTGCTTGGCAGCTGTATGTTGTTGTATAATCTGAAACAGAAAAACATTTTGCAGATGAATTTGACAAACACCTTCATATTTAGAGGAGAATTCAAATGTCTATCAAGTGTAGAGGTTGATGCCTTCCGGTGAAGAACCACCTAGGCTCTTAGGATTACAACCACAGCAATTAATCCAACTGATATAGGGCTGAACGATTCGGGAAAAATACGCAATTATGATTTCTCTGATTATTTAAAATGTTCCCTTTTAATTAACATTTAGTAATATTTAATGAAATCTGTAAATTTTGTAATAAAAATTATTTTATGTTTTATTTCCCCAAGAGCTCCAGGTTTGCTGTGGGTGTTTGAAAGGTTGCTTAATTTGGCCAAAAGGTCATTTTGCAATTATCGTCATATAATGCGATTTGAACTGCGTTACATGATAAACATCCCATATTGCTGCTGCTTCTACACCCAGGAAGATTAAAAATACGAAAAAGACAAAGTACACAATCTGCTAACAATAGAAATGTTGAATGAACTCTTTTTTTGGTTAAATCTTAAGCCTTTTAAATGACTTTACATACATAATGTGGCAATAATGCTCAGATAAAAAAAACTCTGATAACGAATACATCTTATGATATTATTGCACAATACTGGTAAAATTAATAAATATGTAATAAAATAAAAAATAAAAATATGCATCAACAAAAAAATTACAAAGTCATTCTAAAATGTAATGGTTAACCTGCAGATGGTGCCAAAAGCCTGAGGATTGTAACCTTTTACCACATGTTTTTGAAAATCAAATCCTTGAATAACTATATTTAATTCAAAAGTGCCTATCACCCAGTCTTCAATATTTGAACAGCGACTGTTTCATTAACATAATTAAACATATGAACAAGAAAACATGCAAAATCAAAGCAGGGGATAGAACGGTTATTTTGGAATTGTCATTAACAACATGTTGACGAATTCACAGGTTTAACTTCACATAACAGTGGAGAGAATTTTCATTAATGTCTGCTTTTCATTCAGTTATGGGCTCTGGGTGTTTAAGTGGAGGAAAACCCTAATTAATGCAAGGCTGTCGTGATTTTCATAGTCGTGCTAAAAACAGGGGTAACAGGTTAAACTGTAAGAATCATTATCCGTGAGGGAAAATGAAATGCCAGGATGGTACATAAGCAGTGAACTCTATTCCTTAGCCTATAATGACCTTCGTATGCGGTGTCTGTGAAACAGACAACCCTCATCCGTGAAATGCATGACTTCTGGTATTTTGTCAATTATTTGAAATGTGTAAATTGTAACTGAGCATTTGTAACTATAACTTTTAAAGGAGTACTTCACGGCTGGCAAAATGGGTTTTTGAAATCAGAAAAAAAGGCTGTTGTCTTCACTTTTGTCAATTAGGTAAGAAAACTTTTACACCCATAACACACTGGGCATGTTAACTAGCGTCAAATACTGCCTTGCTATATTAGGAAATACTTCTTAGCAAACTTTTAGTCATAAAGGTTATTTAATTCAAACAGTAAACATTAAGCGGGAGTGAGTTATTTCTAGTTTCCAGTGATGGAGACTAAAGGGCAGCAGAATATCGTTAATATGGATAGCGCACTGCGACGGAAAATCTGAAAAACCTCTGTGTTTGTAATCAACATTTCAAACTGGATGACCATGAACACAGAGGGAAAAACTGAAAGAAACTGCCGGTCCGTCAGCAAAACGCAGTCATGTAACGTTACAGGTAAGAAAGCGGTTTACAGTGCTCATTATTGCCATAATGCGGTTCAAAGAGTAGATAAAGTACGTTAAAATTCAGTGATAAACCTTCCCTTACAATAACTGTTCTGTTAATAACCCTGTCAATCCGACTGTCCATATTATGTTTATTACTCTCACCCTCATTAACTTTGGGTTTAATCACTGTTATAATTATGAGGGGGTCCTTGGAAAATTTGGAAAAAAGACTCCAAGAAGTTTGAAAACCCTTGTTCTCAAAGCAAATGGACAACTGGGTTTGTTTTGTCTAATTGCAAACACGTGACCGTGAACTTACGCCCAAAAGTCCTCAACTGTGTCGAACCTGGTGATGAGCCTTAGATTGTCTTGCCACATTTTGCTCTTATCGTGCTTGTAGAACCAGAGACCCCATCTACACACAGTACAACATGACATAAGGAACAAGAAAAGAGCAAGTCAATCAGACATGGTAGAGAGAGTATGTCTCAACACATTTTCAAACGTTAATCAGCCTGAACACACCTGTTTTGTAAAGGGTGCTTTATACAAGGGTCCTTCAAAATGTTTGTTTCAAATTTATTTTTCTCCCCCTTCCTCCTAGTCACTTTGTCAATCTGGTAAAATGTAAAAAAAACAACAATAATAAATGATTGTAGGGGCACAACCACATCATTACGGTTGACGCCGTTAAACTTTCGGCGTGAAATCGCTTCAGTAAATGAACAAAGGCATTTAAAGGTTATTTCAGGCAGAACAACACAAACGTTATTAGATTATAAAACGCGTACACGTTTAAATGAGTACTTAAGTTACATTTCGGAGACTTTATGCTCACCAGCTGTACAGCGCAAGACGCCATGATGTCGATCGTGTAAGTTAGCGCGAGACTGATTAAGCATCGCGCCCAACGCGCTCGCATTTATAACTTTAGAAAATTTTAATATAATGATTTTGAAAGGAGAAAAAATTTGACATTGGGAATTATTGCACACTCACCTACCACACTTTCAAAACAATATAAAAATAACAGATTTTTATAATTAATTATAAAAATCTGTTATTCTCCTACTGGAGAATTCAGCTAATACCAGCTCAAGCTGGTAGCTGGTCCAAGCTGGTCATTAGCTGGTCCATGCTGGTCATTAGCTGGTCCATGCTGGTCATTAGCTGGTCCATGCTGGTCATTAGCTGGTCCATGCTGGTCATTAGCTGGTCCATGCTGGTCATTAGCTGGTCCAAGCTGGTCATTAGCTGGTCCAAGCTGGTCATTAGCTGGTCCATGCTGGACATTAGCTGGTCCAAGCTGGTCATTAGCTGGTCCATGCTGGTCATTAGCTGGTCCATGCTGGTGGGGACCTGGATGAGCTGGTGGACCAGCTTGGACCAGCTGGTGGGGACCATATGAGCTGGTGGACCAGTTTGGCTAAGCTGGTGGGGACCTGGATGAGCTGGTGGAACCATTTCTGATAGCACACGTACATCTCTGTGATGTCTATTTGATGTGCGTGTTACATCTGGGAGTATTTTTTAGTTAGTGTTTGCTCATCTGCAATACGTCTATGAATTGTGAGTATTTGCAGTGTGTTGTCAAACTGATGAAGAAGTTTTCTTAATTTTCTGGTGTTTTTCTAATTTGCATGTGTTTTCTTCAGTTGCAGCGCGTTGAGCTCTCGCCACCATACATTTAATGTAAAATATGCTTTGAGTAATTTGTGAAATTGCTATATTAAAGACAATGAAACAGTTGAATGATGAAAAATTATCATACTTCATACACAAGTAAGATGAAAATAAATACAGATCAAATGCCTAGTGAATATGCAATTTTTAATACTAAGTTAAATATGTAAACAGATATTAAAAAAATTAAACATAAAATGAAACAAATGTAAAAAATTAATTATAATTCATACTAGGTAAGAATACAAAGCAAAGCAATACAGCGTAAATATGCCATTTTAAATATTAAGTTAAATAGGTAAACATATATTTAAAAAATATAATTCATACATAGTTAAGACAAAAAATACAGAGTATATATGCACCTTTAAATGCTAAATACCATAGGTAAAATGCAATAAAATACTGTAGTTGAAATAAAATGCTAACATACTATAATTATTTAAAATAATTGTTTTTGCACCTAGTTACTGTTTAGTAAAGTTTTACTGTTTAAAAAATATCATAACACATGTGACACATTATCATATGTGTAAGCTAACTTTTTACAGTAATTTTGTGGTGCTGTTATAGAGCGTCTTATTTATATTTTCAATTAGATTAAATGTCCCTTTCAATAGTGTTTGGAAACATGCAGATGTATTTTTCGTTGGTGAAGTTAATGTGCAAGCATTTGTTCACTATTTCGGTTGGTGAAACTGCCCGTAACTGACCAAAATAAGAAGAGCATACTAAAATGTAAGGAAGAAAAACCCTTGATCTTCCATTCTGCAAAAGGGGCACATCAACAGGACATATTTCTTTTATCAGCACAATGCATCTCTCTGACTCTTCAATTCTCAAAGTTAAGATCTTGCTGACAATGCCAAATGTTCCATCCTTCAAGACCACTACATTGTCATTTGACCTGACTGGTTTTAGGTAATCTGTGGAGTGAATGACCTCAGTGTTCACTATTAGTCGGCAGTAAACGTTACACTCTATACCGATAGGCATGTTTTGAACAATTTGCCTCACAGAAACTTCCTCCTCAAAACTGAGTGTCAAAACTGCAGCAGAGCCAAGTAAACAGACATCACCAACTGAGTCAGAATGCTTAAGTCTGTTTGTTTCAGTCACATCTTTACAAAACTCGAGTACGCTCTCGCTGATTGTGTCTGTGCTAGCTAAAATGGGAAGAGTTTTACTCATTATAAACTTGTTAACAATTTGAAGTGGTGCTCCCCTGGCATTTTTAACAAGTCTTACAAGCTTTCCATTGCCCTTATCAAAATTAAAGGCTGAATGCGCCCAAAGAGGTCCCCAATTTTTCACACTCGCTGACAAATGATGTAGTAAGTGGACATTAAATGTCATAGACTTTTCTCCATACAGCATCTGAAAGCGAAATGCAAATTCAAGGAGTAGTAGGTCTGCTGCATTTACATCATCTTTTGAAATGCTGTCACTCAGAAGCAGGTATACACTAATAGCGCAAAATGGCAAAGATATTTTGATGGGAGAATATCTTTCAAGCAAGGCAATGCATAAAAAAGAAGCCAAGCTCTCCACTCAGCAGCCTTCCAGTACTTTCTTTCACTGAGATCCCTGGGGAGTCTGCGAATATACTGAGGGGGTTTTATTTTAGACAAGCGTCCATTTATAACACGTTGATTGTCCGGAGAGCCAATGTAGAACTCGCTACCATATTCCTCCAGCCACAACTTTGACAATTGTTTAGTCACACCAAGTAAAACACAATGCATATAATCTGGCACAAATCCATGAACCACATCAAAATATGGTAAATTGACCAATGGTGATAGGCCCTTAACCCCTCTGATAGGATGTCCACCTCTAACAGCCTCCTCCATGTCATGGATCATTTCTGATGCATTTCTGTCAGCATGTTGCTCTTCACTAACAGGGTACCTGACTGCTCCGCAGATATATTTTCCTGGATGGTAACAGAACCCACAACCATAGTAGCCATTAAACTGAGTGAGGTTTTGCATCAAGGGTCTAGCAACAGAGTCCACACAACAGCATAACCCTACCAGTTTACTTTTTATCCATGAATTTGTGATTTTGTTCCACCACATTACCCCATCTACAACCAATTTTTTTGCGTGCTCTACAAATTTGTCAAGAAATATATCCATCCTCGGTTCCCCTTTCCCATGCCACAAACCAGCAAGTATCATGTTTTTTCTACATTCGGCAGGTGGAATTTCATTAATAGCCAGCTGTATTGGCCAGATTGATGTACCTGAGGCTTTGTACAAGGGACTTCCGTCTGAATTGAACACATATGAAAGGTTATCCTTATTGTGCAGAATTCCACCTGGGCGCGAGAGCTCTTTGTACATATCGCCATCATAAATGTCCCTGAGTACGTTCTCTGATGTTGCTATTGTAAATCTCAAATTGAGTGAATTTCTGAAGTTGTCATTTTCAAGGAATGACTTAACCTGTAAATCAACTGGTAAAGTTACAAAGTAACTCTGGCTTTTCAGATCTTGGGTACTGTTTGTCTTCTTACAGTGTGAACACACATAGTGTTTCCTCTGATTATTGTTTTTATGACTTGCAAGATATGACTGACAGAATGTACAAAGGAAATGAAGTTCTGTTCTCTGACTGAAGTGTGTGAACACCTTACTAAGCATGTGCTTACTGGCTGGCAGTACTGTTTTAGAGAAAACAAAATTAATCAGTTTCAAAAGGTCAAGCAGTGCAGCAAATGATAAATTGTGCCTTAGTGTGAATGTTATGAGCAGCAGGAGGAGTTCAGCCTTTGTAATTGAGAGAAATCTGCATACTGGGACATTTAGATTTTCATCAAATTTTGGACCAGTATCATGTGCAAATGACTGGCTTTCTTCTCCATCATGTTCCTCAACATCACTGCCTTCATCACTTTCACCGGCTTCAGTGACTTCCCCATCACTTGCCGTTTCACTGTCACCATCTACACAGTTTCCTTCCTCCAATTCCATTGCTTCTCCGTCGCTTGCTTCATTTGTCTCACTTTCTTCCTCATTATGTACTTCAGTGCCATTTACACTATTTCTGTCCTCTAGTTCAGGGTGCTCAAGATGGTCCAGGTGCATCATTGTTGGAGCTATAAGTGTTTGATCTAAATTTTGTTGTCCTTGGCAACAGATAAGTAGTATCTGGCTCCAGGTACTGCTTATACCTCTTCATTTTAGTCCCTCTGTTGTTGTCTGGTTCTTAAACTCTGTTAAACAATGTAACGTGTTAAGGTTGCAACGAGACATACATAGGCCTACCATATTTGTGCTGAACAAATTGTTATTTTTATTTATTTGATATCCTACAATATTAAACAGAATAGCTAGTAGACTTTTCACTCACCACCATGAGTCTCTGTAAATAGTGAGAATCATAGCCTTTGTGGACCTCTAGTATCTGTCAGAAATAGCTGGTAGCGCCATCTAACGGTCAACTACATTTGTCAAAAAATATTAATTAATAAAAGTTAATTAAATACAATTAGAAAAATTTGGGAGGAATATAAGAGTAACAGATTGTTTTTGTCACTTACATTGGTGGAGCTTTAATTCACTTGAAAAAAAAACCTGAATGTGTGTATCCATGCGCAACTACTGCGCGTATCCATGGACAACTACTGCGCGAGCCACAAAGTGGCGCGCGCATATGCACGTCACGTATTTAACGGTAACTTTTCGAATCGGCTTCTATCAGACACGGAGAAGGCTTCAGATATCTGCGTTTTTAATACAAAATGTTCGCATATGTACATTATTTAGACGATGGAGTTAAAGACGTTGTTAATGTTAAAGACATTAAACACTTTGACCCAAAAAATACGACGGATTTCTCGTCTCACACTTACTGGATCCTGCAGAAAGGACGCTTCATAAAAGGACAGATTCTGTTGATGAAAGGTAACTTTAGGCCTAAATCTTTCAATTTACAGTATGTCTATAAATATGCTTAATGTTTATAATCTTAATCTTAACATCTATAGATATTTGTGGTAGTCAAGGCTTAAAGGATTTCTCTTGTATATGTATTTTTTTCCTAGGTTGCTTTCAAAAGTGTCTGGAGGGCAAAAATTTGGAGGAAGCAGAGCTGAAGGCCAGAACAGTGAAGCTTGGCCGCTACTTGACAGAAGAAATTCAAGACATCAACAAAAAAGTCAAAAAAGCCAAATAAGTAGATTGCTTGCTTCACTTCATAAACTACATTTATTTTTCTCTTAAGTAGTATTGATTTAAGCTTACAAATAATTAATAATTTCATACAAATTCATACAAAAAAACCCCCACATCTTTGTATTTATTATTTCATCTTTTTATTAGGTTGTTTGATTTAATAAAGATGTTAGAATGAAATTCACATAAATAAATGTAATTCTCCTCTTGAATGTGTATATTTGTGTCTGTGTGCTCCATTCCTAAAGCATAGGTTTGGTTTTATCATAAGCCTAGGGTAGGTGTTGTAACTAGCAGCTAAATTAAATCAGTGACCAGCAACATAAAACAGCTTCAAACCCTAACTGGTTACAATTCTCAGCAAAAGAAAATCCCAAAAAAACGCTACCAGCAAAAACTGGTATTAGGTGGTCTAACCAACATAAGCTGGTATTGGGTGGTCTAACCAACATAAGCTGGTATTGGGTGGTCTAACCAACATAAGCTGGTATTAGGTGGTCTAACCAACATAAGCTGGTATTGGGTGGTCTAACCAGCTACCATGTTCCAAAACACAGCTTGAACTGGTTTTTCCACCAGCTAGACCAGCCAAAAGTTGTTATTAAATGATAGAAATTAATTCATTTCTATCATTTAATAACAACTTTTGGCCATATTGTAGTAGCCTATAGCTTTACATGAAATCTCTTATTTGGTAAAAGGAGCCTTTATTTTAAACGTTACTTGTTACTTTTTTAACAACTAATGACAGGTGAAGTTGTGGGACATATTTTGTCTAATATATTATTTCACGGTGAAATGGGCTTGTGACACCCAGTGCAGTGTGTTCATCTCACCACCAGAGGTTTCTGTCAACCGCTTATTGAAATGGGCTCTAAAATGCAACACAACTCAATATTCACACAAATTTAATATTTATTCAAAATCCCTTTTTGTGAACTTTTGTTGTTGCAGTTCTGAGCACCAAAATCTGTGTTAATAGTATTAGGGTTTTTTTTTTTTTTTTTTTTTTAAATAAAGGCCTGATACCAATAGGCCATGTTTAAATTTATCTACATTATGATAGCTAGAATAATATATTTAAAAAATAATTTTAAACATTACATAAAATGTGTTTCAATATAATTTTAATATTTATATATATTTTTATATTTTTTTAAAATATAATATATTATATACAAATATAATAAGATAATATATTAAAAATATATATAAATTGTATTGCACAAATACATAAAATCGGATTTAATTTCGACCAGCACTATACTTCTTAGGTCATGAAGATTTTTTTTCAGTAGCACATTTTTATTTCTTTTCTTTTTTTTGTAGTAATGAGTTAAACATTTAGCCTATAACAATATAATATAATGTAATGTAATATAATAAACAGACTGTCCGTTTTTTTTATTCACCAATGAAATTTAGTAGTAGGCCAATACAATATAGTATACAGAATTTACATATTAATACATTAAAAAAATAAAATAAAATAAAATGGTGGACAAACCATTGATTAATTAATAATAATAAAAATGATATTCATTAAAGATATATGACAAGTCTTTCTTGCTTTATTATTGACAGAATTCTCCTGACTGGTGCAAAACAGACTGTCAGTTTTTGAGAAGGAGGCTGCAGTTTCAGGACCCCAGTTCCAGGACCCTAGTTTTTTTGTGACAGCACCACCTACCGAACTGGATCACCAAAAACACTAATTTAAGATGGACGACATGGACACCAATCAGACTGTGAGTACCGATATTCAATTATGTTTATTTTATAACGTTTTAACGAAGCAAAGTTTATATAGCCAAAATAAGAGCTGCTAATTATGAATTAATAATTAATTCCCACGAATTTAGAATTCGTGTGGTAGTTTTATTAATTACTACGACGTTCTTAATTCGTGGCCATGATTTAATTAATCCTTGTTGAGTTTTAATGACTATAAGTAAATCTAGCCAGCACATTAATTAAACTTAAAAAGATGACAAAAGCATGTTGATGTGTGTAAGATTTACCTGTAGCTTTCTGTGTTAGTGTGAAACTTGCTTAATACTCATTGTTTTACCATATTAGTTAAGTATAAAATATCTTTCATTATTAAACTGCGCTGACTGCATGGTTGCACTACAATATGTTATTAGCCTGTTGTTTTGGCGTTGTTTTGCAATCATGAATGAGACGTTTGGCAGTTTTAATAGTTTGTTACAATTTGGCCTAATCTGCAGGCCTACGCCACACACAGTCCATGGTTATCATGTGTTATTAGTTTCTGTGATGTTCTGCATGGCCAATATTCAGTGATTTTATGGATTTGGTTAGGATCATTGTTGGGCAGATGATGAAAAAATGCACTAGGGATATTTTCATTGAGATGATCTCAAAATATTCTAACAATAAGCTCTCTTTTTCAAGATGCATATAACAATCCAGAAAGGAAGATCCTTGCCCAAATTGGAGAAATGCACCACATGCTGCGACTACTTTCACTGCCCGTTCTGTAGTTCAGCTGTGTTCCAGTCAACAAAGTTGAGCAAGGTCAAAACCCATTTAGAGAGCCATTTCAGTCGTGCAGTTCTCCATGAAGGTAAAGTTTTCAAACATTCCCTCAGGAAATGCAATTGGAGTTAAAATGTGCATTAAAAGCAGCATGAATTTTATGATCAGTTCCTTTTGAGCAATTAATCAAAACAACTGTCTCTCTGATTTGTTTCTGGAAACCATACACCTAATTCAGATTTTAGGTAAATATAATTCAGTTTTTCCTTTCTGCCACATTGTTACGTCAGTAGGTGGCGACAAGTCATATACTCATATATGAATGAGTATATTCTGAATCATTGGCTCATTAATTCAACTGATTCGTTCAGCCATTGATTCATTCACTTATGCCACATCTGTGTGTGCAATGTTGTTTTTGCTTTGTCATGCTTCTCATGACACTCATGCTTTGTGTAGTGCAGGGCGGCCCAATCCTGTTCCTGGAGATCTACCTTCCTGACTGGAACTGCCTGCATTAAGCAAGGGATACTGTACATCCAGCCAGTTGATATTGCAGAATAAACTTCAACAGGGTAATCAACAGAAAGTGGAGGGATCTCGTATCAACCCGAAGGAGTTTATTTTGTGATGAAAACTGGCTGGATGTACATTATCTGACTTAACTTTATTACCTCAAAACAATTCCCACTAAACAACTTTGATCCTACAAAAAACAAGATCAAACAAGATATTTAAGGAATAATGTAAAGCACCACTTATTATACGGCTTTTCGCCAAATAAAAATATTGATGTTGAAATCACGATGAACTCCATTTCATGATGAACTTTACACAGTTATTGAACTGAATTGAATCAACACTGAACTGACTTCAACTGAATAATGACACCATTGCCATTGAAACAATCTGTATTGTATCTACTCTCTTTTATAGGTTGGAACGAACATGGTGGAATTTCTAAACCGGGATATCATTTTGGAATTTAAAACGCCCAGATATCGCAATCCATTGTCATCATCAATGGACAAGCTTTGGAACAACTCGTACCCCAAACACTGTGCTTCTACCTGGGAGTTTTTGCAGCATGATATCTTCCAAATGGAGGGCAAGGAATCTTCTGCGATTCGGTTTCTTCGCATGTCCTTGTTTGCTGAAGAGTAACTTTTAAACCAAATAAACAATTTTGCACATCTGTGAATTTCACTTTAATTTCCTAAGAATTAAATGGTATAAATTTCATTGTTCAGAACTAATTTTCTTTCTATCTTTGACTTTAACTAAACTTACTTACATAAGTATAGTTACATAAATGTACATTTTAGCATATTTTAACAATTATTTTGCATTCGCTGACTTTAAAATTGAATTGTCTGTCAATTTCACTGCGTATTTAAACCGTTAAACATGTAATAGTTCAACATTTTTGCATTTAAATTGAATGTGCAGTTTGTTGTCCAATTTTAACACATTTGTGAATGTCAGTTGACAAGCATTAAAAATGATTATTTTAACAGTCTAAACATGTTCTTCATTATTTCTTATTTCTTTCAGTAAAGCACAGGTGAAATTATAAGAATAACCCAGCAAAAATAACCCAGAATAGCACGTCCATTAATGGTAAAAAAACAAACAAACACACTGTTCTGTCCAATATTTACCCAATTGGTTTGTTTTTAACCCAGCCATATGACAAAGAAACATGATTATGCCTGTTTACAAAATAAAATACATCCTAGCATGAACATGAACAAAATGTTCGCCGCCTTTGTGTGCAGACGCTGGCTGCAAAGTCATTGCTTGAAAGGGCAGCGAGGCAATAAGTCACTGCCAATGTTTTTGAATGCAGCCAGTGTTGTTCTCTTGTGTCATATTCTTCTGCTGTCCAGAATGGCAGCACAGCTGAAAGATTTGTTTGAGTTGAAATAGAACTTACATTTTTGTTATTAAATAAAACAAACAAGCAAGTTCAGCCCAGGGGTCTCATTTATAAAACTGTGCGTAGGAACCTTATTAAAAGTGTACGTGCGCCCGAAAGCCAAAAATGGCGTACGCCAAAAAATATTCAGACTTATAAAACCGTTCGTAGCCTATGCCAGAACCTGAGCAGAATTCACTTTATAAATCGTACTCGGTTACCTAACGTAACCTCGGTTCTCTCTAGAAGAGGGAACGAGTATTGCATAAGTTGCTTACGCTACGGGTAAAGTCATCTTTTCTCGAGATCTGAAGCCAAAAAATTATCCTTAATTTTGTATTTATTGTCAACGCAGTGCGGCAGCCAGCAGACCATAGCAGGCTGTATAAGCGTGCTCATTTGCTGTCCTGCGGCAACTGCAGCAGCCTACCGGTGAGCCCTGCGTGACGTCACGCCCAATGAGGGCGTTTCGCGCCCTCCACGTGTCACAGCCCGCCAGAATGGGTGTGGCTTAGCGTATATAAGGAACGGCTCAACAGGCTGAACTCTGGTTTTCATTGACTGAAGCCAATAAGCTTGTGGCGCGAACACGGCTGGTTACGCAATACTCGTTCCCTCTTCTAGAGAGAACCGAGGTTACGTTAGGTAACCGAGTACGTTCTCTTACGAGAGGTTCTCTCGTATTGCGTAAGTTGCTTATGCTACGGGAACCCCTTGTCAACGCCGTGCGCGCCGAGCATCCACTGCATGAGTCCCAGGGAAAGCCCGGGGAACACAAAAACATGTGGGAAACAGGCGGCCAGCAACGTGAGAGTCACGTGAGAGTAGCCTGCACATGAACAACTGGGCAGAACATACACATCACCTAGACTGATAAAAGTTTAGCCTGCAAGGCGGGAACTTTCAGGTTATAAAACCTAACGAATGTAGAGGGGGAGGCCCAGCCTGCCGCCCTACAAATGTCGTGAATAGAAATCCTGCTGGACCAAGCCCACAACGAAGCCATGCCTTTAGTGGAATGGGCCCTGATGCCCATAGGGCACTGCAGGTGTTTGGACGCATAAGCTGCTGCGATAGCGTCCACTATCCATCTGGATAGGCTGTTTCGAGGCGGCGAGACCCTTGGTGCGCCCACCAAACGAAACAAAGAGCTGCTCAGAACGCCTGAAGGCGGCGGAGCGCGTGATGTAAACTCTCAGGGCCCTGATGGGGCATAGGAGGTTATCACTGCCCTCGCTATCGGATGCTGGCAGAGCCGATAAGGAGATGATCTGTGCTCTAAAGGGAGTGCCAATCGCCTTGGGGACGTAACCATGTCTCGGTTTGAGGATAACTTTAGAGTCATTTGGTCCAAACTCGAGACATGCGGGGCTAACAGATCCCCCACACGTTTTACTGATGACAGAGCTATCAGAAAAACGGTTTTGAGCGAGAGGTACTTTAGGTCCACAGATTCTAACGGTTCAAAGGGATACACTTTCAGGGCCTCTAGGACCAAAGAAAGATCCCAATCGGAACCGAAGGGGGCCGCGGGGGATTCATCCTCCTGGCTCCTCTAAGGAAGCGGATGATGAGCTCGTTCCTTCCTATTGCACGGCTGTGCGTCAACTCCGCGAACGCTGCAATAGCCGCAACATACACTTTGAGCGTGGAAGGGGACCTGCCCTTGTCCAACAGCTCTTGAAGGAAGGAAAGCACCCACGAAAACCCACACGTGCGTGGGTCCAGTCTCTCTTTAGCGCACCATTTGGAGAACACTGACCATTTAGATGCGTAGAGTCTTCTCGTAGAAGGAGCTCTAGACTGTGTGATCGTGTTCACGACCCCTTCTGGCAGGGCAACAGGTATCCGTTGATTAACCACGCATGCAGAGACCAGAGCTCTGGATGGGGATGCCAAATCGATCCACCGGTTTGAGAGAGAAGATCTTTCCTCACCGGGATCAGCCATGGGGCTACGTGCGACAGCTTCATCAGCTCTGGGAACCAAGCTTGGTTTTCCCATCGCAGGGCTATGAGGAGCACTGAGTGGCGCGTTTCCCTGATCCTCTTGATTACCTGTGGTAACAGCGAGATCGGAGGGAAAGCGTACAGCGGGCAGCTGGGCCAGGTTTGGGCAAGCGCGTCCTCGCTCTTCGAGAGGAACCTCGGGCAATGAGCGTTGTCTTTTGATGCAAAAAGGTCGACTTCTGCTTTGCCGAAAAAGCGCCACAGTGACTGGACTGTCTGAGGGTGCAGGGACCATTCTCCCGGGGGGATGTTGTCCCTGGACAGTCGATGAGCAACGAATGATGAGCCCACACAAGAAGGCGTTCTGTCAGTTTGCAGAGATTCCTGGATTTGACACCGCCCTGGTGGTTCACGTAGGACACCACGGACATGTTGTCCATGTGGACTAGAACATGGTGGCCCCGTATGTGTGGGAGGAAACGCTTCAGCACGTTTTCGACCGCTATCATCTCCAGACAGTTTATATGAAGGCATTTCTCCTGGTCTGACCACAGGCCAAAGACCGGTCTGCCCTCGAAAAGAGCGCCCCAACCTAAGTTTGAGGCGTCTGTCGAGATAACCTTACGGTACGAGACAGCTCCCATCGTCACTTCTCGCTGGTACCAGTCGGCCGCTAACCAGGGCTGAAACGCAGCTCTGGGTCACTCTGATTCGTATGCCGCCGGAAGCCCAAGCTCGGTGAGGCACTCAAGCGTTCAGCCAGCGTTGCAGCGGGCGCATACGCAGTAAGCCCAGCTGAAGCACTGCTGCAGCTGACGCTATACAGCCCAGCATTCTCTGAAATGTTCTCAGAGGAGCTATGCTGCCCTTCTGGAAAGACGCAGCCAAGTGTCGAACACGGCGCGCACGCTGTGTCGACAAGCGGGCCGTCATAGCCACAGAGTCCAGCTCTATCCCCAGAAAAGAGACTGACTGACTGGGCAGTAATGAGCTCTTGGTCCAGTTGACCGTAAGACCCAGGCTTTCCAGATGGCTGAGAAGCACTGTTCTGTGAGATATAAGTTCCATCTCTGACTGTGCCAGAATCAGCCAATCGTCCAGATAGTTCAAAAACCGCATACCCCGATTTCTCAGGGGAGCGAGAGCCACGTCCATGCACTTCGTAAATGTATGGGGTGCTAAAGACAGGCCGAACCGAAGGACGGTGTATTGATATACCTGACCGTCGAAGGCGAATCTCAAGAATGGCCTGTGACGGGGTATTATCTGAATCTGAAAGTACGCGTCTTTCAGATCGAGAGAAATAAACCAGTCCCTCGGGCGAATTTGCGCGAGTATCTGTCGGGTTGTGAGCATTTTGAGTCTTCTCATGAGAGCTTTGTTCAAATATCTCAGACCTAAGATAGGTCTGAGAGCTCCGTCCTTCTTGGGCACGAGGAAGTAACGGCTGTAAAAGCCTGACTCGCTCAGAGAAGGAGGTACCGGTTCTACGGCCCCTTTGCACAGCAGTTTCGCCATTTCTGCACGGAGTAGGTGTACTACTTCCATATTCACTCTCGTCTCGGTCCGTGCTTGAAAGCGCGGGGGACGGCGAGCGAACTGCAGTGAATAGCCCTGTTTTACTGTGCTCAGCACCCATACTGGATGTACATTATCTGACTTAACTTTATTACCTCAAAACAATTCCCACTAAGCAACTTTGATCCTACAAAAAACAAGATCAAACAAGATATTTAAGGAATAATGTAAAGCACCACTTATTATACGGCTTTTCGCCAAATAAAAATATTGATGTTGAAATCACGATGAACTCCATTTCATGATGAACTTTACACAGTTATTGAACTGAATTGAATCAACACTGAACTGACTTCAACTGAATAATGACACCATTGCCATTGAAACAATCTGTATTGTATCTACTCTCTTTTATAGGTTGGAACGAACATGGTGGAATTTCTAAACCGGGCAAAGTCCACAAAAACCCATCCCTTTGTCATGGCCATGGGAAACACCCAGATATCGCAATCCATTGTCATCATCAATGGACAAGCTTTGGAACAACTCGTACCCCAAACACTGTGCTTCTACCTGGGAGTTTTTGCAGCATGATATCTTCCAAATGGAGGGCAAGGAATCTTCTGCGATTCGGTTTCTTCGCACGTCCTTGAGTTGCTGAAGAGTAACTTTTAAACCAAATAAACAATTTTGCACATCTGTGAATTTCACTTTAATTTCCTAAGAATTAAATGGTATAAATTTCATTGTTCAGAACTAATTTTCTTTCTGTACATTTTAGCATATTTTAACAATTATTTTGCATTCGCTGACTTTAAAATTGAATTTTCTGTCAATTTCACTGCGTATTTAAACCGTTAAACATGTAATAGTTCAACATTTTTGCATTTAAATTGAATGTGCAGTTTGTTGTCCAATTTTAACACATTTGTGAATGTCAGTTGACAAGCATTAAAAATGATTATTTTAACAGTCTAAACATGTTCTTCATTATTTCTTATTTCTTTCAGTAAAGCACAGGTGAAATTATAAGAATAACCCAGCAAAAATAACCCAGAATAGCACGTCCATTAATGGTAAAAAAACAAACAAACACACTGTTCTGTCCAATATTTACCCAATTGGTTTGTTTTTAACCCAGCCATATGACAAAGAAACATGATTATGCCTGTTTACAAAATAAAATACATCCTAGCATGAACATGAACAAAATGTTCGCCGCCTTTGTGTGCAGACGCTGGCTGCAAAGTCATTGCTTGAAAGGGCAGCGAGGCAATAAGTCACTGCCAATGTTTTTGAATGCAGCCAGTGTTGTTCTCTTGTGTCATATTCTTCTGCTGTCCAGAATGGCAGCACAGCTGAAAGATTTGTTTGAGTTGAAATAGAACTTACATTTTTGTTATTAAATAAAACAAACAAGCAAGTTCAGCCCAGGGGTCTCATTTATAAAACTGTGCGTAGGAACCTTATTAAAAGTGTACGTGCGCCCGAAAGCCAAAAATGGCGTACGCCAAAAAATATTCAGACTTATAAAACCGTTCGTAGCCTACGCCAGAACCTGAGCAGAATTCACTTTATAAATCGTACTCGGTTACCTAACGTAAACTCGGTTCTCTCTAGAAGAGGGAACGAGTATTGCATAAGTTGCTTACGCTACGGGTAAAGTCATCTTTTCTCGAGATCTGAAGCCAAAAAATGATCCTTAATTTTGTATTTATTGTCAACGCAGTGCGGCAGCCAGCAGACCATAGCAGGCTGTATAAGCGTGCTCATTTGCTGTCCTGCGGCAACTGCAGCAGCCTACCGGTGAGCCCTGCGTGACGTCACGCCCAATGAGGGCGTTTCGCGCCCTCCACGTGTCACAGCCCGCCAGAATGGGTGTGGCTTAGCGTATATAAGGAACGGCTCAACAGGCTGAACTCTGGTTTTCATTGACTGAAGCCAATAAGCTTGTGGCGCGAGCACGGCTGGTTACGCAATACTCGTTCCCTCTTCTAGAGAGAACCGAGGTTACGTTAGGTAACCGAGTATGTTCTCTTACGAGAGGTTCTCTCGTATTGCGTAAGTTGCTTATGCTACGGGAACCCCTTGTCAACGCCGTGCGCGCCGAGCATCCACTGCATGAGTCCCAGGGAAAGCCCGGGGAACACAAAAACATGTGGGAAACAGGCGGCCAGCAACGTGAGAGTCACGTGAGAGTAGCCTGCACATGAACAACTGGGCAGAACATACACATCACCTAGACTGATAAAAGTTTAGCCTGCAAGGCGGGAACTTCCAGGTTATAAAACCTAACGAATGTAGAGGGGGAGGCCCAGCCTGCCGCCCTACAAATGTCGTGAATAGAAATCCTGCTGGACCAAGCCCACAACGAAGCCATGCCTTTAGTGGAATGGGCCCTGATGCCCATAGGGCACTGCAGGTGTTTGGACGCATAAGCTGCTGCGATAGCGTCCACTATCCATCTGGATAGGCTGTTTCGAGGCGGCGAGACCCTTGGTGCGCCCACCAAACGAAACAAAGAGCTGCTCAGAATGCCTGAAGGCGGCGGAGCGCGTGATGTAAACTCTCAGGGCCCTGATGGGGCATAGGAGGTTATCACTGCCCTCGCTATCGGATGCTGGCAGAGCCGATAAGGAGATGATCTGTGCTCTAAAGGGAGTGCCAATCGCCTTGGGGACGTAACCATGTCTCGGTTTGAGGATAACTTTAGAGTCATTTGGTCCAAACTCGAGACATGCGGGGCTAACAGATCCCCCACACGTTTTACTGATGACAGAGCTATCAGAAAAACGGTTTTGAGCGAGAGGTACTTTAGGTCCACAGATTCTAACGGTTCAAAGGGATACACTTTCAGGGCCTCTAGGACCAAAGAAAGATCCCAATCGGAACCGAAGGGGGCCGCGGGGGATTCATCCTCCTGGCTCCTCTAAGGAAGCGGATGATGAGCTTGTTCCTTCCTATTGCACGGCTGTGCGTCAACTCCGCGAACGCTGCAATAGCCGCA
Organism: Abramis brama; assembly: GCF_963993115.1. Classification (NCBI taxonomy): domain Eukaryota; kingdom Metazoa; phylum Chordata; class Actinopteri; order Cypriniformes; family Leuciscidae; genus Abramis; species Abramis brama. The sequence continues at coordinate 44,894,451 of NC_139967.1, forward strand.
ACATACACTTTGAGCGTGGAAGGGGACCTGCCCTTGTCCAACAGCTCTTGAAGGAAGGAAAGCACCCACGAAAACCCACACGTGCGTGGGTCCAGTCTCTCTTTAGCGCACCATTTGGAGAACACTGACCATTTAGATGCGTAGAGTCTTCTTGTAGAAGGAGCTCTAGACTGTGTGATCGTGTTCACGACCCCTTCTGGCAGGGCAACGGGTATCCGTTGATTAACCACGCATGCAGAGACCAGTGCTCTGGATGGGGATGCCAAATCGATCCACCGGTTTGAGAGAGAAGATCTTTCCTCACCGGGATCAGCCATGGGGCTACGTGCGACAGCTTCATCAGCTCTGGGAACCAAGCTTGGTTTTCCCATCGCAGGGCTATGAGGAGCACTGAGTGGCGCGTTTCCCTGATCCTCTTGATTACCTGTGGTAACAGCGAGATCGGAGGGAAAGCGTACAGCGGGCAGCTGGGCCAGGTTTGGGCAAGCGCGTCCTCGCTCTTCGAGAGGAACCTCGGGCAATGAGCGTTGTCTTTTGACGCAAAAAGGTCGACTTCCGCTTTGCTGAAAAAGCGCCACAGTGACTGGACTGTCTGAGGGTGCAGGGACCATTCTCCCGGGGGGATGTTGTCCCTGGACAGTCGATGAGCAACGAATGATGAGCCCACACAAGAAGGCGTTCTGTCAGTTTGCAGAGATTCCTGGATTTGACACCGCCCTGGTGGTTCACGTAGGACACCACGGACATGTTGTCCATGTGGACTAGAACATGGTGGCCCCGTATGTGTGGGAGGAAACGCTTCAGCACGTTTTCGACCGCTATCATCTCCAGACAGTTTATATGAAGGCATTTCTCCTGGTCTGACCACAGGCCAAAGACCGGTCTGCCCTCGAAAAGAGCGCCCCAACCTAAGTTTGAGGCGTCTGTCGAGATAACCTTACGGTACGAGACAGCTCCCATCGTCACTTCTCGCTGGTACCAGTCGGCCGCTAACCAGGGCTGAAACGCAGCTCTGGGTCACTCTGATTCGTATGCCGCCGGAAGCCCAAGCTCGGTGAGGCACTCAAGCGTTCAGCCAGCGTTGCAGCGGGCGCATACGCAGTAAGCCCAGCTGAAGCACTGCTGCAGCTGACGCTATACAGCCCAGCATTCTCTGAAATGTTCTCAGAGGAGCTATGCTGCCCTTCTGGAAAGACGCAGCCAAGTGTCGAACACGGCGCGCACGCTGTGTCGACAAGCGGGCCGTCATAGCCACAGAGTCCAGCTCTATCCCCAGAAAAGAGACTGACTGACTGGGCAGTAATGAGCTCTTGGTCCAGTTGACCGTAAGACCCAGGCTTTCCAGATGGCTGAGAAGCACTGTTCTGTGAGATATAAGTTCCATCTCTGACTGTGCCAGAATCAGCCAATCGTCCAGATAGTTCAAAAACCGCATACCCCGATTTCTCAGGGGAGCGAGAGCCACGTCCATGCACTTCGTAAATGTACGGGGTGCTAAAGACAGGCCGAACCGAAGGACGGTGTATTGATATACCTGACCGTCGAAGGCGAATCTCAAGAATGGCCTGTGACGGGGTATTATCTGAATCTGAAAGTACGCGTCTTTCAGATCGAGAGAAATAAACCAGTCCCTCGGGCGAATTTGCGCGAGTATCTGTCGGGTTGTGAGCATTTTGAGTCTTCTCATGAGAGCTTTGTTCAAATATCTCAGACCTAAGATAGGTCTGAGAGCTCCGTCCTTCTTGGGCACGAGGAAGTAACGGCTGTAAAAGCCTGACTCGCTCAGAGAAGGAGGTACCGGTTCTACGGCCCCTTTGCACAGCAGTTTCGCCATTTCTGCACGGAGTAGGTGTACTACTTCCATATTCACTCTCGTCTCGGTCCGTGCTTGAAAGCGCGGGGGACGGCGAGCGAACTGCAGTGAATAGCCCTGTTTTACTGTGCTCAGCACCCATACTGGATGTACATTATCTGACTTAACTTTATTACCTCAAAACAATTCCCACTAAGCAACTTTGATCCTACAAAAAACAAGATCAAACAAGATATTTAAGGAATAATGTAAAGCACCACTTATTATACGGCTTTTCGCCAAATAAAAATATTGATGTTGAAATCACGATGAACTCCATTTCATGATGAACTTTACACAGTTATTGAACTGAATTGAATCAACACTGAACTGACTTCAACTGAATAATGACACCATTGCCATTGAAACAATCTGTATTGTATCTACTCTCTTTTATAGGTTGGAACGAACATGGTGGAATTTCTAAACCGGGCAAAGTCCACAAAAACCCATCCCTTTGTCATGGCCATGGGAAACGCCCAGATATCGCAATCCATTGTCATCATCAATGGACAAGCTTTGGAACAACTCTTTGCACAGCAAAGCTTTGGAACGGCCCCTTTGCACAGCAGTTTCGCCATTTCTGCACGGAGTAGGTGTACTACTTCCATATTCACTCTCGTCTCGGTCCGTGCTTGAAAGCGCGGGGGACGGCGAGCGAACTGCAGTGAATAGCCCTGTTTTACTGTGCTCAGCACCCATACTGGATGTACATTATCTGACTTAACTTTATTACCTCAAAACAATTCCCACTAAGCAACTTTGATCCTACAAAAAACAAGATCAAACAAGATATTTAAGGAATAATGTAAAGCACCACTTATTATACGGCTTTTCGCCAAATAAAAATATTGATGTTGAAATCACGATGAACTCCATTTCATGATGAACTTTACACAGTTATTGAACTGAATTGAATCAACACTGAACTGACTTCAACTGAATAATGACACCATTGCCATTGAAACAATCTGTATTGTATCTACTCTCTTTTATAGGTTGGAACGAACATGGTGGAATTTCTAAACCGGGCAAAGTCCACAAAAACCCATCCCTTTGTCATGGCCATGGGAAACGCCCAGATATCGCAATCCATTGTCATCATCAATGGACAAGCTTTGGAACAACTCGTACCCCAAACACTGTGCTTCTACCTGGGAGTTTTTGCAGCATGATATCTTCCAAATGGAGGGCAAGGAATCTTCTGCGATTCGGTTTCTTCGCACGTCCTTGAGTTGCTGAAGAGTAACTTTTAAACCAAATAAACAATTTTGCACATCTGTGAATTTCACTTTAATTTCCTAAGAATTAAATGGTATAAATTTCATTGTTCAGAACTAATTTTCTTTCTATCTTTGACTTTAACTAAACTTACTTGCATAAGTATAGTTACATAAATGTACATTTTAGCATATTTTAACAATTATTTTACATTCGCTGACTTTAAAATTGAATTTTCTGTCAATTTCACTGCGTATTTAAACCGTTAAACATGTAATAGTTCAACATTTTTGCATTTAAATTGAATGTGCAGTTTGTTGTCCAATTTTAACACATTTGTGAATGTCAGTTGACAAGCATTAAAAATGATTATTTTAACAGTCTAAACATGTTCTTCATTATTTCTTATTTCTTTCAGTAAAGCACAGGTGAAATTATAAGAATAACCCAGCAAAAATAACCCAGAATAGCACGTCCATTAATGGTAAAAAAACAAACAAACACACTGTTCTGTCCAATATTTACCCAATTGGTTTGTTTTTAACCCAGCCATATGACAAAGAAACATGATTATGCCTGTTTACAAAATAAAATACATCCTAGCATGAACATGAACAAAATGTTCGCCGCCTTTGTGTGCAGACGCTGGCTGCAAAGTCATTGCTTGAAAGGGCAGCGAGGCAATAAGTCACTGCCAATGTTTTTGAATGCAGCCAGTGTTGTTCTCTTGTGTCATATTCTTCTGCTGTCCAGAATGGCAGCACAGCTGAAAGATTTGTTTGAGTTGAAATAGAACTTACATTTTTGTTATTAAATAAAACAAACAAGCAAGTTCAGCCCAGGGGTCTCATTTATAAAACTGTGCGTAGGAACCTTATTAAAAGTGTACGTGCGCCCGAAAGCCAAAAATGGCGTACGCCAAAAAATATTCAGACTTATAAAACCGTTCGTAGCCTACGCCAGAACCTGAGCAGAATTCACTTTATAAATCGTACTCGGTTACCTAACGTAAACTCGGTTCTCTCTAGAAGAGGGAACGAGTATTGCATAAGTTGCTTACGCTACGGGTAAAGTCATCTTTTCTCGAGATCTGAAGCCAAAAAATGATCCTTAATTTTGTATTTATTGTCAACGCAGTGCGGCAGCCAGCAGACCATAGCAGGCTGTATAAGCGTGCTCATTTGCTGTCCTGCGGCAACTGCAGCAGCCTACCGGTGAGCCCTGCGTGACGTCACGCCCAATGAGGGCGTTTCGCGCCCTCCACGTGTCACAGCCCGCCAGAATGGGTGTGGCTTAGCGTATATAAGGAACGGCTCAACAGGCTGAACTCTGGTTTTCATTGACTGAAGCCAATAAGCTTGTGGCGCGAGCACGGCTGGTTACGCAATACTCGTTCCCTCTTCTAGAGAGAACCGAGGTTACGTTAGGTAACCGAGTATGTTCTCTTACGAGAGGTTCTCTCGTATTGCGTAAGTTGCTTATGCTACGGGAACCCCTTGTCAACGCCGTGCGCGCCGAGCATCCACTGCATGAGTCCCAGGGAAAGCCCGGGGAACACAAAAACATGTGGGAAACAGGCGGCCAGCAACGTGAGAGTCACGTGAGAGTAGCCTGCACATGAACAACTGGGCAGAACATACACATCACCTAGACTGATAAAAGTTTAGCCTGCAAGGCGGGAACTTCCAGGTTATAAAACCTAACGAATGTAGAGGGGGAGGCCCAGCCTGCCGCCCTACAAATGTCGTGAATAGAAATCCTGCTGGACCAAGCCCACAACGAAGCCATGCCTTTAGTGGAATGGGCCCTGATGCCCATAGGGCACTGCAGGTGTTTGGACGCATAAGCTGCTGCGATAGCGTCCACTATCCATCTGGATAGGCTGTTTCGAGGCGGCGAGACCCTTGGTGCGCCCACCAAACGAAACAAAGAGCTGCTCAGAATGCCTGAAGGCGGCGGAGCGCGTGATGTAAACTCTCAGGGCCCTGATGGGGCATAGGAGGTTATCACTGCCCTCGCTATCGGATGCTGGCAGAGCCGATAAGGAGATGATCTGTGCTCTAAAGGGAGTGCCAATCGCCTTGGGGACGTAACCATGTCTCGGTTTGAGGATAACTTTAGAGTCATTTGGTCCAAACTCGAGACATGCGGGGCTAACAGATCCCCCACACGTTTTACTGATGACAGAGCTATCAGAAAAACGGTTTTGAGCGAGAGGTACTTTAGGTCCACAGATTCTAACGGTTCAAAGGGATACACTTTCAGGGCCTCTAGGACCAAAGAAAGATCCCAATCGGAACCGAAGGGGGCCGCGGGGGATTCATCCTCCTGGCTCCTCTAAGGAAGCGGATGATGAGCTTGTTCCTTCCTATTGCACGGCTGTGCGTCAACTCCGCGAACGCTGCAATAGCCGCAACATACACTTTGAGCGTGGAAGGGGACCTGCCCTTGTCCAACAGCTCTTGAAGGAAGGAAAGCACCCACGAAAACCCACACGTGCGTGGGTCCAGTCTCTCTTTAGCGCACCATTTGGAGAACACTGACCATTTAGATGCGTAGAGTCTTCTTGTAGAAGGAGCTCTAGACTGTGTGATCGTGTTCACGACCCCTTCTGGCAGGGCAACGGGTATCCGTTGATTAACCACGCATGCAGAGACCAGCGCTCTGGATGGGGATGCCAAATCGATCCACCGGTTTGAGAGAGAAGATCTTTCCTCACCGGGATCAGCCATGGGGCTACGTGCGACAGCTTCATCAGCTCTGGGAACCAAGCTTGGTTTTCCCATCGCAGGGCTATGAGGAGCACTGAGTGGCGCGTTTCCCTGATCCTCTTGATTACCTGTGGTAACAGCGAGATCGGAGGGAAAGCGTACAGCGGGCAGCTGGGCCAGGTTTGGGCAAGCGCGTCCTCGCTCTTCGAGAGGAACCTCGGGCAATGAGCGTTGTCTTTTGACGCAAAAAGGTCGACTTCCGCTTTGCTGAAAAAGCGCCACAGTGACTGGACTGTCTGAGGGTGCAGGGACCATTCTCCCGGGGGGATGTTGTCCCTGGACAGTCGATGAGCAACGAATGATGAGCCCACACAAGAAGGCGTTCTGTCAGTTTGCAGAGATTCCTGGATTTGACACCGCCCTGGTGGTTCACGTAGGACACCACGGACATGTTGTCCATGTGGACTAGAACATGGTGGCCCCGTATGTGTGGGAGGAAACGCTTCAGCACGTTTTCGACCGCTATCATCTCCAGACAGTTTATATGAAGGCATTTCTCCTGGTCTGACCACAGGCCAAAGACCGGTCTGCCCTCGAAAAGAGCGCCCCAACCTAAGTTTGAGGCGTCTGTCGAGATAACCTTACGGTACGAGACAGCTCCCATCGTCACTTCTCGCTGGTACCAGTCGGCCGCTAACCAGGGCTGAAACGCAGCTCTGGGTCACTCTGATTCGTATGCCGCCGGAAGCCCAAGCTCGGTGAGGCACTCAAGCGTTCAGCCAGCGTTGCAGCGGGCGCATACGCAGTAAGCCCAGCTGAAGCACTGCTGCAGCTGACGCTATACAGCCCAGCATTCTCTGAAATGTTCTCAGAGGAGCTATGCTGCCCTTCTGGAAAGACGCAGCCAAGTGTCGAACACGGCGCGCACGCTGTGTCGACAAGCGGGCCGTCATAGCCACAGAGTCCAGCTCTATCCCCAGAAAAGAGACTGACTGACTGGGCAGTAATGAGCTCTTGGTCCAGTTGACCGTAAGACCCAGGCTTTCCAGATGGCTGAGAAGCACTGTTCTGTGAGATATAAGTTCCATCTCTGACTGTGCCAGAATCAGCCAATCGTCCAGATAGTTCAAAAACCGCATACCCCGATTTCTCAGGGGAGCGAGAGCCACGTCCATGCACTTCGTAAATGTACGGGGTGCTAAAGACAGGCCGAACCGAAGGACGGTGTATTGATATACCTGACCGTCGAAGGCGAATCTCAAGAATGGCCTGTGACGGGGTATTATCTGAATCTGAAAGTACGCGTCTTTCAGATCGAGAGAAATAAACCAGTCCCTCGGGCGAATTTGCGCGAGTATCTGTCGGGTTGTGAGCATTTTGAGTCTTCTCATGAGAGCTTTGTTCAAATATCTCAGACCTAAGATAGGTCTGAGAGCTCCGTCCTTCTTGGGCACGAGGAAGTAACGGCTGTAAAAGCCTGACTCGCTCAGAGAAGGAGGTACCGGTTCTACGGCCCCTTTGCACAGCAGTTTCGCCATTTCTGCACGGAGTAGGTGTACTACTTCCATATTCACTCTCGTCTCGGTCCGTGCTTGAAAGCGCGGGGGACGGCGAGCGAACTGCAGTGAATAGCCCTGTTTTACTGTGCTCAGCACCCATACTGGATGTACATTATCTGACTTAACTTTATTACCTCAAAACAATTCCCACTAAGCAACTTTGATCCTACAAAAAACAAGATCAAACAAGATATTTAAGGAATAATGTAAAGCACCACTTATTATACGGCTTTTCGCCAAATAAAAATATTGATGTTGAAATCACGATGAACTCCATTTCATGATGAACTTTACACAGTTATTGAACTGAATTGAATCAACACTGAACTGACTTCAACTGAATAATGACACCATTGCCATTGAAACAATCTGTATTGTATCTACTCTCTTTTATAGGTTGGAACGAACATGGTGGAATTTCTAAACCGGGCAAAGTCCACAAAAACCCATCCCTTTGTCATGGCCATGGGAAACGCCCAGATATCGCAATCCATTGTCATCATCAATGGACAAGCTTTGGAACAACTCGTACCCCAAACACTGTGCTTCTACCTGGGAGTTTTTGCAGCATGATATCTTCCAAATGGAGGGCAAGGAATCTTCTGCGATTCGGTTTCTTCGCACGTCCTTGAGTTGCTGAAGAGTAACTTTTAAACCAAATAAACAATTTTGCACATCTGTGAATTTCACTTTAATTTCCTAAGAATTAAATGGTATAAATTTCATTGTTCAGAACTAATTTTCTTTCTATCTTTGACTTTAACTAAACTTACTTGCATAAGTATAGTTACATAAATGTACATTTTAGCATATTTTAACAATTATTTTACATTCGCTGACTTTAAAATTGAATTTTCTGTCAATTTCACTGCGTATTTAAACCGTTAAACATGTAATAGTTCAACATTTTTGCATTTAAATTGAATGTGCAGTTTGTTGTCCAATTTTAACACATTTGTGAATGTCAGTTGACAAGCATTAAAAATGATTATTTTAACAGTCTAAACATGTTCTTCATTATTTCTTATTTCTTTCAGTAAAGCACAGGTGAAATTATAAGAATAACCCAGCAAAAATAACCCAGAATAGCACGTCCATTAATGGTAAAAAAACAAACAAACACACTGTTCTGTCCAATATTTACCCAATTGGTTTGTTTTTAACCCAGCCATATGACAAAGAAACATGATTATGCCTGTTTACAAAATAAAATACATCCTAGCATGAACATGAACAAAATGTTCGCCGCCTTTGTGTGCAGACGCTGGCTGCAAAGTCATTGCTTGAAAGGGCAGCGAGGCAATAAGTCACTGCCAATGTTTTTGAATGCAGCCAGTGTTGTTCTCTTGTGTCATATTCTTCTGCTGTCCAGAATGGCAGCACAGCTGAAAGATTTGTTTGAGTTGAAATAGAACTTACATTTTTGTTATTAAATAAAACAAACAAGCAAGTTCAGCCCAGGGGTCTCATTTATAAAACTGTGCGTAGGAACCTTATTAAAAGTGTACGTGCGCCCGAAAGCCAAAAATGGCGTACGCCAAAAAATATTCAGACTTATAAAACCGTTCGTAGCCTACGCCAGAACCTGAGCAGAATTCACTTTATAAATCGTACTCGGTTACCTAACGTAAACTCGGTTCTCTCTAGAAGAGGGAACGAGTATTGCATAAGTTGCTTACGCTACGGGTAAAGTCATCTTTTCTCGAGATCTGAAGCCAAAAAATGATCCTTAATTTTGTATTTATTGTCAACGCAGTGCGGCAGCCAGCAGACCATAGCAGGCTGTATAAGCGTGCTCATTTGCTGTCCTGCGGCAACTGCAGCAGCCTACCGGTGAGCCCTGCGTGACGTCACGCCCAATGAGGGCGTTTCGCGCCCTCCACGTGTCACAGCCCGCCAGAATGGGTGTGGCTTAGCGTATATAAGGAACGGCTCAACAGGCTGAACTCTGGTTTTCATTGACTGAAGCCAATAAGCTTGTGGCGCGAGCACGGCTGGTTACGCAATACTCGTTCCCTCTTCTAGAGAGAACCGAGGTTACGTTAGGTAACCGAGTATGTTCTCTTACGAGAGGTTCTCTCGTATTGCGTAAGTTGCTTATGCTACGGGAACCCCTTGTCAACGCCGTGCGCGCCGAGCATCCACTGCATGAGTCCCAGGGAAAGCCCGGGGAACACAAAAACATGTGGGAAACAGGCGGCCAGCAACGTGAGAGTCACGTGAGAGTAGCCTGCACATGAACAACTGGGCAGAACATACACATCACCTAGACTGATAAAAGTTTAGCCTGCAAGGCGGGAACTTCCAGGTTATAAAACCTAACGAATGTAGAGGGGGAGGCCCAGCCTGCCGCCCTACAAATGTCGTGAATAGAAATCCTGCTGGACCAAGCCCACAACGAAGCCATGCCTTTAGTGGAATGGGCCCTGATGCCCATAGGGCACTGCAGGTGTTTGGACGCATAAGCTGCTGCGATAGCGTCCACTATCCATCTGGATAGGCTGTTTCGAGGCGGCGAGACCCTTGGTGCGCCCACCAAACGAAACAAAGAGCTGCTCAGAATGCCTGAAGGCGGCGGAGCGCGTGATGTAAACTCTCAGGGCCCTGATGGGGCATAGGAGGTTATCACTGCCCTCGCTATCGGATGCTGGCAGAGCCGATAAGGAGATGATCTGTGCTCTAAAGGGAGTGCCAATCGCCTTGGGGACGTAACCATGTCTCGGTTTGAGGATAACTTTAGAGTCATTTGGTCCAAACTCGAGACATGCGGGGCTAACAGATCCCCCACACGTTTTACTGATGACAGAGCTATCAGAAAAACGGTTTTGAGCGAGAGGTACTTTAGGTCCACAGATTCTAACGGTTCAAAGGGATACACTTTCAGGGCCTCTAGGACCAAAGAAAGATCCCAATCGGAACCGAAGGGGGCCGCGGGGGATTCATCCTCCTGGCTCCTCTAAGGAAGCGGATGATGAGCTTGTTCCTTCCTATTGCACGGCTGTGCGTCAACTCCGCGAACGCTGCAATAGCCGCAACATACACTTTGAGCGTGGAAGGGGACCTGCCCTTGTCCAACAGCTCTTGAAGGAAGGAAAGCACCCACGAAAACCCACACGTGCGTGGGTCCAGTCTCTCTTTAGCGCACCATTTGGAGAACACTGACCATTTAGATGCGTAGAGTCTTCTTGTAGAAGGAGCTCTAGACTGTGTGATCGTGTTCACGACCCCTTCTGGCAGGGCAACGGGTATCCGTTGATTAACCACGCATGCAGAGACCAGCGCTCTGGATGGGGATGCCAAATCGATCCACCGGTTTGAGAGAGAAGATCTTTCCTCACCGGGATCAGCCATGGGGCTACGTGCGACAGCTTCATCAGCTCTGGGAACCAAGCTTGGTTTTCCCATCGCAGGGCTATGAGGAGCACTGAGTGGCGCGTTTCCCTGATCCTCTTGATTACCTGTGGTAACAGCGAGATCGGAGGGAAAGCGTACAGCGGGCAGCTGGGCCAGGTTTGGGCAAGCGCGTCCTCGCTCTTCGAGAGGAACCTCGGGCAATGAGCGTTGTCTTTTGACGCAAAAAGGTCGACTTCCGCTTTGCTGAAAAAGCGCCACAGTGACTGGACTGTCTGAGGGTGCAGGGACCATTCTCCCGGGGGGATGTTGTCCCTGGACAGTCGATGAGCAACGAATGATGAGCCCACACAAGAAGGCGTTCTGTCAGTTTGCAGAGATTCCTGGATTTGACACCGCCCTGGTGGTTCACGTAGGACACCACGGACATGTTGTCCATGTGGACTAGAACATGGTGGCCCCGTATGTGTGGGAGGAAACGCTTCAGCACGTTTTCGACCGCTATCATCTCCAGACAGTTTATATGAAGGCATTTCTCCTGGTCTGACCACAGGCCAAAGACCGGTCTGCCCTCGAAAAGAGCGCCCCAACCTAAGTTTGAGGCGTCTGTCGAGATAACCTTACGGTACGAGACAGCTCCCATCGTCACTTCTCGCTGGTACCAGTCGGCCGCTAACCAGGGCTGAAACGCAGCTCTGGGTCACTCTGATTCGTATGCCGCCGGAAGCCCAAGCTCGGTGAGGCACTCAAGCGTTCAGCCAGCGTTGCAGCGGGCGCATACGCAGTAAGCCCAGCTGAAGCACTGCTGCAGCTGACGCTATACAGCCCAGCATTCTCTGAAATGTTCTCAGAGGAGCTATGCTGCCCTTCTGGAAAGACGCAGCCAAGTGTCGAACACGGCGCGCACGCTGTGTCGACAAGCGGGCCGTCATAGCCACAGAGTCCAGCTCTATCCCCAGAAAAGAGACTGACTGACTGGGCAGTAATGAGCTCTTGGTCCAGTTGACCGTAAGACCCAGGCTTTCCAGATGGCTGAGAAGCACTGTTCTGTGAGATATAAGTTCCATCTCTGACTGTGCCAGAATCAGCCAATCGTCCAGATAGTTCAAAAACCGCATACCCCGATTTCTCAGGGGAGCGAGAGCCACGTCCATGCACTTCGTAAATGTACGGGGTGCTAAAGACAGGCCGAACCGAAGGACGGTGTATTGATATACCTGACCGTCGAAGGCGAATCTCAAGAATGGCCTGTGACGGGGTATTATCTGAATCTGAAAGTACGCGTCTTTCAGATCGAGAGAAATAAACCAGTCCCTCGGGCGAATTTGCGCGAGTATCTGTCGGGTTGTGAGCATTTTGAGTCTTCTCATGAGAGCTTTGTTCAAATATCTCAGACCTAAGATAGGTCTGAGAGCTCCGTCCTTCTTGGGCACGAGGAAGTAACGGCTGTAAAAGCCTGACTCGCTCAGAGAAGGAGGTACCGGTTCTACGGCCCCTTTGCACAGCAGTTTCGCCATTTCTGCACGGAGTAGGTGTACTACTTCCATATTCACTCTCGTCTCGGTCCGTGCTTGAAAGCGCGGGGGACGGCGAGCGAACTGCAGTGAATAGCCCTGTTTTACTGTGCTCAGCACCCATACTGGATGTACATTATCTGACTTAACTTTATTACCTCAAAACAATTCCCACTAAGCAACTTTGATCCTACAAAAAACAAGATCAAACAAGATATTTAAGGAATAATGTAAAGCACCACTTATTATACGGCTTTTCGCCAAATAAAAATATTGATGTTGAAATCACGATGAACTCCATTTCATGATGAACTTTACACAGTTATTGAACTGAATTGAATCAACACTGAACTGACTTCAACTGAATAATGACACCATTGCCATTGAAACAATCTGTATTGTATCTACTCTCTTTTATAGGTTGGAACGAACATGGTGGAATTTCTAAACCGGGCAAAGTCCACAAAAACCCATCCCTTTGTCATGGCCATGGGAAACGCCCAGATATCGCAATCCATTGTCATCATCAATGGACAAGCTTTGGAACAACTCTTTGCACAGCAAAGCTTTGGAACGGCCCCTTTGCACAGCAGTTTCGCCATTTCTGCACGGAGTAGGTGTACTACTTCCATATTCACTCTCGTCTCGGTCCGTGCTTGAAAGCGCGGGGGACGGCGAGCGAACTGCAGTGAATAGCCCTGTTTTACTGTGCTCAGCACCCATACTGGATGTACATTATCTGACTTAACTTTATTACCTCAAAACAATTCCCACTAAGCAACTTTGATCCTACAAAAAACAAGATCAAACAAGATATTTAAGGAATAATGTAAAGCACCACTTATTATACGGCTTTTCGCCAAATAAAAATATTGATGTTGAAATCACGATGAACTCCATTTCATGATGAACTTTACACAGTTATTGAACTGAATTGAATCAACACTGAACTGACTTCAACTGAATAATGACACCATTGCCATTGAAACAATCTGTATTGTATCTACTCTCTTTTATAGGTTGGAACGAACATGGTGGAATTTCTAAACCGGGCAAAGTCCACAAAAACCCATCCCTTTGTCATGGCCATGGGAAACGCCCAGATATCGCAATCCATTGTCATCATCAATGGACAAGCTTTGGAACAACTCGTACCCCAAACACTGTGCTTCTACCTGGGAGTTTTTGCAGCATGATATCTTCCAAATGGAGGGCAAGGAATCTTCTGCGATTCGGTTTCTTCGCACGTCCTTGAGTTGCTGAAGAGTAACTTTTAAACCAAATAAACAATTTTGCACATCTGTGAATTTCACTTTAATTTCCTAAGAATTAAATGGTATAAATTTCATTGTTCAGAACTAATTTTCTTTCTATCTTTGACTTTAACTAAACTTACTTGCATAAGTATAGTTACATAAATGTACATTTTAGCATATTTTAACAATTATTTTACATTCGCTGACTTTAAAATTGAATTTTCTGTCAATTTCACTGCGTATTTAAACCGTTAAACATGTAATAGTTCAACATTTTTGCATTTAAATTGAATGTGCAGTTTGTTGTCCAATTTTAACACATTTGTGAATGTCAGTTGACAAGCATTAAAAATGATTATTTTAACAGTCTAAACATGTTCTTCATTATTTCTTATTTCTTTCAGTAAAGCACAGGTGAAATTATAAGAATAACCCAGCAAAAATAACCCAGAATAGCACGTCCATTAATGGTAAAAAAAAAAAAAAACACACTGTTCTGTCCAATATTTACCCAATTGGTTTGTTTTTAACCCAGCCATATGACAAAGAAACATGATTATGCCTGTTTACAAAATAAAATACATCCTAGCATGAACATGAACAAAATGTTCGCCGCCTTTGTGTGCAGACGCTGGCTGCAAAGTCATTGCTTGAAAGGGCAGCGAGGCAATAAGTCACTGCCAATGTTTTTGAATGCAGCCAGTGTTGTTCTCTTGTGTCCTATTCTTCTGCTGTCCAGAATGGCAGCACAGCTGAAAGATTTGTTTGAGTTGAAATAGAACTTACATTTTTGTTATTAAATAAAACAAACAAGCAAGTTCAGCCCAGGGGTCTCATTTATAAAACTGTGCGTAAGAACCTTATTAAAAGTGTACGTGCGCCCGAAAGCCAAAAATGGCGTACGCCAAAAAATATTCAGACTTATAAAACCGTTCGTAGCCTATGCCAGAACCTGAGCAGAATTCACTTTATAAATCGTACTCGGTTACCTAACGTAACCTCGGTTCTCTCTAGAAGAGGGAACGAGTATTGCATAAGTTGCTTACGCTACGGGTAAAGTCATCTTTTCTCGAGATCTGAAGCCAAAAAATTATCCTTAATTTTGTATTTATTGTCAACGCAGTGCGGCAGCCAGCAGACCATAGCAGGCTGTATAAGCGTGCTCATTTGCTGTCCTGCGGCAACTGCAGCAGCCTACCGGTGAGCCCTGCGTGACGTCACGCCCAATGAGGGCGTTTCGCGCCCTCCACGTGTCACAGCCCGCCAGAATGGGTGTGGCTTAGCGTATATAAGGAACGGCTCAACAGGCTGAACTCTGGTTTTCATTGACTGAAGCCAATAAGCTTGTGGCGCGAACACGGCTGGTTACGCAATACTCGTTCCCTCTTCTAGAGAGAACCGAGGTTACGTTAGGTAACCGAGTATGTTCTCTTACGAGAGGTTCTCTCGTATTGCGTAAGTTGCTTATGCTACGGGAACCCCTTGTCAACGCCGTGCGCGCCGAGCATCCACTGCATGAGTCCCAGGGAAAGCCCGGGGAACACAAAAACATGTGGGAAACAGGCGGCCAGCAACGTGAGAGTCACGTGAGAGTAGCCTGCACATGAACAACTGGGCAGAACATACACATCACCTAGACTGATAAAAGTTTAGCCTGCAAGGCGGGAACTTTCAGGTTATAAAACCTAACGAATGTAGAGGGGGAGGCCCAGCCTGCCGCCCTACAAATGTCGTGAATAGAAATCCTGCTGGACCAAGCCCACAACGAAGCCATGCCTTTAGTGGAATGGGCCCTGATGCCCATAGGGCACTGCAGGTGTTTGGACGCATAAGCTGCTGCGATAGCGTCCACTATCCATCTGGATAGGCTGTTTCGAGGCGGCGAGACCCTTGGTGCGCCCACCAAACGAAACAAAGAGCTGCTCAGAACGCCTGAAGGCGGCGGAGCGCGTGATGTAAACTCTCAGGGCCCTGATGGGGCATAGGAGGTTATCACTGCCCTCGCTATCGGATGCTGGCAGAGCCGATAAGGAGATGATCTGTGCTCTAAAGGGAGTGCCAATCGCCTTGGGGACGTAACCATGTCTCGGTTTGAGGATAACTTTAGAGTCATTTGGTCCAAACTCGAGACATGCGGGGCTAACAGATCCCCCACACGTTTTACTGATGACAGAGCTATCAGAAAAACGGTTTTGAGCGAGAGGTACTTTAGGTCCACAGATTCTAACGGTTCAAAGGGATACACTTTCAGGGCCTCTAGGACCAAAGAAAGATCCCAATCGGAACCGAAGGGGGCCGCGGGGGATTCATCCTCCTGGCTCCTCTAAGGAAGCGGATGATGAGCTCGTTCCTTCCTATTGCACGGCTGTGCGTCAACTCCGCGAACGCTGCAATAGCCGCAACATACACTTTGAGCGTGGAAGGGGACCTGCCCTTGTCCAACAGCTCTTGAAGGAAGGAAAGCACCCACGAAAACCCACACGTGCGTGGGTCCAGTCTCTCTTTAGCGCACCATTTGGAGAACACTGACCATTTAGATGCGTAGAGTCTTCTCGTAGAAGGAGCTCTAGACTGTGTGATCGTGTTCACGACCCCTTCTGGCAGGGCAACAGGTATCCGTTGATTAACCACGCATGCAGAGACCAGAGCTCTGGATGGGGATGCCAAATCGATCCACCGGTTTGAGAGAGAAGATCTTTCCTCACCGGGATCAGCCATGGGGCTACGTGCGACAGCTTCATCAGCTCTGGGAACCAAGCTTGGTTTTCCCATCGCAGGGCTATGAGGAGCACTGAGTGGCGCGTTTCCCTGATCCTCTTGATTACCTGTGGTAACAGCGAGATCGGAGGGAAAGCGTACAGCGGGCAGCTGGGCCAGGTTTGGGCAAGCGCGTCCTCGCTCTTCGAGAGGAACCTCGGGCAATGAGCGTTGTCTTTTGATGCAAAAAGGTCGACTTCTGCTTTGCCGAAAAAGCGCCACAGTGACTGGACTGTCTGAGGGTGCAGGGACCATTCTCCCGGGGGGATGTTGTCCCTGGACAGTCGATGAGCAACGAATGATGAGCCCACACAAGAAGGCGTTCTGTCAGTTTGCAGAGATTCCTGGATTTGACACCGCCCTGGTGGTTCACGTAGGACACCACGGACATGTTGTCCATGTGGACTAGAACATGGTGGCCCCGTATGTGTGGGAGGAAACGCTTCAGCACGTTTTCGACCGCTATCATCTCCAGACAGTTTATATGAAGGCATTTCTCCTGGTCTGACCACAGGCCAAAGACCGGTCTGCCCTCGAAAAGAGCGCCCCAACCTAAGTTTGAGGCGTCTGTCGAGATAACCTTACGGTACGAGACAGCTCCCATCGTCACTTCTCGCTGGTACCAGTCGGCCGCTAACCAGGGCTGAAACGCAGCTCTGGGTCACTCTGATTCGTATGCCGCCGGAAGCCCAAGCTCGGTGAGGCACTCAAGCGTTCAGCCAGCGTTGCAGCGGGCGCATACGCAGTAAGCCCAGCTGAAGCACTGCTGCAGCTGACGCTATACAGCCCAGCATTCTCTGAAATGTTCTCAGAGGAGCTATGCTGCCCTTCTGGAAAGACGCAGCCAAGTGTCGAACACGGCGCGCACGCTGTGTCGACAAGCGGGCCGTCATAGCCACAGAGTCCAGCTCTATCCCCAGAAAAGAGACTGACTGACTGGGCAGTAATGAGCTCTTGGTCCAGTTGACCGTAAGACCCAGGCTTTCCAGATGGCTGAGAAGCACTGTTCTGTGAGATATAAGTTCCATCTCTGACTGTGCCAGAATCAGCCAATCGTCCAGATAGTTCAAAAACCGCATACCCCGATTTCTCAGGGGAGCGAGAGCCACGTCCATGCACTTCGTAAATGTATGGGGTGCTAAAGACAGGCCGAACCGAAGGACGGTGTATTGATATACCTGACCGTCGAAGGCGAATCTCAAGAATGGCCTGTGACGGGGTATTATCTGAATCTGAAAGTACGCGTCTTTCAGATCGAGAGAAATAAACCAGTCCCTCGGGCGAATTTGCGCGAGTATCTGTCGGGTTGTGAGCATTTTGAGTCTTCTCATGAGAGCTTTGTTCAAATATCTCAGACCTAAGATAGGTCTGAGAGCTCCGTCCTTCTTGGGCACGAGGAAGTAACGGCTGTAAAAGCCTGACTCGCTCAGAGAAGGAGGTACCGGTTCTACGGCCCCTTTGCACAGCAGTTTCGCCATTTCTGCACGGAGTAGGTGTACTACTTCCATATTCACTCTCGTCTCGGTCCGTGCTTGAAAGCGCGGGGGACGGCGAGCGAACTGCAGTGAATAGCCCTGTTTTACTGTGCTCAGCACCCATACTGGATGTACATTATCTGACTTAACTTTATTACCTCAAAACAATTCCCACTAAGCAACTTTGATCCTACAAAAAACAAGATCAAACAAGATATTTAAGGAATAATGTAAAGCACCACTTATTATACGGCTTTTCGCCAAATAAAAATATTGATGTTGAAATCACGATGAACTCCATTTCATGATGAACTTTACACAGTTATTGAACTGAATTGAATCAACACTGAACTGACTTCAACTGAATAATGACACCATTGCCATTGAAACAATCTGTATTGTATCTACTCTCTTTTATAGGTTGGAACGAACATGGTGGAATTTCTAAACCGGGCAAAGTCCACAAAAACCCATCCCTTTGTCATGGCCATGGGAAACACCCAGATATCGCAATCCATTGTCATCATCAATGGACAAGCTTTGGAACAACTCGTACCCCAAACACTGTGCTTCTACCTGGGAGTTTTTGCAGCATGATATCTTCCAAATGGAGGGCAAGGAATCTTCTGCGATTCGGTTTCTTCGCACGTCCTTGAGTTGCTGAAGAGTAACTTTTAAACCAAATAAACAATTTTGCACATCTGTGAATTTCACTTTAATTTCCTAAGAATTAAATGGTATAAATTTCATTGTTCAGAACTAATTTTCTTTCTGTACATTTTAGCATATTTTAACAATTATTTTGCATTCGCTGACTTTAAAATTGAATTTTCTGTCAATTTCACTGCGTATTTAAACCGTTAAACATGTAATAGTTCAACATTTTTGCATTTAAATTGAATGTGCAGTTTGTTGTCCAATTTTAACACATTTGTGAATGTCAGTTGACAAGCATTAAAAATGATTATTTTAACAGTCTAAACATGTTCTTCATTATTTCTTATTTCTTTCAGTAAAGCACAGGTGAAATTATAAGAATAACCCAGCAAAAATAACCCAGAATAGCACGTCCATTAATGGTAAAAAAACAAACAAACACACTGTTCTGTCCAATATTTACCCAATTGGTTTGTTTTTAACCCAGCCATATGACAAAGAAACATGATTATGCCTGTTTACAAAATAAAATACATCCTAGCATGAACATGAACAAAATGTTCGCCGCCTTTGTGTGCAGACGCTGGCTGCAAAGTCATTGCTTGAAAGGGCAGCGAGGCAATAAGTCACTGCCAATGTTTTTGAATGCAGCCAGTGTTGTTCTCTTGTGTCATATTCTTCTGCTGTCCAGAATGGCAGCACAGCTGAAAGATTTGTTTGAGTTGAAATAGAACTTACATTTTTGTTATTAAATAAAACAAACAAGCAAGTTCAGCCCAGGGGTCTCATTTATAAAACTGTGCGTAGGAACCTTATTAAAAGTGTACGTGCGCCCGAAAGCCAAAAATGGCGTACGCCAAAAAATATTCAGACTTATAAAACCGTTCGTAGCCTACGCCAGAACCTGAGCAGAATTCACTTTATAAATCGTACTCGGTTACCTAACGTAAACTCGGTTCTCTCTAGAAGAGGGAACGAGTATTGCATAAGTTGCTTACGCTACGGGTAAAGTCATCTTTTCTCGAGATCTGAAGCCAAAAAATGATCCTTAATTTTGTATTTATTGTCAACGCAGTGCGGCAGCCAGCAGACCATAGCAGGCTGTATAAGCGTGCTCATTTGCTGTCCTGCGGCAACTGCAGCAGCCTACCGGTGAGCCCTGCGTGACGTCACGCCCAATGAGGGCGTTTCGCGCCCTCCACGTGTCACAGCCCGCCAGAATGGGTGTGGCTTAGCGTATATAAGGAACGGCTCAACAGGCTGAACTCTGGTTTTCATTGACTGAAGCCAATAAGCTTGTGGCGCGAGCACGGCTGGTTACGCAATACTCGTTCCCTCTTCTAGAGAGAACCGAGGTTACGTTAGGTAACCGAGTATGTTCTCTTACGAGAGGTTCTCTCGTATTGCGTAAGTTGCTTATGCTACGGGAACCCCTTGTCAACGCCGTGCGCGCCGAGCATCCACTGCATGAGTCCCAGGGAAAGCCCGGGGAACACAAAAACATGTGGGAAACAGGCGGCCAGCAACGTGAGAGTCACGTGAGAGTAGCCTGCACATGAACAACTGGGCAGAACATACACATCACCTAGACTGATAAAAGTTTAGCCTGCAAGGCGGGAACTTCCAGGTTATAAAACCTAACGAATGTAGAGGGGGAGGCCCAGCCTGCCGCCCTACAAATGTCGTGAATAGAAATCCTGCTGGACCAAGCCCACAACGAAGCCATGCCTTTAGTGGAATGGGCCCTGATGCCCATAGGGCACTGCAGGTGTTTGGACGCATAAGCTGCTGCGATAGCGTCCACTATCCATCTGGATAGGCTGTTTCGAGGCGGCGAGACCCTTGGTGCGCCCACCAAACGAAACAAAGAGCTGCTCAGAATGCCTGAAGGCGGCGGAGCGCGTGATGTAAACTCTCAGGGCCCTGATGGGGCATAGGAGGTTATCACTGCCCTCGCTATCGGATGCTGGCAGAGCCGATAAGGAGATGATCTGTGCTCTAAAGGGAGTGCCAATCGCCTTGGGGACGTAACCATGTCTCGGTTTGAGGATAACTTTAGAGTCATTTGGTCCAAACTCGAGACATGCGGGGCTAACAGATCCCCCACACGTTTTACTGATGACAGAGCTATCAGAAAAACGGTTTTGAGCGAGAGGTACTTTAGGTCCACAGATTCTAACGGTTCAAAGGGATACACTTTCAGGGCCTCTAGGACCAAAGAAAGATCCCAATCGGAACCGAAGGGGGCCGCGGGGGATTCATCCTCCTGGCTCCTCTAAGGAAGCGGATGATGAGCTTGTTCCTTCCTATTGCACGGCTGTGCGTCAACTCCGCGAACGCTGCAATAGCCGCAACATACACTTTGAGCGTGGAAGGGGACCTGCCCTTGTCCAACAGCTCTTGAAGGAAGGAAAGCACCCACGAAAACCCACACGTGCGTGGGTCCAGTCTCTCTTTAGCGCACCATTTGGAGAACACTGACCATTTAGATGCGTAGAGTCTTCTTGTAGAAGGAGCTCTAGACTGTGTGATCGTGTTCACGACCCCTTCTGGCAGGGCAACGGGTATCCGTTGATTAACCACGCATGCAGAGACCAGCGCTCTGGATGGGGATGCCAAATCGATCCACCGGTTTGAGAGAGAAGATCTTTCCTCACCGGGATCAGCCATGGGGCTACGTGCGACAGCTTCATCAGCTCTGGGAACCAAGCTTGGTTTTCCCATCGCAGGGCTATGAGGAGCACTGAGTGGCGCGTTTCCCTGATCCTCTTGATTACCTGTGGTAACAGCGAGATCGGAGGGAAAGCGTACAGCGGGCAGCTGGGCCAGGTTTGGGCAAGCGCGTCCTCGCTCTTCGAGAGGAACCTCGGGCAATGAGCGTTGTCTTTTGACGCAAAAAGGTCGACTTCCGCTTTGCTGAAAAAGTGCCACAGTGACTGGACTGTCTGAGGGTGCAGGGACCATTCTCCCGGGGGGATGTTGTCCCTGGACAGTCGATGAGCAACGAATGATGAGCCCACACAAGAAGGCGTTCTGTCAGTTTGCAGAGATTCCTGGATTTGACACCGCCCTGGTGGTTCACGTAGGACACCACGGACATGTTGTCCATGTGGACTAGAACATGGTGGCCCCGTATGTGTGGGAGGAAACGCTTCAGCACGTTTTCGACCGCTATCATCTCCAGACAGTTTATATGAAGGCATTTCTCCTGGTCTGACCACAGGCCAAAGACCGGTCTGCCCTCGAAAAGAGTGCCCCAACCTAAGTTTGAGGCGTCTGTCGAGATAACCTTACGGTACGAGACAGCTCCCATCGTCACTTCTCGCTGGTACCAGTCGGCCGCTAACCAGGGCTGAAACGCAGCTCTGGGTCACTCTGATTCGTATGCCGCCGGAAGCCCAAGCTCGGTGAGGCACTCAAGCGTTCAGCCAGCGTTGCAGCGGGCGCATACGCAGTAAGCCCAGCTGAAGCACTGCTGCAGCTGACGCTATACAGCCCAGCATTCTCTGAAATGTTCTCAGAGGAGCTATGCTGCCCTTCTGGAAAGACGCAGCCAAGTGTCGAACACGGCGCGCACGCTGTGTCGACAAGCGGGCCGTCATAGCCACAGAGTCCAGCTCTATCCCCAGAAAAGAGACTGACTGACTGGGCAGTAATGAGCTCTTGGTCCAGTTGACCGTAAGACCCAGGCTTTCCAGATGGCTGAGAAGCACTGTTCTGTGAGATATAAGTTCCATCTCTGACTGTGCCAGAATCAGCCAATCGTCCAGATAGTTCAAAAACCGCATACCCCGATTTCTCAGGGGAGCGAGAGCCACGTCCATGCACTTCGTAAATGTACGGGGTGCTAAAGACAGGCCGAACCGAAGGACGGTGTATTGATATACCTGACCGTCGAAGGCGAATCTCAAGAATGGCCTGTGACGGGGTATTATCTGAATCTGAAATTACGCGTCTTTCAGATCGAGAGAATAAACCAGTCCCTCGGGCGAATTTGCGCGAGTATCTGTCGGGTTGTGAGCATTTTGAGTCTTCTCATGAGAGCTTTGTTCAAATATCTCAGACCTAAGATAGGTCTGAGAGCTCCGTCCTTCTTGGGCACGAGGAAGTAACGGCTGTAAAAGCCTGACTCGCTCAGAGAAGGAGGTACCGGTTCTACGGCCCCTTTGCACAGCAGTTTCGCCATTTCTGCACGGAGTAGGTGTACTACTTCCATATTCACTCTCGTCTCGGTCCGTGCTTGAAAGCGCGGGGGACGGCGAGCGAACTGCAGTGAATAGCCCTGTTTTACTGTGCTCAGCACCCATACTGGATGTACATTATCTGACTTAACTTTATTACCTCAAAACAATTCCCACTAAGCAACTTTGATCCTACAAAAAACAAGATCAAACAAGATATTTAAGGAATAATGTAAAGCACCACTTATTATACGGCTTTTCGCCAAATAAAAATATTGATGTTGAAATCACGATGAACTCCATTTCATGATGAACTTTACACAGTTATTGAACTGAATTGAATCAACACTGAACTGACTTCAACTGAATAATGACACCATTGCCATTGAAACAATCTGTATTGTATCTACTCTCTTTTATAGGTTGGAACGAACATGGTGGAATTTCTAAACCGGGCAAAGTCCACAAAAACCCATCCCTTTGTCATGGCCATGGGAAACGCCCAGATATCGCAATCCATTGTCATCATCAATGGACAAGCTTTGGAACAACTCTTTGCACAGCAAAGCTTTGGAACGGCCCCTTTGCACAGCAGTTTCGCCATTTCTGCACGGAGTAGGTGTACTACTTCCATATTCACTCTCGTCTCGGTCCGTGCTTGAAAGCGCGGGGGACGGCGAGCGAACTGCAGTGAATAGCCCTGTTTTACTGTGCTCAGCACCCATACTGGATGTACATTATCTGACTTAACTTTATTACCTCAAAACAATTCCCACTAAGCAACTTTGATCCTACAAAAAACAAGATCAAACAAGATATTTAAGGAATAATGTAAAGCACCACTTATTATACGGCTTTTCGCCAAATAAAAATATTGATGTTGAAATCACGATGAACTCCATTTCATGATGAACTTTACACAGTTATTGAACTGAATTGAATCAACACTGAACTGACTTCAACTGAATAATGACACCATTGCCATTGAAACAATCTGTATTGTATCTACTCTCTTTTATAGGTTGGAACGAACATGGTGGAATTTCTAAACCGGGCAAAGTCCACAAAAACCCATCCCTTTGTCATGGCCATGGGAAACGCCCAGATATCGCAATCCATTGTCATCATCAATGGACAAGCTTTGGAACAACTCGTACCCCAAACACTGTGCTTCTACCTGGGAGTTTTTGCAGCATGATATCTTCCAAATGGAGGGCAAGGAATCTTCTGCGATTCGGTTTCTTCGCACGTCCTTGAGTTGCTGAAGAGTAACTTTTAAACCAAATAAACAATTTTGCACATCTGTGAATTTCACTTTAATTTCCTAAGAATTAAATGGTATAAATTTCATTGTTCAGAACTAATTTTCTTTCTATCTTTGACTTTAACTAAACTTACTTGCATAAGTATAGTTACATAAATGTACATTTTAGCATATTTTAACAATTATTTTACATTCGCTGACTTTAAAATTGAATTTTCTGTCAATTTCACTGCGTATTTAAACCGTTAAACATGTAATAGTTCAACATTTTTGCATTTAAATTGAATGTGCAGTTTGTTGTCCAATTTTAACACATTTGTGAATGTCAGTTGACAAGCATTAAAAATGATTATTTTAACAGTCTAAACATGTTCTTCATTATTTCTTATTTCTTTCAGTAAAGCACAGGTGAAATTATAAGAATAACCCAGCAAAAATAACCCAGAATAGCACGTCCATTAATGGTAAAAAAAAAAAAAAACACACTGTTCTGTCCAATATTTACCCAATTGGTTTGTTTTTAACCCAGCCATATGACAAAGAAACATGATTATGCCTGTTTACAAAATAAAATACATCCTAGCATGAACATGAACAAAATGTTCGCCGCCTTTGTGTGCAGACGCTGGCTGCAAAGTCATTGCTTGAAAGGGCAGCGAGGCAATAAGTCACTGCCAATGTTTTTGAATGCAGCCAGTGTTGTTCTCTTGTGTCCTATTCTTCTGCTGTCCAGAATGGCAGCACAGCTGAAAGATTTGTTTGAGTTGAAATAGAACTTACATTTTTGTTATTAAATAAAACAAACAAGCAAGTTCAGCCCAGGGGTCTCATTTATAAAACTGTGCGTAGGAACCTTATTAAAAGTGTACGTGCGCCCGAAAGCCAAAAATGGCGTACGCCAAAAAATATTCAGACTTATAAAACCGTTCGTAGCCTACGCCAGAACCTGAGCAGAATTCACTTTATAAATCGTACTCGGTTACCTAACGTAACCTCGGTTCTCTCTAGAAGAGGGAACGAGTATTGCATAAGTTGCTTACGCTACGGGTAAAGTCATCTTTTCTCGAGATCTGAAGCCAAAAAATTATCCTTAATTTTGTATTTATTGTCAACGCAGTGCGGCAGCCAGCAGACCATAGCAGGCTGTATAAGCGTGCTCATTTGCTGTCCTGCGGCAACTGCAGCAGCCTACCGGTGAGCCCTGTGTGACGTCGCGCCCTCCACGTGTCACAGCCCGCCAGAATGGGTGTGGCTTAGCGTATATAAGGAACGGCTCAACAGGCTGAACTCTGGTTTTCATTGACTGAAGCCAATAAGCTTGTGGCGCGAGCACGGCTGGTTACGCAATATTCGTTCCCTCTTCTAGAGAGAACCGAGGTTACGTTAGGTAACCGAGTACGTTCTCTTACGAGAGGTTCTCTCGTATTGCGTAAGTTGCTTATGCTACGGGAACCCCTTGTCAATGCCGTGCGCGCCGAGCATCCACTGCATGAGTCCCAGGGAAAGCCCGGGGAACACAAAAACATGTGGGAAACAGGCGGCCAGCAACGTGAGAGTCACGTGAGAGTAGCCTGCACATGAACAACTGGGCAGAACATACACATCACCTAGACTGATAAAAGTTTAGCCTGCAAGGCGGGAACTTCCAGGTTATAAAACCTAACGAATGTAGAGGGGGAGGCCCAGCCTGCCGCCCTACAAATGTCGTGAATAGAAATCCTGCTGGACCAAGCCCACGACGAAGCCATGCCTTTAGTGGAATGGGCCCTGATGCCCATAGGGCACTGCAGGTGTTTGGACACATAAGCTGCTGCGATAGCGTCCACTATCCATCTGGATAGGCTGTTTCGAGGCGGCGAGACCCTTGGTGCGCCCACCAAACGAAACAAAGAGCTGCTCAAAACGCCTGAAGGCAGCGGAGCGCGTGATGTAAACTCTCAGGGCCCTGATGGGGCATAGGAGGTTATCACTGCCCTCGCTATCGGATGCTGGTAGAGCCGATAAGGAGATGATCTGTGCTCTAAAGGGAGTGCCAATCGCCTTGGGGACGTAACCATGTCTCGGTTTGAGGATAACTTTAGAGTCATTTGGTCCAAACTCGAGACATGCGGGGCTAACAGATCCCCCACACGTTTTACTGATGACAGAGCTATCAGAAAAACGGTTTTGAGCGAGAGGTACTTTAGGTCCACGGATTCTAACGGTTCAAAGGGATACACTTTCAGGGCCTCTAGGACCAAAGAAAGATCCCAATCGGAACCGAAGGGGGCCGCGGGGGATTCATCCTCCTGGCTCCTCTAAGGAAGCGGATGATGAGCTCGTTCCTTCCTATTGCACGGCTGTGCGTCAACTCCGCGAACGCTGCAATAGCCGCAACATACACTTTGAGCGTGGAAGGGGACCTGCCCTTGTCCAACAGCTCTTGAAGGAAGGAAAGCACCCACGAAAACCCACACGTGCGTGGGTCCAGTCTCTCTTTAGCGCACCATTTGGAGAACACTGACCATTTAGATGCGTAGAGTCTTCTCGTAGAAGGAGCTCTAGACTGTGTGATCGTGTTCACGACCCCTTCTGGCAGGGCAACGGGTATCCGTTGATTAACCACGCATGCAGAGACCAGCGCTCTGTATGGGGATGCCAAATCGATCCACCGGTTTGAGAGAGAAGATCTTTCCTCACCGGGATCAGCCATGGGGCTACGTGCGACAGCTTCATCAGCTCTGGGAACCAAGCTTGGTTTTCCCATCGCAGGGCTATGAGGAGCACTGAGTGGCGCGTTTCCCTGATCCTCTTGATTACCTGTGGTAACAGCGAGATCGGAGGGAAAGCGTACAGCGGGCAGCTGGGCCAGGTTTGGGCAAGCACGTCCTCGCTCTTCGAGAGGAACCTCGGGCAATGAGCGTTGTCTTTTGACGCAAAAAGGTCGACTTCCGCTTTGCCGAAAAGGCGCCACAGTGACTGGACTGTCTGAGGGTGCAGGGACCATTCTCCCAGGGGGATGTTGTCCCTGGACAGTCGATGAGCAACGAATGATGAGCCCACACAAGAAGGCGTTCTGTCAGTTTGCAGAGATTCCTGGATTTGACACCGCCCTGGTGGTTCACGTAGGACACCACGGACATGTTGTCCATGTGGACTAGAACATGGTGGCCCTGTATGTGTGGGAGGAAACGCTTCAGCACGTTTTCGACCGCTATCATCTCCAGACAGTTTATATGAAGGCATTTCTCCTGGTCTGACCACAGGCCAAAGACCGGTCTGCCCTCGAAAAGAGCGCCCCAACCTAAGTTTGAGGCGTCTGTCGAGATAACCTTACGGTACGAGACAGCTCCCATCGTCACTTCTCGCTGGTACCAGTCGGCCGCTAACCAGGGCTGAAACGCAGCTCTGGGTCACTCTGATTCGTATGCCGCCGGAAGCCCAAGCTCGGTGAGGCACTCAAGCGTTCAGCCAGCGTTGCAGCGGGCGCATACGCAGTAAGCCCAGCTGAAGCACTGCTGCAGCTGACGCTATACAGCCCAGCATTCACTGAAATGTTCTCAGAGGAGCTATGCTGCCCTTCTGGAAAGACGCAGCCAAGTGTCGAACACGGCGCGCACGCTGTGTCGACAAGCGGGCCGTCATAGCTACAGAGTCCAGCTCTATCCCCAGAAAAGAGACTGACTGACTGGGCAGTAATGAGCTCTTGGTCCAGTTGACCGTAAGACCCAGGCTTTCCAGATGGCTGAGAAGCACTGTTCTGTGAGATATAAGTTCCATCTCTGACTGTGCCAGAATTAGCCAATCGTCCAGATAGTTCAAAAACCGCATACCCCGATTTCTCAGGGGAGCGAGAGCCACGTCCATGCACTTCGGAAATGTACGGGGTGCTAAAGACAGGCCGAACCGAAGGACGGTGTATTGATATACCTGACCGTCGAAGGCGAATCTCAAGAATGGCCTGTGACGGGGTATTATCTGAATCTGAAAGTACGCGTCTTTCAGATCGAGAGAAATAAACCAGTCCCTCGGGCGAATTTGCGCGAATATCTGTCGGGTTGTGAGCATTTTGAGTCTTCTCATGAGAGCTTTGTTCAAATATCTCAGACCTAAGATAGGTCTGAGAGCTCTGTCCTTCTTGGGCACGAGGAAGTAATGGCTGTAAAAGCCTGACTCGCTCAGAGAAGGAGGTACCGGTTCTACGGCCCCTTTGCACAGCAGTTTTGCTATTTCTGCACGGAGTAGGTGTACTACTTCCATATTCACTCTCGTCTCGGTCCGTGCTTGAAAGCGCGGGGGGCGGCGAGCGAACTGCAGTGAATAGCCCTGTTTTACTGTGCTCAGCACCCATACTGACACACCTGGAATAGCTTCCCATGCTTCTGCATGTACAGCTAAGGGCAGAATGGCCTCTGGGTTTCGATTGCTGCACTTCGTGGGGTCGAGAACCTGAATCAGAGGCATGGGCGCGGAGCGCGCGCTCTCGGTGCTTTAATACGGCGGCTCGCTGACAGCGATGGCTGGTCGTTTTACACACGATGTCCCGGTTGCTTTGGACGGGGAGCGTTTTGTGGGAAAAACTGGGACTCGCGAGCAGCGCCGGGGGCAAAGTGTTTGTCAGTAAGTGTGAGCGGGCACAGGACTTACATTCATAACGTGACCGGTAAGAGGTAACTTTGGCCGTGTACCAGAGCAGGCAGTGAGTAGGTGTGGGCACAGGTTCATGGGCACATTTCCTACATTTAACACTCGAGCGGCATTTGCCAGCTTTATGAGAGTGGGCTCTGTGAGAGACACGGGGTTATCGATTTTGTGTGTAGGGGTGAACACTGAGACGTGGGCACATTTTCTACACTTAAAACACCAACGGCGTGAGCTGGATACCCAGGCATTACACTCCTTTTGAGATTTCTCTGGGTCGTCGTGAAAACGGCGGTTGCGTGCAGGCGAGCGGGTAGTATTACCGGCTTGTTGGCTGCCAAATACACTTCTGCAGTAGCCTTTCTTAAGGGGACTGACAAAGCGGATGTGTTGTGTTTATCAGTAAGCGTGGAAGCTCACGGGCGGACACAAGACTTACAACATAGCCGGTGTGTGTCGGCTTTATAGGTTTTGTCCCCTGGGATAAAAGTGTAGCAGAGCGGGCAGTGAGTAGGTGTGGTTGCCGTAGAAACGGTGTTTGGGTGCAGGCGAGCGGGTTGTACAACGCGCTCGTTGGCTGCAAAATACACATCTGCAGTCGGGGACTGACAGAGCGAAATGCTTTGAAGGCTCATAGGTTTAGACGCTCATAAATACTCAAGCACCATCCTGAGAGCGGGAGGGTGCGAGAGGCGGGTTCGCTTTCTGTATGTAAGAAGCTGGCCGCGAGCTCGGAGAAGCAAACAGCATAATTTTTATCTGCCGCCAGAGCCAGGATTCGAACATGGGTCTCTGGCGCGAAAGCCTAAGATTTTACCACTGAGCCACAGGGGGAAAACACATTTAGCTTTCAGTTAGCGCAAGCATATAAGAGAGCATCATGTTCTGTGTCGCCGTTTGTTTGCAGGCGTGCATGTATTATAACAGGCTTGTTTACTGCAATATTGATATTTCCAGTCGCCTGAACTTGAGAGGGGACTGAGAAATATTTGAGAAATGGAGGTTGGTCCGGCCTCGGCGGGACTAACACTCTCTTTCCTCCTTTCACTGGTGATTGACGCACGCGAACGGGGCGCAAGGGCGGGGTAGCTTTCTTGTAACATAAAGAAAGCTAGCCCCGTGACCATCCGCTTCTGACATCCCTTGCGAACAGCACAGTTTGCGCGGCTCGAACAGAGGGAGAGAGAGAGCGGGAAGTGAGAGGTGCGAGGCATTTGAAACAACGCCTCGTAGGAAATTTCCCTTTTAGAAGAAGAGTGTGTGTCGCAGCGGCAAACACACAGCAGAAAAAGGATATATGACGCCGGATAGCGTAGCAGGCACGGATGGCTGAAGGCGGCGAAGACAACCAGCTTCCTCAGACGCTGTCCTAAGCTTGCTGGTTGCTTGTTTCAATGGCGGCGGCTTCTCTCAGAATCCAGCGATGCGTAGAGCTTCGCTAAAGAAATGAAAATCAGAGTTCAGGCTGTTGAGCCCTTCCTTATATACGCTAAGCCACACCCATTCTGGCGGGCTGTGACGCATGGAGCGGGGCGTGACGTCACGCAGGGCTCACCAGTAGGCTGCTTCAGTTGTCGCAGGACAGCCAATGAGCACGCTTATACAGCCTGCTATGGTCTGCTGGCTGCCGCACTGCATTGACAATAAATACAAAATTAAGGATAATTTTTTGGCTTCAGATCTCGAGAAAAGATGACTTTACCTGTAGCGTAAGCAACTTACGCAATACGAGAGAACCTCTCGTAAGAGAACCCAGTCAGCGGAATATTGTGCGCACATGCGTCTCCACCCCGAAATAACCATATATGGAGCTTACACCGCCTAGTTTTACTATGCAGATCCTCATCTGCATATCATTTGCATATGATTATTCATCCACGTGATAACGTTTATACAAGACACATTACATTAATAAAAATCCCTAGTAGCCTATCCTTGCCTTGTTTTTGAATACATAAATCAAATAGTGTAAAATACATTTCAGAGAAAGTTTTTCTCAATCTTTTCCACTGGCCGAATTGTATTTTTAATTGATTTATATTTTTAATGGAAACAGATAGGCCTTATTGGCCATTATTTGCACGAAACTATTTTCTCAGACAATCTGGTATTATCATGATAAGCAATTAGTGGTTAAAAAAAATTGTAATTGTGGTTAAAACATTAAAACACAGCACGCCACAGGAAAAGTGTTCATAAACATTGCATCCACAACAAATATTTATATTGATTGAATATAATTTTTTTTGTAACTTCTCAGTAATGATTTCATGTTTAAGTGTTTAACTCCATTAATTTGAATTGCATATTTAATCTAAATGTTTATATCAGAAGTAAAACATAGTTTAAATCATTATTTTATTTATTTAAACTGTTATTTGCCAGTTTCACTAAACGGCCCAACGCGCTCGCTGGCGCGGACATTTAAGAAGGGATGGATATTTGCTTCAAGTGACAGGCTTGGTGAGTGAAATTATATTTGTATTATCTTTCTATATATGTTTAATTTTCTTTAGATTTTCAGTCTAAAAGTGACCAAAAAGACATTTAGGACTGCTTCACTGCGCACACTCTGGAGATAATCACGTGAAACGAAACAATACCCAATCAGAAAGCGAGCTGACGAACGCCGTGCTAAGTGAGCTTGTTGATAGGAATTACGTTTGTGAAATCTAACGTAGCACGGCGTTCGTGACTCGATTAGTTGAGACTGTTTTCCAAGATGGATCCTGTCTGTAAACGCGTAATGTACTGTCTTTATAAACTATCTTCTTATTAAACTGTCTGTACACTAACAAAGTTCTCAATGCTTCGGTTTGCATGTAGGGACCTTCATTATGCTACCGTGTTAGTGTGAGGCTATTTTGAGCCTTGTTAGTGGTATTAACTAGCGATTTACTTTTACTTACTCTGTGCCCCATATACTAGTGTTATGAGCTAATCTATTTTTAAAGATAAAACTCTTTACATTCGATTTTCATGAAAACGCATCCCAAGGAACGATCGACTCAGTAACCATGTGTTAATTACCCCTAGGTTCATTTTTCACTGGAGTTGTCCTTTAAATTAAAATAAATTACAAAATATGTTTGTTACAATATGTACACAAGTTACTTGTCAGGTATTGTTCACAAAAATAAGCATTAGATGAATAGTTGCCGTTTAAACTGTTATGTTTCATCCGTCCCACCCCTGTGTTTCAATCACAACTCCCGTTCAAAGTCAAATTTTACTTAAATCATTCTATATTTGTACCGAATAACACGATACTAAGAGAACACATATGTGAGATGTTAATCACAAAAAATAAAAAATCTATCTGTAACCTTGTCTTAGAAAACAACATTTATCTGAAAAGTGTTTCAACTGTCCCGGCTCTCCCCTACTTTTCTTTATTGAATACAAATGTTAATCAATGTCAAAGGTCTGACATGTCCCCCTCGTCTCATCCCTGAGGCACAGAATGTGCAGCAATTCACCAGTCATCTCATTCTGTAAATATTCAACCATGTTGGTCCTCACCTGTTGATTACACAAGTCAAGTCATCTTTATTTATATAGCGCTTTTTACAATACAGATTGTATCAAAGCAGCTTCACAGTGATACTGTAACATGAAAATAATACAACAAAGTTTGTTTCTAGAAGAAAATTGCATCATCGTCCACCTTAAGGCAAATCAATAATATTGTTGAATATTAAATGTCCCCAACTAAGCAAGCCAAAAGCCAAGGCAACAGTGGCAAGGAACCAAAACTATGGAAGTAAAATAATGTCAAATGTTTTTGAAATAAAAAGCCTGTTGAATTGCACTACTTGAAAAAAATAGGCATTGCATTAACCATGCTTGCATTTTAATGCATTGTATTTTTAGGGCTTGCATTTTTATGGGCTGAAATTCAGCATGGTTGAATATTTAAGCTTTGAATATTTCAATTAAAAACATTTCAAACACCTTTTCATTATTAAAAATTCAATAATCCATATTCATCTTTCATATTTCACTTCCAAAATATTCAAACTGTTTAAAAATACAACCAATAATATTCAACAGGCAATTTTCGGTCCATTTTATTTCGCTTTGCAAATTCGCTTCCACAAATTCAGTGGTTCAAATTCGACAGTAAATTCAACATTGACGTCCAGGAACTGCAGGAAAAGCAATAGATTACCGAGCATACTCTCCATCTGCTGTTAGTCAACCTCACCATCAGATGGTGCAAAAGTGCGTGTTGTTGACGAAGACCAGCAAAATTAGAGCAAGTCATTCATTCATAAAACTCATTTACAGCAATGTAAGTGCATTTGTGATTATTATGACGGCTGTTTTATGTTAAATTCAGTGCCTTCACGGTTACTTTTCCTGTGTAGGCTACATGCATCTTTCTCTACCGTGAACGAGATTATAATGTTATTCCCCGATGCGGATGTACAGATCCAATGTTACATTTTTGAGGTTGACATATTTCTCTTGGTTGTTTAGTTGCCTTAACTTTATATTGTGGCGATGTGCTGCATGCAGGCTATTAGGGTTTCCCTCAATACTTCTGGACATATACAACGCTTAACGTAGATTAATGGACTACAGTGATGTAAAAGACCAAACTCGCAGGCAAGCAGATGGACTCAGAATAACGCGCGTTATTTTGAGCGTTTCCCAGTGATAGACTGGCATAAAGATGGCTTGATGTTGGACATTCGCACATTTAGGGACCGTCTCTAAAGTGTATACGACTTTGGTATACACGTTTCTAACTCCGATAGCATTTGAATAGAACGACTTACAGTCATAAAACCAACTGTAAAGTGTTCATGTAGTGTCAGGCATAATGCGCACCCTTTGGATTTTTGATATTTATTCAAATAAATTTAAGTTTGCTATTGAAGTTAGAAACATGTATGCCAATGTTGTATGCAACTTTAGAGACGGTCCCTAAATGTGCGAATGTCCAATGTCAAGCCAATTTTACATTTAGTCATTTAGCAGACGCTTTACCAAAGTGATTTACAGTTAAATTAACAATAGGACAACAATATGCAAGTGCTATGACAGTTTAAGCTAATGCAATACACGTAGGCATACTATATATAGTATATCAGTATATGTATATCACCAGTAGGCTTATATGTATATCGCCAGTATCACGAAACGCTCAGCATGAAACTTTGCGCGTCAAGTTCATATTCTGAGTCCATGCTTGCCTGTAGCCTATATAGTAGCCTACAGCCTACTTCCACAATAAGGTGCAAGATTGATCTTTCATATCACTGTATTAGTACATTAAGCTACGTTAAGCGTTTTGTCCCAACTGAAGGGGAATCCTTGAGTATGAGGTATTGAGGGAAACCGATTATAATCCTGTTCATGGTAGAGAAAGCTGATGACATGTAGAATACACAGGGAAAGTAACAATGAAGTTATTGAATGAAACATAAACACACAGCTTTTGTGTGTTTATCATCTTTTCCGCACATACTGACACAGATAATCATTTCCATTTTATGAATGAATGTCTTCGTCAACAACAAGCGCTTTTGCACCATCTGATGGTGAGGTTGACTAACAGCAGATGGAGAGTATGCTCGGTAATCTATTGCTTTTCCTGCAGTTCCTGGACGTCAATGTTGAATTTACTGTCGAATTTGAACCACTGAATTTGTGGAAGCGAATTTTGCAAAGCGAAATAAAATGGCCCGAAAATTGCCTGTTGAATATTATTGGTTGTATTTTTAAACAGTTTGAATATTTTGGAAGTGAAATATGAAAGGTGAATATGGATTATTTAATTTTTAATAATGAAAAGGTGTTTGAAATGTTTTTAATTGAAATATTCACAGCTTAAATATTCAACCATGTTGAATTTCAGCCCATAAAAATGCAAGCCCTAAAAATACAATGCATTAAAATGCAAGCATGGTTAATGCAATGCCTATTTTTTTTCCAAGTAGTGCAATTCAATAGGCTTTTTATTTCAAAAACATTTGACATTATTTTACTTCCATACAAAACTCCATCAGTGACAGAACGGAGAAAAAAACCTTGGGAGAAGGCTCAGTTGTTCAGTTCTCCTCTGGCCATCGAGCGAACAGTGTATAATTATGATTCAGGCAGCATTACAGGTCAGAGGTCAGATTGAATAAGAACATTCAGAATATTTATCCAGTTCCATCTGGTTGGAAGTCGGAGTCATCACACCGATATGGAGACGAGTTTGTTGAGGATCAGTCGTGTCGATGAACCCTTCACAGGGCTGATGAGGCTGGCACTTCAGGGATGCGTCATGGATGGGTCCAGGTGCAGGTCCACCTTCTGATCTGGATACGGCCCGGATCCGGCTGACTTCAGTAAACCTCAGAATAAACAGAAAGACAAACATTAGCATAGATGTCATTCTTCTTATTAAATAATGAGTAGGCTACATCAGGTGTTATAGAAAAGTGTCCCCGGTTCCAGCTGACCTATGCAGCCTAATAATCATTTAACTGATTTGAATAATGTATAATGTTCTATATGAATGCCAGGTAAAAGAGATGAGTTTTAGTCTAGATTTAAACTGACAGAGTGCTTCCCAGACAATCACTTGGAGTGTTGCAAATAAACTGACATGCAAGTTAAGCTTTTTTGTGGAAGTATCAATTTATTATTGAATATGCAATAAAAATATTGCAAACATTAACAAATTACTAAATGTGAAAAACAAACAAAATGTGTATTCAGTATTTGCAAACTGAATTATAGTAATAAAAGAGTAATTTGGACAAATATTATCAACATTAAGGCATTAAAATAAAACATTACTTTATTAAAAGTAAAATATACTGTAATGTTGATAGTGTCTTTAACATTAAAACTCACAAACCCACAAAGCTGCTCGTTAATCTCCTGACTGGCAGCGCTGATGATCGCCTCGTTTAGATGTTTCACACAATAAAATGAAAGATAGGGTAGGCTATCATGTAAGTTTAAATTTTTTAAGTTTTAAATATTGACGATTGAACTTACCTCAGTCACTTCTTCTGACGAGTATTTCTAAAACTACGCCAGCAGACTTTTCACTCACAACTCACTAGCCTACATTAGAGACTCATTTCCCGCTGATTTTACGTGCGAGCCCTGTGAGGGATAGTGCGTGTGTATGGATTTCATACAAAACGCTTTTTTCACTTTTAAATACGCAACGTCGACAATGAATAGGCCTACGATAATTACATGATGAATTTAGAATTTAAACTGCATATTTCAAAAAGGCTGCTGATATATTAATTTCAGCTAAGGATTTAACGATGCAGCATTTTGTCAAAAATTCTAACCGGCTAGCTGTGGCTATTTAATGTTTCACAGAATAAATACGTTACCTCTCACACTTCCATATCAAAGACTGTAGCCTATGTTGAACAGTGAAATTAGCTTGCTGCTACCACCACAACTTATTAAAAATATAGGTAAACATCATATTAACTTACCATAAAACACTGCCTGCTCCGAGTGGCGTGCTCCTCGAGTCAGAAGTGAAGAATCCAGAAAGTTCCGCAAAGAATGAAAAAAGTAACCAGTTGCTGGGTCAAAATAACCCAACCAGCGGTTTATTTGTGAATGACCCCCTTACAACTCATTTGCATGAGCAACCCAATAATTACAGTACCCCAAACAACCCAACTTTTTGACCCAGCACAATCAACCCAACAATTTGTTTACAGAAACAACCCAGCATTTTTTTGAGTGTAGCCTATTAGTCATCATTTGGTTTATTATTTATAGTTCTATGTTTCCTTAGGTCAATTAGAGCTTTAATCGGGCCTTAAAAGTTAGGCCCGACAAGGCCCGAGCCTGACAAGTACAATTTGATTGACAGCTTTTTAAAAGCCCGAACCCGTTTACAGCCCGACATTATTCAAATGCGCACGCACACAGCTCTTTTGCCTTTTGTCAAGTCAAGTCAAGAATGAGTCATTTCATTTATACATTTTTAACATAATTTATTCATGACAAACGTATAGGCCACTTGGAAGTTGGAAGGAACAAAGAAATAAAATAAGTCCTCTGTAACATAACATCTCAGCATAAATAGGCATAGGCTACACTTAGCCTATAAATAGGCCTACGTGCCTATAAAAATGAGTTTTTTTTAACAAATTAAATCAAGATAAATTCTAAACTAAGATAGGTATTTGGCAATAACGAAATAAAACGAAAAGTTACATAAAATTGAGATTAGGCCTAAGACAAACGAAAACGGGACTTGCTTGAGGTCCACAATCACCAAAACGAATATAAAAAGGCCAACGCGCCAATAAAGCGTCTTTATAGGAGTCTTTCTTAACGAATTAAATTAAGATAAATTCTAAATTAAGATGGGTGTTTGGCAATAACGAAATTAAGATAAAGACGCAGGATTTGCTTCGCCACTTCTCTCCACAATCCGGCCTCAACGCGACGGTGAACAGCAGCTGAAATTTAATAAAAGACTAATGCCAATATTACCGCTGATGCTGTAACAAACGATGTGATATAGGTTGATCCTGGGCACTGGAAGGTGTTGAACAGCTTCGATCAACATGCCTTTTCAGCGACGAATTCCCTGTTGTTTTGCTGTCGTATTTTAACAGAATGTCGCATCTTTTGCATTTCACAATCCCACTGTCTCATTGTTCTCATTATGCACAAGGTCAACATTTTTCCATGTGTGGGAAAGACCCCCGAAGCCTACATGTACTCCCCCAATGCCCGTTGCCAAGGAGGGAGTACATGTAGAACCAACACTCCTTCCACTGCGTGTAAGGTGAATATGGACTATGGGGACTTATTGGACTTTTTGGAGGAGGACTTAAATTACTGGTTTACGGAGGCTATAACCGAAAATTCCCCTATTTCATTGACAATATCCAGTTCATACATCCCTGTATCTCCAGCGCCCCCTGTATCTCCAGTACTACCTGTATCTCCAGCACCCTCAGTATCTTCGGATTGCCTGCCCAGCCTCCCTCTCCCACCTCTATTTAACCTGCATATTTCATCAGCCATTTCTTCTCTAGTCCATGTCTGCCCCTCAGCTCATCCTGAGCTGTTTCCCTGCAGTACTGATGATTCGCCTCGGGTCTTCCTGTCCCCAACATCGCCTTGGAGTGAGGATCCCGTCTCCGCCTCCAGCCACAGAGCCCCGGACTCCACCTCGGTCCTCCGACCCATCGGCTTCGCCTTGGCTCAATACTCCCTCAACTCCACCATGGCCCGTCATCCCACCAGCTCCATCAGGCTCCCTCATCCCACCTGCTCCACCAGGCTCCCTCATCCCACCTGCTTCGCCAGGCTCCCTCATCCCACCTGCTTCGCCAGGCTCCCTCAACCCACCTGCTCCACCAGGCTCCCTCATCCAACCTGCTTCGCCAGGCTCCCTCAACCCACCTGCTCCACCAGGCTCCCTCAACCCACCTGCTCCACCAGGCTCCCTCATCCCACCTACTTCGCCAGGCTCCCTCAACCCACCTGCTTCGCCAGGCTCTCTCATCCCACCTGCTCCACCAGGCTCCCTCAACCCACCTGCTTCACCAGGCTCCCTCAACCCACCTGCTCCGCAAGGCTCCCTCATCCCACCTGCTCCACCAGTTGGTCAGACATCACCCTGGTTCCACCAAGGGATTACTGGCTGCCGATTGCACTTCTGCCTTCCATCCCTCCGGCTCCACCGTTGTCTTCAGTCTCACTGGCTCCACATCGGTTTTCCGGATCCCCATCTCAGCCTAGGTCCCATCAGCCGTCAGCTCCGCCTTGGCCCTCTGGACCTTCAGTGTTACCCTGGCTCTGTGTCTCCTAGGTTCCGTCTGGGTCTCCATCATGGCCGGCTCGTTGCAAGAGTTCGTACCACCCCTGGTTACATCTTCTGGCTCCTCCCTACTGCAACTCCGCCCTGGAACTGCAGGCTGACTGTGGTCTGGGTTTACATCTGGCTTCTCCTGCTCCTGGCTTTCCCCTGGCTACTCCCACCTTCCACTCCCCCATGGACTAATTATTTCTATTTGGTTTTGTTTTGCCCTTCTTCTGTTCCTCGACCTCCTCCAGAACCCCCTCCCTCCTCTGTTGGACCTTGTACGACACGGGACATGCCTTTCCAGAGGGGGGTGTACTGTCAGGAGTATGCTTTGTTTGTTCCTGTCTTAACCTAATTTTTGGTCTGTGTTAGTTTCATTTAGTTCATCTGCTAACAATTAATTAGTCCTCATTTGGTTTAGTATTTATAGTATATAAATAGTATAGTATAGTATTAATAGTTTCCAGAGTTCAATGTACTGTCTTAACGCCGTGTTTGGTGAGTGTTGCTACCTGTCTCTCTGTATTCCCCTGAGTAATTTGGATTAAAAGACTTTTCTCTGTGTCAATTCATCTCTGTGAGTATTCTTGGGCAACGTACCATGACATCAGCTTTAGCTTCACCAGATAACTGATTGATTTATGGGTTGCCAGCTGCATGCCCCAAGTTACAACAGGCAGATTCTTCCCATGCATCACTGGTCCTGTGATCATGTGATCATCATCACAAAGAAAACTGACAAAAAGTTGAGTTTGTTAAACTCAAAATAAATAGAAAGCTACGAAGTCTCAATACAATTAAGTTTGAACATTAGGGTTTGCAGTGAAGAAAAGTTAAAAGAAAAGACATTTGAAGCAAATTTACATTGATTGTCAGTCAAGGTCAGAATGATTTCAGATCAAAGTCACTAAATACAGATACAGTATTTAGTATTTCAGGTGTAATTTCATGACTAGTGTACATACCCACCAAATAAGAACATAAGATGGCTAATTAAGAAGAAAAGCCTTAGGAGATCCATCATTAAAGATTATTAAAGAAAAATTAATGATTAGTCTTGTGACTTTGCATTCTAGCTGGCATATTAGACCTTTGCTCTTTTTTCTGCTTTAGTTTTGCTTCTTTCAGCAAATAACTACATCAATCCACATGATCTCTTCCCTGAAAGTCACTCCAACTTTCTACCAACAAAATACAAAATCTATATACCTAAGCACATTTACTTAAAAGAAAAAACTACTCAACAGTCAAACATTTTAAGTCAGCTTCAACACACCTGTGGTTATTGGGTTGTTAAGTTGTAAATTGCAATAATCATTGTCCTTGTACCTTTGCTTTGCTGACCCTGAATAACAATATGATACACACGTACTGATTCCTAATGTGTTTTTAATGTGGCACCACAGAACCACTATAGTGGCTTTAGTTCATTTTCTTGTGATAGGTTGGCGTTGCCACATTTAGTATATAGCAGAACTAGAATGAGTAGAATTAACTACCTATGCTTGGAACGAAATCTTACCATGCATACTGTATATTATCTAGGCATACTATAGTCTTATATACTGTATATAGCCTTACCATGCCTTGCTTGGCCAATTATTGTCTAAAATGTAAGCTGCTCAATAGTAATTACTTGTTTAGGACTAATGTATAAAAGCTTCGTAACATGACGGTAATATGCTATTCAGGATATAGCCATGGACTTCAGCCACTGATAATAAGAGTCAGCAAGAAGTAACAGATTTTGCTCCTTATCTTTCTAACTGTATCAGATTTAACAGTGCAGTGAACCTCAGTATTTCCATGATTCATCAGCCATTCATCTTTATTTCCTGAAACATTCCCTGTTTAATTTATTTATTATACTATATACTTAGACATATGTTAGAGAACAGTATATTTCATATGGTTAATACAGTATTTAAAAAAAAAAATACTGTCATTGCATTCATTTCAGCATTGGAATTACTTTCTGTTATGTCTTCAATGTTAAATATTTATGGGTCTTTGTTATTGTCAAGGACTGTACATTTACTTTGCAATCAGAAATGAGATCGATGTCTGGGATGTTAGAAGATGAGGTGAACATTAAACATTCGGTTGTGCCGTTTTCTCTTACACTGTAATAAATAAGTAGAATCAACTTGGTTGTACAAATTAATTTCAACTTAAATTATGTTAAACTGGCTTAAAAAGTAACACATTACAAGTAACCTGAATTATGTACAGTAATTAGATTACTTTTCTCAAGTAACTAAAGTAACACATTACTTTTAAAATTTAAAACAAAAAATCTGAGTTACTTTTTCACATAACACAAGTTACTTTGTTTTCCCATTTTTTTTTTTACTGACAGCTTTCCTGTCCTCATGTTGAGAGGAATCGTGAGTAAGTGTAGAGGCATTGTGACAGATTCAGTATTCCTCAAAATGAATAAAAACAGTGAAATGCAAACTCAGTATGCAAACCTGCAATAATTATATACTTTATGTATTTAATCTCACTTTATTAACCAAAATCTTTTCTGCTGACATTTGATGATCCAGTTCAACCTTTCCGATAAGCAAAAATTCTTTAGATAATCATCACATTTATGTTTCACTTTTTTATTTTTATTTTTATTGCTGAAGTTTCTTATCTTGCATCCTATTCTTCTTTAATCTAGAATGGCAGCAGCGGAAAGGTTTGTTTTAGTTGCACCCTCTACTGTACAGGCGTGGATTTGCATTTCCTTCAGCCCGAGGCTTTTTCATTTCACTTTTGGTGTTCTGTTCTGTTACAGTTGCCAAAATAGAACTTGTTATTAATAGAATGTTATAAAAAAACAAAACAAGCCCAGCTCAGGTGAGATAAGGTAATGCTAAAGTCATTTATTACATAACTTTATCACATAACTATAAGGTTTGGACACGTGAGAGTTTACACCAAGACAAATTCCTAGTGTATGTAAACATACTTGGCAAATAAAGCTCATTCTGATTCTGATTCTTGGACATGGGTTGAAACTACCTAGCATTTTTTAGAGTGTAAAATACTGTTTATAACTGTTGCATATATGTGCTGTTTATAAGTTTGCATATAAGTTTTTCTTTTTGCTGTAGATATAGTTTTTTTTTTGAAGGGTAACCTTTTGGCAATATTAATATTTTTGATTTTACAACTTTCATAAAATCATATCCCTACACTCCACACTTTTAGAGTTATTTTGTTAAATACCTTGTGTCAAGTGCAAAATTCTATTTTTCAAGTGTACATCTCCTCTTCAGAAATCACACATTTCTTCTAAATGTAACAGACTCTGTCAAAAATTACACGTGAAGGTTTTGGACACGTGAGATTGGACAGGAGGGGCTCTGATATGGACAGGAGGGGCTCTGATATGGACTGTGCTCAGAAACTCTGCGCTGTGAGGCAACACTCACACCTTCACGCACCGCTTGGGATCTACACATGCAGGTAAGATACTTCATTACTGATGCTGTGAATAACGTGAAGATTCAGTTCTGTTCGGATATTATTCAGTTTTATATGCCTCACAGTCAAAGTCAAGATAGTTTAAGGAGACACTTTGTGTTTTTGTTTAAGATAAGAGAGAATACAATAACATTTGAATTAACAAAGTTTCATAACTGGCATAATTTCAGTAAAATTCCTTAACTAAAATGATTTTTGAAAAAGAGCCTTTAAAAAAAGCTAGAGAGATTTTAAGATAGACAAGTTTTGTTGGTTTTAAGCGAACATCATAAAAGCAAGATAAGAGTATTTACCATATATAACGTGCTTATAATGGCAGGTTTGAGATAAGGAGTATGACTTCTGAGCATTGAAAGTCAGGTAGGCTATATATAAAAGATCAGGTGAACCAGTTTTTAGACATTAGGCCCAAAAATAGTCAACCTCTTTCCAAATGAAATGATATAGGCTCTAAGCATTTGTTCCATAGTCTTTAATTAATATATTTTAAATACCCCACCCCTTTTTTTGTTGCTTTTTTTTGCTTTTTTCTAAGTGGTTTATGCTCTGACTTATAAAGTACTTTGATTTGCATTTTATGAACGATGGTATACATTTCTTTTTATTATCATTATTATTAACTCCTGATAACAGAAGCACTGTAAGTCTTCCACAAATGAAGGAAATAAGAAAAATGAAGGATTGAAAATTAACTTTTACTGTCAGTGTCCAAGTAGCAGGGCACTTGGCATGCTTTTATATTGCCTTTTTCCCTATCACATATTTTAATAATCATCATGAATTTGAAAGCTTAAACCATCAAAATTCATCCAACTGGACATTGTACTTTAAAACCTTTTAGCGGCTCAATTTTTGTGATATCAACTTCAAATTCAGAACACAACTTGTTTAGACATATGGCTTTGATTTTCTAGCACTTTTAGTGTCCAAATTATTTAGTGAAATATATATATTATATAAATGTAAAACGTTTAGTTCAGTAAATTTGTTTCACAGTCAATATAAAGTTATATAATGTTTTTGCTTTCATTTATAGTACCTATAAATCTGAGTGCTTTAAATAGGCATAGTGAAGAAAACTGGTCACGTTTCAACATTATATTGGAATAAGGAAAATTAACTGATGGAAATTGAACTAAAATGGGTTCAAACGAATGAAAAAGATAAAATATGAATAAAACACACAGAGAGAAAATGCTTAGTATATTTTAAGTCCTTAAATGTCCAACTTAACTAAACTAAACATAAGTTAACTAAACTTAATATTTTAGGTCAAGCAGGAACACATACTTTAAGTTGAAACAACACATTATCTCTTATTCTAATTTAGAATTTGAAGTTGTGATAGAAAAAGCACAGCATAAAGACATAAATGATTGCATGTTAAAAATGATTGCTAAGATTGTTTAAGTGGTTTATGGTCTGACCAATAAGTACTTTGAGCTGCATTTTATGTGCGAATAAAATGTTTTATTGTTATCTCCTGATAAAAGAAGTAATGAAAGAGTTCTTAAAGGAGAACTCCGGTCAATTTTAACATTGAGCTCATTTTTTTGTAAATTTGGAGTGCTGTCAATACAGAGAACAACAACAAAAATCGGTGTTGCCTACAGCGTGTTATCCTCTTTTTAAAATTTGCACCCTGTTGACTTCAATGGGGCAAGTTTTAAACCTGCTTTTAGCCTCTTAACATCCTTGATGTGTCATTACAAATGCACAGCCAATGTGAGTGATTCCTTCAGAGTGAACACG
Organism: Abramis brama; assembly: GCF_963993115.1. Taxonomy (NCBI): domain Eukaryota; kingdom Metazoa; phylum Chordata; class Actinopteri; order Cypriniformes; family Leuciscidae; genus Abramis; species Abramis brama. The sequence goes on from NC_139967.1 coordinate 44,937,903, forward strand.
GGTGAATCTGACTGCAGTAGATGTGAAAGATATGAATAAAAATGATGTTATTTCAGCCAGCGCACATACCTGTATTTACATCCTGTTTTCGGTCGATGTCCACAGTAATCGATTGTCGAGTTCACGCGCATAGGTTTAGTTACCTATGATCACGCGCGTGAACTCGACAACCGATTTTTGTCGTTGTTCTCTGTACTGACAGCACTCCAAATTTACAAAAAAATGTATTACATAATCACCTATATTTGTCTCAGGATGTCCTGTAACAAGGTGCTGTCGTTTCTGAAGAGCCTGTCGAGGCGAAAGCCACTGGAGCCCGATGGCGAAGAGTCCAACTTTAAGCGTTGCTTAACCACGCTCGACCTAGTGGCCCTTGGGGTGGGAAGTACACTTGGGGCCGGGGTCTATGTCCTTTCTGGAGAGGTTGCCAGAACAGTGTCTGGGCCCAGCATCATTGTGTCATTCTTCATTGCGGCAGTGGCGTCTGTGTTTGCGGGGTTGTGCTATGCAGAGTTTGGTGCCCGGGTTCCCAAGACCGGCTCTGCCTATCTGTACAGCTACGTCACCGTCGGAGAAGTGTGGGCCTTCATCACTGGCTGGAACTTACTGCTGTCCTACATCATAGGCAAGAACAAACATTATTATGCCTGACAGTCATTGACCATGGATTGTTCAAAATTCCAGGAATCATTGGTTGCAATAAAAACGTTTTTATTGATGTGTCCTTCCGCTTTGATAAGATATGCTGTATACACGTTTCAACCGGTGCCTTGAAACACTCAACCAAACCAATGTTCTTCCGCAAGACGCATGATGTTACATAATGTAGCTTTAATATATTTTGAGTATAATCCCAAAATGTATAGACATAATATTGCAGAATCAACCAAGGCTGCATTTCCCAAAAGAATCGTAAACACAAGTAGACGTTTGACATTTATAGGGATATTAATAAATGAATCAAGATTCATTTATTTATTTCATGGCTCACTAAATAGTTATATGGCTTATAAATGTGCTTATCAAATGTCTGTAATTTATAAATGAATTGCTTGATCTGAATGACTTTATAACAGGCACATCCAGTGTTGCCAGAGCATGGAGTGGCACTTTCGATGACTTGATTGGAAATAAGATCGCCGGTTATTTGAGTGCAAATATACCAATGAATTTACCTGGCCTCGCTTCGTATCCAGACTTCTTTGCTGCTGGCCTTATAATGGTTTTGGCAGGCAAGTAAGATTTACAGTACATTTACTGTAGTGTCAATAAAAGGGCTATGGTAAAACACAGTAATACAATTCAAAATGAGAATTAACGTGAGTCAGATGTGTGTTATTTGTTGTCATTTCTCAGGTATCCTTGCGTTTGGTGTGAAGGAGTCTGCCATTGTCAATAAGATCTTCACAGCTGTAAATATGGTAGTTCTGGTTTTTGTCATCATTGCTGGGTTCATCAAGGGAGACCTTGGAAATTGGCAGATAACACAGGAGGACATTTTGAACTACACAGTAACCGCGTATGTTGCTTTATGAAATTTACAGAGCATTTGTGGTTATGGTAAAACTTAAAACTGCATGTTTTAGGGGCCGTTTTACTTCACACGACACCATTCCAACTAAAAACGAAAAACTTTTTGAAAATGGGTTTCAAGTTTTTAAAAATGAAAATGTTCTCATCTCTGTGTAAACTACAAAAATGCGAATTTGTGAAAAGGCTCACGTCATACATATGTGTATTATGTGTTTAGACATAGATGTGTAGTGTTTCTTTACAGTGACATCGCCATCTACTGGCCTGGCAGCAGAATACAGCATTTTTAATCATTTTCGCAGATCCATGTGAACGAGGATCGTTCTGACAATGGTGTCGCCTGTACGCGAAAAATACAAAGGAAAAAACTTTTCCGCTTTTGGTACACCGTTGTCATGTAAACGTACCCTTAGATCTGTGACTCTCCAAAAAATTTTAATTGAAAAATTTAGAGCCTCTTTGAGATTGTGTTTTTAATTACCACTATCTGCTACGTTGAAATAGTTTTTAACTGCTTTTTTTTTTTTTTTTTTTTTTTTAGAAATCTTTCAGTTTCAAATGAAACTTTATCCAGTTTCGGAGCTGGAGGATTCTTTCCCTTTGGTTTTGAGGGAACGTTTGCTGGAGCTGCGACCTGTTTCTATGCCTTTGTGGGATTTGACTGCATTGCAACCACAGGTACTTCATCAATAGAGTGCAATAGTCTGGTTCTGGAAGCAAAACCTCCATTCACTTTCTCCATAGGGAAATTGATTTTTAACAAAACCTTTAAAGACAGCCCTAATGTGAGAACTGAGTTTGTTAAACGATGCTATATGCGTTTGCTGAAGCCATCAGGTCATATTATTTCAAAATTATCGTGTTTAACAATTGAATTTGTGGTAAAAAAAAAAAAAAAAAAAAAAAGCATTACCCATGATGCTTTACAGAAATTTGCATGAATCAGGGAGTCGTGGGGAGCAAAAGAGCTCTGTCAAGCACCGCAAATGACGTAATTGAGTTTGTCTCACTTTATATGCTCTCAAAATGCTTAAATATTTGTATATTTTGCAATAAACTTAAAATATAGATATAATTTCCTTAGATATAATCAACAACTTTAAATTAATAGTTTTATTTTTCTTCGTTGTTTTTAATTTCGATTATGTCGCAATGCTTTATGGGATTGTAGTTCTTTCAGTTCTTTCACTAAAGCCGTAAAGTACACAGTTTTGTATATTTTTGTCCAATTTTCAAATACGTTTCTGCTTCAAATTAAAGTTTGTAATGTTGTGATTCTCCTCATAGTAGCTGGTTGATTTGGTTCATGCCTTAAAATGCTGTAACAAAGACTTTTTAAAAACCCTATGGGAAATATGAGTGAAACAAATACTTCCGGAACCACCGCCGCTGAAAAAGCACTAATGTGCTCTATAGCAATATTTATAATTTATAAGAAACTGAGTATATAAAATTCTGTTGTACTCACCCACATGCTCCAAAACCAAATGCTGTTATTTTTTTCTGTGGAACACAAACATAATATTTTTTAATAATCTTTTTACAGTTTTTTGTAATTCCACAGTATGTTCTGATTTCATACTATAATGTGAGGAACAGACCAACATTCAAGGCATTATTTACTGATAAGCTTCCTCTCCACAGAAGCTTTATTGTGGAGAGGAAGTTATGGCAATTTGTAGAATGTTAAATTTTTGTATGAATAACTTGATATTTTGGTCTGTTCTTCACGCAAATCTTCAGAAGTCTTGGAATATAGCATTCAAATCACACACACACACACACACACACACACACACACACACACACACACACACACACACACACATATATATAAGCATAGCAGGAAACATTACAAGAAGGTCTATTTCACTAGTCTAAATTATTTAGGTTATTATATATAATCTCTGTCTCCTGTCATCTAGGCGAGGAGGTTCGAAACCCTCAGAAGTCTATCCCTATAGGAATTGTGGCTTCTCTTCTCATCTGCTTCTTGGCTTATTTTGGCGTTTCGGCTGCTCTCACCCTCATGATGCCCTACTACCAACTAAATCTTCAGAGTCCCTTACCCGCAGCCTTCACTTATGTGGGCTGGGATCCTGCAAAGTATGCCGTGGCTGTTGGATCTTTGTGTGCTCTGTCAACAAGGTAAAGCATCACATATGGCCTATAAAGCACTTACTACACTAGGACTATAAAACAGCATTGCATGATTAGTAGATACTACAGTAGATGCTCATGAACTAAAAAGGAAAGTGTGTCCATCGGTTTGGTAAAATTAGCATCATAAAGTCAAATGTAGTATGGATAATGCAGGACTCTATGACTGTCAAACACAGTTGTCAAGGATGGATGTTGATGCAGGACACATCAGAACAGAAGTTAATTATATAATACCCGTGTTGGATATCCAGGTTCATCAGGTTCTCTGTATCTTTTTAACGATTTAAGTCAAGTCAAGTCAAGTTTATTTATATAGCGCTTTTCACAATACAGATTGTATCAAAGCAGCTTCACAGTATTAAATTAAAATAATACATCAATGCTTGTTTCTTGTGGAAAACGTCCACGATTTAGTTCTTTAAATGTATATAAAAGTCGGCATTAAACGGAAGTTGCCATAGTTCACGTACGAGTGAAAAAGCTTCTCGAACAAGAAAAAATGTAGGACGGGACTTGATTTTTTCCATAGGGAATTGATTGGGTGGTGGTGGGTTGCTATTGGTGGATCTCATGTGAGTGACAGGTTGCTCCGCCCTCGTGCCAGTAAACACATCATCAGAGAAGAGATGGGAAAGTTATTTTGATTAAAGATTACAAGGACACGTGAATTTAAAAAATAAATTATGATGAATTCATAATAATTACTGCAATATTTACATTTTAAAAAACAAGAATAGTCTATTTTGATTTCATGGTGAATTTATGCCCCTTTACAAAATCTTGATTTTATTTGTTTTTGGGGTCAACTAGAATAGGTTTTCATAGTTGAATGTTAAAAAAAATACATAATTTTTCACATACTTGACATTTCCTTTCTTTCCAGTCTGTCAGTAACACTCTGGGGTGCGTTTCCCAAAGCCGACTATGGTCGCAAGTTCCGTCATGACTAACAGAGTTCAATGGAAATTGCGATCATAGTTGGTCAACGATGCTTTTGGGAAACGTACCCGTTTAGTTTCTATCGCTCCTCCTTCCAAAAAGCGCCATGTGCTCTCATTGGTTGGCTGAACCAGTGTGTTGTGATTGTCACGCCCCTTACCACAACCGTGAGCTTCAACTGTAGACTGTACCCATAGGTTTCTGAAGAGCATTTTTGAAGCCCAAAGTGGGCGGAGCCGACCGTCGCCATCTTGGCAGCATGCTACCGCGCATCACTCCCGGATAACCAAAAATAGGCAAAAAGGAAGGATTAGCTGAGGTGACGTGACGCTAACAGACAGCAGACAAATGGCTAGTAGTGACAGCAGAGACAATCCACCTGTCACTCAAGTGGCCACAACCTTAATTATGCAAAACTTTAAGGCTTAATATAATTTATACGGATAAGTTATAAAAAAATTCACCCTCCTTAAAGTTGACATGAAGGGCAACATTAGCTATACAGACCAAAACCACTTTTTGCACCAGGCTGTAAACATATTTTTTTCTGCTATAAAGTTTGGGATTTTAACATGGGGGTCTATGGGATTGACTCTCTTTTGCAGCCTGTCTCTAGTGGCCAGTCGATGAATTGCAGTTTAAGTCACTTCCGTGTTGGGTTCAAGAGAAAGACAGGAAAGTTGCCGCTTGGTTTCAACGTGCAACTCAACCCTTTATTTTTGCATATGCCTTGGGCGGGAATTATTTAAATGAGGAATATTGTGACGTGTTCATTTCCGGAATAAAACTCAAGACTGCAACGGAGGCATTTCAGGGAGTTCAGAAACCGTGTGCACTGATTTAGAGAGAATAACTCCCTTTGAAATTAGTTTGTAACTTTGCAGAACTTTTTCATGCGGTAAACATTACCCACTAAAGAAAGTTGGAAATGCATAATAGGTCCTCTTTAAGCAAACTTGCAGCTTAACTTGATGATCAGTCAATGATCACCATAGAGCAGCTACACTATGAGAAAATAGCAGCTTAACACATGCATCACTCTTGTAGCTGTTATTTGCTGAAATGTACAAAATCATAAAAGGAAATACCTGGTTAAATGACTGTAACATCAGTGTAATGCACTTTTCTTTACTGTTCAACAGTCTGCTGGGATCCATGTTTCCTATGCCCCGTGTGCTATTTGCTATGGCCAGAGATGGGCTGCTCTTCAAACCACTGAGTAAGATGAGTGCCAGACAGAGCCCTGTCATCGCCACAATTGTTTCTGGAGTAGTAGCAGGTAATTCTGTTTGAGAACACATCAAAGTAATGCACCTTAGTCTCATACCATAAACATATTTAGGGCCTTGCTTCTAAAAAGGCATGAAGTGCTGTCCCAAAGATCATTGAAGTTGAATTATTAGAACCCCAAAGAAATGTTATTTTGTTAACTATAGTACATGCAAATTTGGTTGTCTTGAAATTCTAAGAGTGAACTATTTGTGATTTTAGCAATAATGGCCCTGGTGTTTGACCTGAAGGCTCTAGTAGACATGATGTCTATTGGAACGCTCTTTGCCTACACCCTCGTCGCCATCTGCATCTTAATTCTTCGGTAAGATACAGATAAAGATACATATAATAGAAAGAATAATCGATTTTCAATTGTTATGTGTTTTTCCCCCAAGTACACATACAGGTTTTACAAAGCACACAGAAAATACATTCACACTGAAATATGTAATGCCTACGTAACCCTGTAAATCCTGACATATGAAATAATAGCCAGAATTATTTTATTTTTTTTACTTTATTGAAACTTTGTACATTAAAAAAAATCTGCATATGTGTTTTTTGGAAACACAGACTTCTATATTTTCCTCTCATGCAGAATTTTCACTGTACCACTTCTACTTAGATACGCACTTCTGCACAAGATAAGAAAGAACAGACATTTTTATAATTTTTGGATCATGAAAAAGTCTTAGTTTGCTAGAAAGAAAGAGTCAGAGTTGTGAGATAAAAGTCGCAATTATATATATATTGTTTTATTCAGTGGCGGAAACAAGCATCTATATTAAGCTTATGACCTTACTCCGATAAAAGAAAGATCTTTTTAACAGTAGGCTATTATAACAGTCTGGTGGTGAGCCAACACCAAGAACACTAGAACTAGAATTCAGTCTAAATCATATAAATTCCTTCCACAAATAATATTAACAATTACCGACAAAGTATTTTCCTCAAAAACATTTTGCCATTGGTAGTACTGACAAAGTACTGGCAGTGCTCAGTAAAAAAAATACATAATATCCAGAGCGAACACAAATATTCATATTCAGACAGCAAAGTTTGATGTAAATTACTGGCAACAGTAACAGTTGTGCAATAAAAGTATTTTTGTCCATGCAGGTACCAACCAGAGCAATCTGAGATCAGTGACAAATTAGAAGTCCAGAAGTGGAATCCTTTTCGCCCCCCTCAATATGCTTCTGTTTCAAGTTCTAAAGCTGTGTCTATTCTGACCGTACTAAGCGGTGAGTTTCGGCTTTTATTTTTTCATGCTTGAATGTGTGAAGTGATGAGTAAGTATACAATTATGTTGAGTAAGAGTTGCTAATACTTCCTTAAAATCCCCCTGGTATATTTCCTTCTCTCTTTCTCACATCTTGTCAAAGATAGAAATCATTTAGGCCTATGCAACTAAACAAAGAGCAAAATATGCCCATTAGTGTATCATTTAGAAGTGTTATCATTCTTGTGCAATCACAACAAAATGTTGGAAAATGTAGTTTAGTCACACAGGTCTGTCAAACCAGCCAAATTAATAGTTTTTTTCCCCAAGATTTTTTAATCACTTACCAGTAGTACACAAAAGTACAAACTAAATTGTTCTTTTTCATGATTAATACCAATTCGCTTCTGCCATAATTCTAGGAAGTCTAAACCTATTTTAATGAAAATAGCAAACTTAAAGAAAATCCTAAATAACTAGTTTTCTGGTAATTATGACTGTATAGTAGTGCTCAACTTGTAAATACAATCATTCTGACATAAATGCACTATTAAGGCCAACTTAACACCAAGGATGATGACACTATAACGATAAAGATATAGTTCTAAAAATCCCATGTGACTCATATAGTCTACTCTCTAAACCAAGACTGTTCTTCTATGCCCTACAGCAAGGGAAGTCCCGGCTGCTTTACCTTCCTCCTTTTGGGACAGGTGTAACATAGGCCAGTTAGAGCTGTGCATGTAAATCTCACTCCCCTGGCCTCAAGAGGTGCGCTAGCGACTGACGCTAAATGCTACGGTCTTAAACGTCCTTGTTAGAGCGCCCACCTCCCATGCCGGTGACCCTGGTTCAAATCCCATTCGGAGTGGGTCAAGTAGAACCGGTTGCATTTGGTGCCGTGACCCGGACGGGAGTGAGGTTTACAGGGGTGAGTGTAATGGACGTTGGGCAGTAAGAGCTGTGTGTGTAAATCTCACTCCCCTGATTTCAAGAGGTGCGCTGGCGCCTCCCTTCAGTATTGCCACTCATCCAAGGAGGAGCATACATCCTTAACTTTTACTCAGGAAAGGGAGGCAAATGAGAGTAGGACATAATGCAGTTTACGCAGTAACTTTCATCACCCATGCTCTAAACCCCATGGAAGCCAAAGGAGCTTAGGCCCTACTTAAAGACCCCAAAGTCTCTGTGGGAGGGCAGCCCATACACTCTGCATAACACCTGCTATAGCTAGCGCTTTGTCTTTTTCATTTAGCTCTAGACAATAGTATGCAACAGATTACAAGGTAGGATGCCCGCAGGCAAACTTTCTGTACTTATTAACATTGTCGAACCAGGACTATAGTAGAGCGCACATCCAAAGGGGAGCATACGTCCTTACTTCAAAACCCAACAGTAGTTGGGGAGGGAGGTAAACAAAGCGGATGATGTGTAACTCAGGCCACTTTTTTTACTCACGGGCGCTCCACGTATGACGTCATGGACCGCCGTCTGCCAATGATTGGTGTTTGTTTTCACATGCCTTCCCCATAGCGTCAATACCAAGACTTGCAATAAACTTACAATAAACAGACACTTACAATAAACAGAACGATACCGTCCACTGGTGTGGACGCTAATATAGTTTCTGTTTTAGTTATATTTATAGTTATCATTCTTGGTGTGAACGGGTCTTTAATAGTTGTGGTTACTCAATGGGTATTTCAATGTTTCAACTTCTTATTTACTTTTAATGTCCTTTCTAGTTGTGCTTGCTGTTATCCTGAGTGTGATCATCACAAAAGGTCTACCAGCTGGTCTGATTGAGGAGTGGTGGATGATTCTGATAATCATTTTGGTTTTGGTGGGTTTTGTCGTGATTATCATTATTATTTGGCGGCAGCCGCAGAATGGGACCAAGGCTGCATTTATGGTAAGTTTTCACTGGGTGTAAAAGGCACCAACATATGACTTTTTATGTAATGCATAAACAAAATGTGCCTGGATGTTGTTGCAGTGGTTATCAACTGGTTTTGCTTCGGATCTAGATTTTACATTCGACAACTATACAGTTGTCATAACAATACAGTGCCAAACTGCAGTAGCCTAATTAAACTTCATTGTCACAGTTCAAATCCTCCACATCCAATTTAATTTAATTTCCTACCGTTTCGGAGAGAAATCTAGTAGCATGTTGTAGTGATGTAGTACTCGAGTCCGGTCTCGAGACCAATTTCTGCTTTTTCGGACTCGTCTCAGACTTGTTCCTTCAAAGACTCGGTCTTGACTCGGAATCGGCATAGGCGGTCTCGTCCCCATCACTAGTCCACTAGAATAAATACCACTAGAAAATTTTTATTTGCTCTGCATGTCCTAACTATTATTAAAAAATCAGGGTGGGCTGTTGATGACAGAGCAGCACTGTTGAAGCAGTTTAGAAAAATAGGCAGAAGATGATGCATGTGGTAGGGATTTTTTTAATGATAGTAAAAGCATAGTCCATATTAAGACGTTAAGACTGCTCCTCTAAACAATTGCCAATCTAGCTTAGTCTGTAGGCCTAACTGTTGATTATTAACTGGGGTGATATTAAATCATGAATATGAAAACTGACATGTTTTTATGGTCTTGGTCTCGACTCCTAAAGACTCGGTCTCGACTCGGACTTGCTTCCTCAAAGACTCGGTCCTGACTCGGACTCGACTGTATTTGAAAACCAACGGACTCGGTCTCGACCCTTCAAAGACTCGGTCTTGACTTGGACTCGGCATAGGCGGTCTCGTCCCCATCACTAGCATGTTGATCTGCCAGTTGTGGGTTTTTCATGCGGAGAACTCCAAGTTTGCATAATGATGCATTTTAAAGTTAATGACCAAACATTTCATTACAAAATTTTACAATGCTGTTGCAGATGAAATATAATGTGGATAACATTAAAAATACAAATATTTTCGTCAGGTTAGATACTAATTATTAATTGTGCAAACCCCTTTATCTAAACCTCTCTACATAACCGTTGCACATCCGCCATGTTTGTAGTTTTTCAACACGTTTTATTCATGTTTCTGCACTTTGGATTCTAAACTGAAAAAGTAGACCATCCGGGTATCTTTGGATTCTCATTTCATCATACTATGTTTTGAGATGCAATAATTCTAATTTCGAATACTATTTATGATGGATAGTATGCAAATTGGGACGCAGCAATGGTCTTTTTATTGGGAGATATCATACAAGGGTCAGTTCTACCATTTGAGAAATCATAACGGCTAACTTGGATCACATGTGCCTTGATAACCAATCAAATTACAGCCTTGACGTCATTGAATTTAGTTCAGAGTTGTGCGACAGTCAATCACTGAATGAGTGAGTGAATGAATGAATGAGAAGTGCCGTAAAATAAAATATACCTGTCACACAATTGTCCATGACTTCTCTTATAAAATAGCAGGTGAGTTTTTATCAGGGTTGCACTAGCAGATATATCTATCTGTAATTATGAAATAAAAAGCCACTTAAAGAGGTATAGGCTACTTACATTACTAAAACACGTGTAATGTATTTTAACTGTAGCATTTTATTCAATATTACCTTAAAGTTAATATATTTTAAGTCCACTAAATTGCAACTTCATTCTTCATCACAAATATATTCAAATACAAGACATAACCCTACATGTTTCTATAGAAATGACATTAAAGTATAATTTATAATTTCACCATACATGCTTATCAGTACATTCGGCAGTAGACTTTCAAAGACAACAGAACTATGAAATTGCATATAAAGATGTCCTTAAAGGGATAGTTCACTTTGAAATTAAATTTTGGTATGTTTTAGCTTACCTCAAGGGCATCCAAGATGTAGGTGTCTTTGTTTCCGCAGTAGTTTCAATTTTGATATTTTTAGGTCAAACCGTTCTTGTCTGTCAGTCATATAATGCAGGTCTATGGTCACTATCTCAAAGAGCGTGCACAGAGAAGTCCAAATTAAACAATTCCCCATCGTAAGTACACATTGATGGCCTAAGACACGAAACGAGCGGTTTGTGTGAGAAAACGAACAGTATTTAGATCGTTTTTACCTCTTGTACACAACCACGTCCAAGTGATCTGAGAGCGCGCACGCTTCCGGCCCTTTCTTCTTCTTCTTGTTTTTTTTTTTTACGGCGGATCGCAAACAAATATGTGCATTACCGCCACCTATCTCAGAAATGGACCATTGACACTTTCCTATACTTCTTTAACCTATCAACCGACATAATTTCCCCTTATTTACCCGCATAGAGGCTTCATAGAATTTCATCCGGCGCTGGGTGTTCAGCTCCTCCGTCCACTCTCAGCCCCCATGACAGGAAAAAAAAAAAAAACGCGTCCAAGTTTTTTTTAAAAAAAAATTTATTAGCACAACAAATACAAACAAATCAGGTACAATGAAAAACCTTACTACGAACCTACAGTGCATGTCTTAGAAGATACATACATAAAGAACAGAAGAACATGGGGCAAGAAATTTACATGGCAAAAAAAAAAAAAAACATTTACACATTCAAAAGACAATAAAACAAAAGGGCAATTATTCAATAAGAATGTTTATAAAAGAAGCCAGTTTCACTGCATTCTTGTTATTAATCAATATTGATAGCTTGTAATGCTATGGGAATTTGGAACTCATTTTTAAGAAACAAAGTTGTATTGTCAGCCAACTGACTTATAATTAAAGGGAACTATCCCTTTAAGTCCTACTAAGTGGGTCAAAAGTTCAATTATAATTGCATTTAACATGCATTTAAGTGTCCAAAAACATTACATCCAGTATGCACTTAAGTATATTCTTTTTAAGTATTTTATTTCTGTAATAAGTCTTTTTAAAAGTATGCTAAAGTGAACTTTTTTTTCACACGGTTGACAGAAGAAATTTTGAGAACTGCTGTTGTTAAGAACAGTTGCTATGGAAATTTTCTGTTTTGAATTAGTCCTCAGAAACATTTTCACATTTTTCTGTAGGTTCCACTCCTGCCACTACTTCCTATTTTCAGTGCATTCATCAATGTCTACTTAATGGTCCAGCTGGGAAATGATACATGGATTCGCTATGCAGTGTGGATGGCAGTGGGTAAGACAACATAGAGACATTCATACACTGCCAGTTAAAAGTTTGAACACAATTGGCTTATGCATTATATAATACATCGTATAGGCTAGTCCATCTCTCTGTCTCTGTCTCTGTCTCTGTCTCTCTCTGTCTCTCTGTCTGTCTCTCTCTCTCTCTCTCTCTCTCTCTCTCTCTCTCTCTCTCTCTCTCTCTCTCTCTCTCTCTCTCTCTCTCTCTCTCTCTCTCTCTCTATATATATACACATGCGTGTTTACAAATCTGCTACAACTGCAGATACAGTATAAACTGATGTGGATGTGTATACTTGCTGAAGTATAATTATCTTTCCTAATGAAACATAGGCTTGCTCATCTACTTCTGTTATGGAATGCACTTCAGTGAACAGAAGAAACGAAATGTAGAGAAGAAGCAAAATCAGTCTCCCAAACTTCCCAACCCCGTTGAGAAAATTGATGCTACACTGGACAAGGACAAGGAAAGAAATGGATCCATTGCATTGAACCAAACCAAGTTGTAAAGCCAACATTAGTCTCGTGCTTTGCACCTGGGAAAGGGAAATTGTATATTAGATTTTTATGTACTGACATTTTTTATTAGTATGAGGATGAATTTGTATCACAAATTATAAAACAAAATGTTGTACACAGATGATGATTGAGACTGAGTACACTCTCTTTGTGATATAAGTCTGAACCTATATTATATATTAGTTCCTCTGAGGGTACTGCTCCAGTGTCAGTAGTTATTATTACAATATATATTTATTGTTATTGTTACTAATCGTAAAGCCTATAGATAACAGAAAAATCTGGAAGTACTATGCATCAACCCATGACATTTCTCTTTCTCTGTCACCGCTGTTACCTTCAATATTTTGCTTTTGAAGATCAATGCCAAATTTTCTTGTAAAAAATTATTACTATGATTTTTTTTGCGTGTTCTTCCCGTTGAAATATTGAGCTTAAAGTTGTGTAAGTGTAAACACAATGAAATACCGACTGTAAGAGAGATTCATGTAGCTCTGCTGTGGTTGTGACCTGCCCTATGAAGCATTAAAGACTTTTTCCAGACCTCTGTTATGACCGGACTTTTCTTTTCATCTGAGTGCACTTCTAACCATTGAATAGCACATTGAATTTTTATTTATTTAAATAAACACTTTTCAAAATGCTATCCAATGTTAAAGGGATAGTTCACCCAAAAATTAAAATTCTGTCATTAATTACTCATGTCGTTCCAAACTCGCAAGACTTTCGTTCATTTTCGAAACACAAATTAAGATCCTTTTGATGAAATCTGAGAGCTTTCTGTCCCTCCGTCGACACTTCAAAAAGTTAAGTTATAAAATGTTATAAACATTGATCAGCGAACATAAACGGCACTTGCTTTGACGCTCAAACGTGCTGCGTAACACAAGAATGTATATGTGAATAATAGCCTAAATTAAATCAGTTCACACAAATCAATTGTGTCGCTTCAGAAAATTTGTACTAAACTGCTCAATTCATATGGATTAGTTTTACAATCTCTTTATGAACTCTTTGAAGCGTCAAAGTGGTAGTTGTGTAGCTGTCAATGGAGGGACAGAAAGCTCTCAGATTTCATCAAAAAGATCTTCATTTGTGTTCTGAAGATGAAAGAAAGTCTTACGAGTTTGGAACGACATGAGGGCGAGTAATTAATGACAGAATATTTTTTAGGTGTACTAACCATAGATATCACATATAAAGGCTAGATGTCTCGTGCGCACTGCTGGCCAATGGAGGTCGACGTCCGCACGTGGCGGCCATCTTGCCACAGTGTGCTCGCTCACTCGTTTAATGGTGCATATACTTTTAAATAACCATAACTTGCTCAATTTTCTACCGATTTTCAAACGGTTTGGTTTGTTATAAATGTCAGAGATGTAGTTATGACACTACATACATACACTGCATACATATGAATAATTATAACATACATGTTCAAGCATTCGGAATTATAGCCACGTTAATAACGTTTGTAAGAAACCAAACCGTTTGTAAATCCGTCAATATTTCAGCGAGATATGAGGATTTGTGTGCATGCTGATCACTCACCTAATGCACAGCTTCACTGTGACAAGATGGCCGAACGGTGATGCCGGAAGTGACTGCGCCATAAGACATCTAGCGTTTATATATGATATCTATGGTACTAACCCTTTAATCTCAGTGAGACTTTTTTCAGTAAAATAAAGGTTAAATAATACACAATATATACTGTATGTATATATATATACACTGTATGTATATTATATATATATATATTATAATTATTTGTAATTATTTATAATTATTTGATCAAAATTATTGCTAGAGACAATTCAGTAGTCTCTGAATTTGGATAGGAACATGTCCTGTACCTTGCATGATGCACCTGTGTATCTACTCATGCTCCCTCTGTCCTCTTTGCAGTTTCTTCAGAGAAATGAAACGAGGAAGCATCAGTTGTACTGATGGGGTACTGAGAACAGAGGTGGACAGTAACAAAGTACATTTACTTGAGTACTGTACTTAAGTACGCTTTTTGAGTATCTGTACTTTACTTGAGTATTATCTTTTCTGGAAACTTTTTACTTTAACTTCACTACATTTGAAAGACAAATATCATACTTTTTACTCCACTACGTTTCTGTCAAGGTCCTTGAGTAGAAAGTAGTAACGTCAGTCAGGGGATGATTTTGGTTTGGAAATGAAAGTCGGGTTGACGTCAAAACCCGACGTCAGATTTACGTCAGAACCCGACGTCGGACAGACGTTGGATTTTGGTTGGAAATGAAAGTCGGGTTGACGTCAAAGCCAAAAAACTAAGACAAGGGCACTATTTGAGGGAACAGCCATTTGGGTGTCCGAAACCATTGTAGACGTTATTGAGTGCACTTATTCAATCTCATATTCAATCCCACTGGAACTGTGTTCTAATCTAGAAATAAATGTGATATTGATATGAGGGCAGGCATAGATTCAGAGGCATAAGGTACTGTAAGTAATACATTCAACAATGCAACAATAATAAAACAATGCATTGACATTTACTTTTTACTTTTGATACTTAAGTACTTTTAAAAACGAGTACTTCTGTACTTTTACTTAAGTAAGAATCGGTCTTTACAACTTTTACTTGTAACGGAGTAATATTTGACCAGTAGTATCTGTACTTTCACTCAAGTAAGAAAGTTGTGTACTTTGTCCACCTCTGACTGAGAAGCACCCCATATATTGATATCCATGGTAAAACACCTTTTAATTCCATGGAGCCTTTATTTCAAGAAGCAAATAGTGTAAAAGCAACACTACTAGGTGAAATAAAGGTGAAAAATGCTTTTAAAATAAAGCTTAACTTACTCCATAAAACTCCATCGCCATCGTGTTTTGGTGACTGGTGCCCATATATCTTTTGTTTTGCCGTGCACGCGCCTCTTGCTTCAGAGCGATAGGTGGCGCTATTTGTACCATTTGCGTGAATTGCGACCAACATTTCAGAAGAAGAAATCCAGGGATCCTATCAGTATTTACAAATTGAACAAGGAGCGCTCCTTGACGGACATTTTGGTAATTATTAAAACTATATGTTTTCTTTTCTCGCGTTAGAGCAATTCCAGAATGTCCTGTTATGGTCGGTTTATTAGTTATAGGTGTTGAAAAAACCAACAGTGCCAAAGTTAACCAAGCCATTTCGCGAAGTTACCACCGGTAACGTTAGTTATTTATCAGCGTGCGACACCTTTAATGCTCGTGTTTACATCTAAAAGAGAATACCTGACACATGTTATCATGTTGTGAAGATGCTCTTTTAGTTTCTGTGAAGAAGCTTTTGGCAAACTTCATGTTTAGCTTTGGGTTAGCTATGGGGCTAACTGTTGTCAGGAGGAGGGTGGGTACGGTCATGTTTTGATTTTTTTGTCATGTAAAAAAACTACATTGAAACATAAGACATAAGATATGTCGAGTCAGCTAGAACTGTTAAATTAAACCGTGATATTATCTACATTGATTTAAAACCGTTGTCTAGTAGTTAACATAAGCATTGTCTCGATCTTGTGTCAGTTTCTTAACCACCATCAAGTGAATCGTTTATAATAGAAGGTAATTTGGTTTCAAATATTTGTGTGAATGTGTACATTTTGTATTAAAATATTGTATGTTAGCATATGTGTACAGTGCTATAATTTAAAGGGTAAGTTCACTCAAAAAATAAAATGATCTCATAATTTACTCACCCTCAGGCCATCATAGATGTATAGCCTATGACTTTCTTCTTTCAGCCAAACACAATCAGAGTTATATTAAAACAAAATATCCTGGCTCTTCCAGGCTTTATAATGGGAGTCAATGGTACCTTTTTTTTTGAAGCCCCCAAAAAGTGCATCCATTCTTCATAAAAGTAATCCATACGACTCCAGTGGGTTAACAAAGGCCTTCTGAAGCAAAGCTGTGTGATTTATGTAAGAAAAATATTCATAATTATAACTATTTAAACTATAATCACTGGCTTCCGGAAACGGCCGTACATGAGTCGAGTTCTGGCGGAAGAGTCACCTCATACATTTATACATATTTAAAAATATATGTATTTAAGTTCAAACTAATTGTCACATTTTCAGACACTTAACTGCATGTTAATTGCAATTAAAAGTAATTGTATCATAGTTTAAATTTATATTAAATGCAGTTAGCTTTTTTTTTTGACCCACTCAAGTACATCTTTAAATGTAATCATTCATAATAATTACGTCTATTGTCTTTGCAATATGGTTACTATAAGTGTACTGACAAGCATTTATGGTAAACTGAAGTATACTTCAAAGTTATTTTATTTAAACTTGAATGCCATGTATTTAAATATATTTGTAATTACACGTGTAATGATTAAGTTGTAATTTAGTACATTCAAATGTATTTTAAAGTACTTTACATGTGCTTTAGTCAACAGATCAAAATAAGTGTACTTCTTTAAAGCACGACAATAGATTATTAAAACAATTATTTAAAATGTGCTTTAAAATAAAACTAGCGTATCTGCAAGTAATTTTTTTTTTTTAAGTTATACGCTCAAGATTTTGAGTACACTTCAAGTGCACATTGAATAAAATTAAGTGCACTTCTTTTTCACATGGGGCCCCTCTTGATTGCATGTCAAGGTCAGTATGGTTATAATACCACATTTAGGCTGTAAAACATATCAGCCTAATTGTACCAATAGAAAAGTAATATTGTCCAATACTGAGTTGATCACCAACACTTGCCTTCGAGTTTCTTAATTGTCCATTATTGTCCACAATCTGCTGCAAGTTATTTCGCCATGATGTTAAGAATAATCTCAATGTTATATAATAATAATATCAGCCATGTCATGTATTGTTGAAGTATAATGATTTTTTAGCTATTATTGTGTCAAAAAAGCAGATAAAAAAATCTCTGGATTCATTTCATTTGCTCAGTTTTTGAAAACAGTTGTTTATCACTACATCCATAATCAATCTTCATTAATTTCCCTTTTCATTTCTGACTGTGAATCTCAGATGACTGCTTGACTCCCTCTGCTGTCTGCAAAGGCTTTACGATGGATGTGTTAGATGGTGGTGCCAGTGAAAACACAAGTGGAGCCGAGACTGTAGGCGCGTCGAGCCTGTACGCGGCACTCGGCCTGTCATCAGAAGATGTGGATGCGCTTGCTCAGATTCCAGAGAGTGAAATCAGCGTTGAGACCCTCCCTTATCTGATTATGCAGCTCAAAGCGAAAAGAGCCCATAAAACATCATCTACCACAGACACTGACCACAGAGGCAAGTCACAGGACAAGCTGAATACACCCGAGAGATGCAGCAGTGACCGACGCAAAAGCCCCTTGTCTTCCATCTCAGCGAGGCGCTCTGGGAGCCACGGGAGCCATGAGCATGAGCATCACGGCAAAGGGGAGGGTAATAGGAAGGGCGAGAGGTACGCGGGAGGAAGAAAGGAGGACACAGGAAGATACAGGAAGTCATCCCGAGAAAGTCAAAGTGGGGATCACGTGGCTGCCGAGACAGAGTTCGGCGACACCCCGACGGTTTTCCCACACAACTGCTCTCTTTGCAATTGTAAGCTGAATTCCATAAAGGTAAGTCGCAAAAGTGATGTGCTCGTTAACGTATGTGAGTGCCACGATGAAGCAAAATAAATAAAAACATATAGAAAATATTGTAACATCACTCTACACGGTGTCCTCCATAAGGAATTTAGATTCACCCCACCTGTTTCCCACAATTAGATCTTACTCCTCTCATCTTTCTGTTTAATTGTGGAATCCTGCCAGTTTGATATCTTTTCCAAGGACAGTCAGCCCTTTCCCAGAGGCAAGATGCCTACAAAAGACATGTGTATTTCACGCCTCTTAATAATGGTTTGATATCTTCTTTGGCCAGTCACAGCCATCTGTTGTTTGATGGAAATCCCCTGACTTTACAGTCACTGCTCAGTGCGCCACAAGACTTTCTCAGACGCTTCTCACAGCTTCATAATACTGCTTCTACTGTTGTTTATTATATATTGAATAAAAATACTCTGACATTAATATATTGGGAAGTGGAGGAATGCGAAAATGCTGAACGTGTCCCAGACAAGACAAGACAAGAATGAAGCTATTAAGGATTTTACATACAGATTTTCATACTACACTCCATACTATTTTGCATGGGGATATTGTATCGATATTTTCAGGGAGTGAATTTCTGCTCGTGATTGCGAGTATCGTAGCGAAAAATAACTCTATAACGCCGTCTAGCGACCAAGTTATATGATGTTAATGGAAAATGTATGTATTTTCAATTAAAGCAACACTATAAATATGATTCAGCACATAATTACATTTCATAACTGAATACTGTCACCTTTGACTTTTTCATTAGGGTGTTAGTAAGGTTGCTCTTTGTAAAACTGCTTCAAACAATATTTAGTGTAAAAACTAATACATTGAATTGAGTGTGAAAACATTTTTATATGACAACTGTAATTTCTTTTAAAATACGAGGAAGGAAAATATTGACAGAGGAAGATAGATATGAAGGTGTGAAATGAACAGACTTTCATTTCACAGACATTTGCAGTTGAAAATGTATACATTTCACTATATCATAATATGTTATCACAATACTCAGCATATTGCAAAATGTTTAAAATCTCAATAATATTGTATTGGGGGCCTCTGCCGATTCCCACCCCTGAGATTTATTGTTTATGGCTATTTTAAGGCTTCAGATGTGACTTATCTATTCAGAATTTCAAGAAAGTTTTATTTTTTAGCTCCAGCTTTGAGTTTGCATCCAACAAGTTCAAATAAGAAGAGAAAATAATCAAATGAGATCAATCTTATTATACTAAAGTAATTGATTAGTAATTGAAATATGCAAAATTGGCATTACCAGATGGATAAATATACTCTTATGTACAATTTTGGTCATTCTGTTCACCTCTTGCAAAGTCAACCATAATAATATAAGCTTGTATTTGATTTGATATTTGTATTTATTTTTGACAACGTGTTTTACAACTGATTTGAAATGATCATAATCCATGATATCATAATCATTTCAAGTGCTCTGTTTTGTTTTTTTAACTTTCAGACATGGAATGAACATCTATTAGGATTCCGCCACAAATCGCATGAATCGCAGTCCTCTCCACGAAGTTCCCGCTCATTTCCCTCTAAAAGACCCTACAGCACTGACCCTGTCATGTGTAAGGAGTGTTGTATCTATATTTGATAATGTTGCTTCCACAAAGAAAAATTATGTTTGGTTTTTTTTGTGTGTGTAAATCATTGTCACGTTAAAATAATTAATAAGTGAATTAGTAATTGTTACATCTAGTGCTGTCAACGTTAACACGTCAGCAGATGCGATACATTTTTACCAGTTTAACACGTAAAAAATATTTAAAGCAATTAACACAGCATCCATTTTTTCTGTCATCCTTTGGATAGCATTACATTATATCAGGGGTCGGGAACCTTTTTTGACCAAAGTGCCATTTTTTCATTTTTGGTTAATGCATTTTTCCAAAAGAAATAATATAATATTATTATTAAAGACGTGCTTTTTTTCAATACAATTTCAACAGTAGTAATTATTAGGTCCATAGACAACTAAAAACAAACAAATATTCAGCAAACAATAAATAAGTTGCAACATGGAATTAATTGTGCAGGGCTTTCTGTGAGGTTGAGTAACCAACTGATGAGCATAAATCCTCTTCGTGTGCGTGAGTGAGAGAGAGAGAGAGAATGCACACAGTACTTACATCTACTGTGTTTACGTGAATACTCGACTTGGCATTTTGATATATTTCTGTGTTTATTTGGCTGTTTAGGCGCGCAACCGAAGACGGTTTTACTTTAGCGCTCCTCCTCTCCATCTCTGCTCATAGCAGACTAACAGTTTAAAGGGAGTGGTTTAGTGTTTTCAATCCAAGCCGTCAAACTGACGTCATCAGAGAAGGAACGCCATTCCAGACCGGAAGTAACTTTTAAGATTTTGATTAAAGATTACCACGACACACAAATTGTTTCTGTGTATTAACTTGCATGGATTAATTGTTCACCACAAGACTAGTAATATGCGCTAACAAAGTAAATAGGGTCAATTTTGATTTCATGATGACTTTAATGTTAATCAAAGAACAAAGGTAACAGAGAAAATTACTCGCTGCTCTTGACTGAATAGCTTTTTGAATTGACTTTTGTAGCTTTAATAAGGATAAATCTATATTTCATTTATAATTTACGCAGTGAAGACTGTTTGATAACTTTATTCAATTTCTGTATATTTCCTACCTGTTAGACTGTTTAAATATGACATTTATTATGGGTTTATGTGAGGATTGTTTTAAGTTCACTTAAATTAAAAGTTGATATATTTTTGAAGCCTAATAAATGTAAAAAAAAAAAAATACAGCTTTCAATTACTCTGTAATGTCGAATGGCTATAATTAATGTTTAAAATTAGGGGAAAAAATAATTTTCATCGAGACATCAGTATCTGTATTAGTATCAGTGATACTGGCTTTCATTCATAAAAAGATGACATTAAACAAGTATTTAAAATATACTGTCTTAATGCTGTTTTTACATTAATTTGGAGATTAACTGTGAAATTATTACATTAAAAAAAAAAATAAAAACGTTAGTGTTTTTAAACGCGATTAATCGTGATTAATCACAGAAAAAATGTGTGATTAATCTAGTTCATTTTTTTTAATCGATTGACAGCACTAGTTTCATCACTTAAAGTTAAAATTTCATCACATCTGTTAAAATGCTCTCATGATTGTGACATAAGCTAAAACCTATTGGCTTATTTAAAAAAAGCCAAGCTCTTCAGTATCTCACTCCCCAACTTCCTGTTTCAATAGGAAATACATCATCACATGAAAGAAAACAGGCTCATCAAGCCATTTCATTGGGTCTTTAAATTTTAATGAAAGACATGTTATTCACTTTAATACTTACATAGGTACTGTATACAATTTATAATAGCAAATATGTGATAATAAATAGATTTTTCTCTTTAAGGGGATCAGTTCATGTCCACCACATCAGACCGGCTATACCCTCCTAAGGTAAATTTATTGATGTGGTACTGTTTTATGTTAATTTCCATTATTTGTGCTGTCAAATCAATATTTGTCTTGTGGCTATATTATCCTCAGCCCAATACAAGAGTGGTCGTTGCCAAGTTTTCTATGGGCGCTGTGACAGTGGAGGAGCTTTTAGTGCTTGGCAAACCATTCGGCACAATTGTGAAGCACCTAGTGTTCCCAGCAAAGGTAATAACACACCAGAAAGACATTTAGGTTCATACACAATGATTAACCATTTAGTAATTTCATATAACTTGGTGTCAAAGACTCCATGACAACTTGCAAGCAACATTGTTTGCCTCACTATTGCTTTATCGTATTGTGATTAAGCATTAGACATGTTTACTGTGTCCTGTAATATTACGAAGGCCTGTTCACACCAAGGATGATAACTATAACGATAAAGTTCTAAAAATCATCCACACCACACCTATAATGATAACAGCACAGAGAAACGATATCGTTGGGATCACTTTCAGAACGATTTTTTCCCGTTGATGAACAATAAAAACATTGACAGCCAATCAGAATCCATCCTGCTTTAAAGAGCTCGAGCATTTAAAGCGACAGACGACAAAACTGCAGCATGCGTTTAGAATAAACAGCATTATTTTGGTGTGGACGCTAATCGATCTTCTTTATATATTATTGTTCATTGTGTGAACGGGTCTTAACTCTTTCTATAATCTTTATTTTTTTAACACAATTTTATTACAGTGATTTTTTTTTAGCATTAGTCAGTTCTCACCACAGTTTTGAGAAATGCTACAATAGTGGGCGTGGTTAGCCGCGGAGTGGAGCGGGAAGAGGGCAGACAGCAATATGGCTTCGTATTCAGATGTTTTATTTTGCTCTCATTGAGTTAAAGCATCAAAGCTTCCCACAAATGCACGCTGCAATTTACTATTACACGCAACACAATATACATTAAACATGGTTTTGTAAGTTGACCGTAAAATTACATAAATGCATACGTACATGCTATATGAACACGCTGTTGCATCTTTAATAACTTTTGAGGCATATTTTGCAGTACCTACAGAACTAGAAAATGTCACATCTGTGATGTTGACACGAAGACTAATTTAAAGCTGCCGTCGGCAACATTTTTTTGATCATATTCAGTAAAATCGACACTATAATCCGACAGAACAACATAAATAAGGTGGTTTTAGACAAAAACCCGAGCTTCTAACTCCACCTGGAGCCTGTTATTTGTTCAATAATGTTGTTCAATTTGATCATCGGGTCCAATCAGCGCAGGGGGGTGTGTTCACAGAAAATCTGGTGCACACGCACTGACGAGCACGACCTCGATGGGAGGGTGCTCGCTGGTAGTGGGGGAGGGGCATGAGAGTTGTAAACATTCAAAATTTTGGCTAAGTCGATCCAATCTGCCAGACTTACCGACTGCAGCTTTAAGCCCGGAAGATGAAAAAAAAACCCGAAAAATTAACTACAGTAGTCAACATTTAAAGTGGATCAAAAAAGTTCATCAAAGTTGTCCTAAGACAAGAACGGGTATTGTTCAAAATTCATGCATAACTTTGATGAAAGGTTTTGATCCACTTCAAATGTTGACTACTGTATTTTTCTCCTACACTTAAAACTAACATATGGTAACATTGTCCTCTATAATTTTCAACACCCATAACTCTGTTAAAATTTAGTGTAGGGTTTCAGACCTTTTTAAAGGGTAACTCTCGGCAAAATGCAACCTAGGGTCTTTTTGTTAATCTACCCGAGGCGAACTTTCGTGTAAAAGCATAATTAGAATGGAAACGCCACTTTTAAGTTTGACCGTATTTTCGTTTTCGGTCAAATTGCCTTTTGAATGGGAGTGCTTGGGGCACTTCTATGATAGCATCAAAATCACTGTTTTTAAAACATTCAGAAGGCTCGAGACAACATGAAACTTTGCTCTCAGTATCACCAGGGGCTCTACACATGAACTCCAGCACTGAGAACATTGTTTGTGTACACAGAGTTTACTAAAAAGAAAGATTTTGATCAACTCACTGTAGCTTTGTTGTTTCCGTCCGCCGGCATTTTGACAGTCAAAATAGTCGATCTCCAAATGCAAAGTAACAGGGAGGAGAGTAAAGATGGAAAGCTCCTAAAGCTTAGCTCCATATAAATTCATGGATAATTTGTTGTTTTGTCGTTAGTGAAAATCAATATTGACCTTGTATTTGAAAAAGGATCCTCATATAAGAAACAATACTAAAATTCAGAGTCAGTTCATTCACATTCGGAGATCGACTATTTTTGACTGTCAGACACAGCTACAGTGAGTTGTTCAAAACTCTCTCAATTGAGAAGCAAATGTTCTCAATGCTGGAGTTCATGTGTAGAGCCCCTGGTGATGTTGTATCGAGCCTTAGTGTTTTAAAAATAGTAATTTTTGATGCTATCATGGTCGTGCCCCTAGCACTTCCATTCAAAAGGCAATTTGATACTTAAAAGTGGCGTTTCCATTCTAATTATGCTTTTAAACGAATGTTGGCCTCGGGTAGATTAACAAAAAGACCCTAGGTTGCATTTTGGTGAGTTACGCTTTAAAGGTTAGTTTATCAAAATTTAAATATTGTCATATTGTTCTGAATCTGCATATTGTGTTCCAGAAATCAGTCACTCTCATACGCACATGTGAATACAGGTCTGCAATAATATTGTTTGCTGGTCAACAGGGTTTTTTGGAGTTTAGTTCTCACAAGGAAGCTCAGAATATGGTCAGCCACTTCAAGTTGAAACCAGCCTTCATCAAGGAGAACCGAGTCATCCTCTACTTGTCACCGACAGTGGAAGGCATTCATGTGAGTAGGAAGCCCACAAATCACATCCTATATGCTTAGTTTCACAATGTTTAAAAGTCTATCCATTTATCATGGATTTCCTATACATATTTCTGATTTGCAGTCACCACCCAAGTTTGATGAGCCTTCACAAAAACGAACAAAACGTTCGAATGCACCTTCTGTGGTTTGTTTTTCGCGTTTGCCACCTGGCGAGGGCATTGAGGATGAAGTACTAGAGCTTGCAGGCATGTTTGGGGAGGTGTGGCAGTCAAAGTTCACAGACTGTAAGGTAAGGTTACCATCCTGAAGAACTTGTGATGATGTCAGCTGATGGATTGAAACTTAAGAGACTGACCTGTGATGAGCGTTGAGATCTCTGTGAGATATATATTTTGCATATATATTGACCCATCACAGATAGATTATACTCTCATATTGAGTCAATACATTTTCAAAAGTGTTAAAAACGTTTAATTGGTTTCATGTGCTCATTTTGTCAGCCTTTATACAAACTCATCACGGTTGTTCATTTTGTTGTTGTGTGTCTATGTGTGTTCAGGCTTTGATAGAGATGGTTGACTGGCGTGATGCCGACATCATGGTGAAGTATTACTACAGTAACCCACTGAGGATTCAAGGCAAAAGTGTCAAAGTAGCCATGTCCCACATCACCAGCCTGCGGTAAGAGACTTCTGATATCCCGAGCCTGAATTTTCCTTCCTAATTTCAAGAAGACATTACATTCCAGAAAGGAAAAATAAAGAAATATCAAATATATCAGTGACTGATCACCACAACAAGCTTCTAAACCATAGACTGTAAAAAAAGATGGACGACGCCCCTTCGCTCTCTTCCATTGATGAGAACTGAAGCCGCCAGAGTCCCGATATGGCGCTGACATATTGGAACTTGAGTCTGCGCAGTAGCGATCTCGGGACCAGACCTGCGCAGTAGTGACCAGGAAGTAAAGCCGCGAAATCAACGCTCCGCCCTCACTCTCGCAGAATGCACCCAGGGAGAGTGGATTCTGCACACTTTTTTAAAAATTGATTGCAGTACGTCAAGAGGCTTGTTAAAATAAAGTAAATACAATTTCCTCAGTCCTCCGAAGATCCCGAAAAAATGTCCGTTGGTGCTTCAGTGACTACTTCGCTCAGAGAACCTGTCAATCACAGCTTTCAGTCATGACGTTACACCACCGCATCACGTAACTAACTAAAAAACAACTTATTTTTGAAACAGACACTTGAACTAACATCAGCGTGATAAAAAGGACAGCAAATGAAAGAAACCACCTTTGGAAAAAAGATATTTGAAGTGTAATTTAATTGTTTAGTTGGTCTCACGTCCTGTTGAATAACATGGGGAGGCGGGGCTTATGACCTATACTAGGACCAGCCACCGGGGGGCGATCGAGACGTTTTGGCTTCACTTTTCAGGGCTTGTGCGGCACGCTTGTTCTAAACGCACAAACGGAAAACCTTATCTCTGCACAGCTGCAATTTAGACAGTATCTAGACAAATCTCATGACCAGGAGAGCAAAAAAGGACATGGTCTTCGTTGTTCCCTTTTGGCTTTATGTTTTTAATTTTGACAAGTGTCTCTCTCGATCCATTATGTTTTTATTTGCGTCATTAACATCAAGCGTGCTGTATTTTGAAGTGACAGGAGAGAGAGAGTTCACATTCATTTATCACGTTCTATAATTTACAGATTTTTTTTTTATTACACTCTAGTTAAATGTGTTTGTGTGTGAGATACAAATAAATAAATAAAAAACTAATTGCAAACTCGTGAGCATCCTGATGGGCCCTAATGTTTGCCGTACCTGCACCCCCATAACGGCACCTATATCCGTCCTTCACAGCCTCATTTTCATCCACATCAAATTACATATAGCTTTTCATTTCACGTCATGAACATAGACGGGGTAGCTGGCATGGCGTTTAACTATAAACAAACAAACATATAGCTTTTACTCTGATTAAAGTCCATTACTTCCTACAAAGCAACTCTTCACATTTTTTTATTTAAAATAAAAATTTTGACCAACACTAAAATCGTGATACATAGTTGTTTAGTAGACACGTTACTTTAAATCTATAACGCATTTATAATGACAAACTTTTCCTTTAAATCAAATGTCTAAATGTAGTTGCATTAAAAATTATGACATTTCAAAATTAACATACTGTCCTAAATCATTTCAGAAACAAAATACTTTTCAAATTTAACCAGTGTTTTTAATAAAGAAATGAATACAATTCTTTATATAATTCTCAGTCAGTTAAATAATGAAATACCTAATTAAATAAAAAAACATTTTATGGTTGTTTTTCATTTATAAATTTTATTTATAGCATGCTAGTTATCACTCACCAAATCTTAAAATAAAAAATATATTTTGTAAAGATAGTGTAAGCACCTAAGCATAAACCTTCAGAACAAAAGGTTTTATATGCATTCATAAACATGCATTCAGTTTGTGCAAATATTTGACTGTTTAATGTTTAGGTCCTGTGGGCACACTTTTAAAACTGTATTTTAACATTTAATTATGTTGCAGTGACTCATTGTAAGTACCTTACTGTAAACAAGAATTAAAAAAAATATATATTATTCATGCATGATTCATATTCATACCTAAACCTGTAAATGAGTTTCACATGAAACAAAATGTGGCGACCTAGTAGATTTATTTCAGGTGATGTATGTTGTGGGAAATTAAGGAAAATAAGTGAATCATGCCTCCACAGCTGTGATAATCACAGAAGCTGTCAGTAGAGATTATTTTAAAAATGTCCTTAATTGAAAACCTTTTTTTTTTTTTTCTCAGAGAAAACAGTACTGAGCCTCCGTCCAGAAAATTAGACTCAAGCAAACACAGCAGACAACGAGACGAGTCCACGTCTAGCAACAAGGACAAAAGCGACAGCTCTAACCAGGAAGCTACAGAGAAAGAAAACCAGTCAGTTGAAAGTGAAGACAAGGTGCTCGATAATGAGGAGGGAATTCAGCTTGAGGATGAATCTGGGCTGCTTGATGAGGGGACAGATGACACTGCGGTTAACACCGAGGAGGAGGAAAAAAAGGGAGAGGAGGAAAGGTTGGAAGAGGAGGGGGCTACTACTGCTGACGAGGAGAACAGAGAGAGAGATTCACAGCAGAATCAAGACGAACCGGTTAGTTTGACACTGTACCACATGAAATTTGCATGTTAAAATATGCTATTAAAATAGCAGTAAGTAAGTATAAGCACTGTTCCACAATGATGATCTCAGTAAAGATGCTGAAAATTCAGCTTTGCAATTTGATTTAAAATGTATTCCGATCGGAAAAAAATATTAATATTTCACACTATTAGTTTTAATGTATTTGTCATCCAATAAATGAAGCCTTGCCCCAAACATGAACGGTACTGTAAAATGCATGTTTGCTCTCTTAGGGCCAGATTTACTAAACAGGGCAAATTAGCATGTTCAACACGCAACACGAAATTCCAACACAGACGCAGCCGGATCATTTCCATAATGACCAACGCAATCCACCGAGAGCAGTTCAAATTAGCGTCAGGTTTAAGACATGCTTTTTTTGGCCGGTAAATAATGGCGAAAATACCAGTAAATTGACTTGTGCAAACCTTAGTAAATCACCTTGCGTGATTCTTTTAAAAACTCTCCTCCGATAAATTTTGTGTCTGAAAAGAAAACTCCTATAAATGCATATGCAATAAGTTCAGCAGCAAAAAGATTGTTCACGCCTTTTCTGCGCTAATTTTTCACTGTGTGTCTTTAGTAAATCCAGACAGTAGTTTTTAACGCCAAAAGAGGGTTTGCGCTGGAGCGAGCTGTTAGTAAATCTGGCTGTTAAAGTTGCACATTAACAGGTTGCTATTAACAACTCAAATTAGACCTTTCAGTTGGCTTATACAAAAAAATAAAAAAAAGCATCATAACAAAAAATAAACAGCTTTGGCGTTAAGCGGCAGCAGTTAAGAAACTACATACAGGCCACTATGTGTCAGTATAAAGACTAAATGGGACAAAAAGTGCACAGTTCACCTTTAAGAAAATTTTCAATTTTGTGCACCTGAGGAATACTGTAAATAATGACTGTAATGTGTAACTGTCTTCACAAGTGTGAACAATTCTTCTCCTATGTTTTTTGGTGTAGAACTTTCACACTGACACTGAAATTTACTTCAATTTATCTGGATTCGGTCAGATTTACTGAATAGAAAAGTGCTGTTTGCGTACCTGCATCAACTCTGACATTCCTCTCCTGCCAAATATTTCCAGTATTTTGTTGATTCATAAAAGATTGTGTTGATTAATATGTTGAAAAAGTACATTTTCACTGTATTTTTTGCTGTGCTATTTATGTGTAGCTTAAATTGGTTTGGCATGAAACTCTACTTGCAGCTACACCTCTGCTATGGAGAGCTGTGCTGTTCACACAGGGGATGTGAATGACGTGACTGTAACATGGGTGTCAAATCAAATGCATGTGTGGTGTGAAAGATTTTAGTAAACGTGAAAAAAACAAAATATGCTTAAACAAGAACAACATGAACATTCATTTTGATGCAGTGTGACTAAAAGCACTTTTATATGTCTTATTTCTCCAGGATGATGCAGAATTTCCAGAGAACATGGAGGATTTTGTTACATTGGATGAGCTGGACAACACTGCAGGGGGTGATTCAGCTTTAGGTAAGTACAATTCAAACAGCTCCTGATATCTATTTAAATGACTCAAAGGTGTCAAATCATAAGTTAAAATGTTAGTTTATTGCACCAAAAACAATAATTCCAATCATATGTTTTCATGGCCATTTTCTACTCTCTCTTTGACCCTTAGAATTAAATGTGCTATTCTCAACATCACAAAAGCAGACATTTTAGATCCAACAGTTTTTGCAGCTTAGTTTCGATAAATTACTTTTTTAGACTAGGAAAGAGTTTTTACAGTAAAGTCGTAATGAAATGAAAGTAGCAACAGATCTTTTCTTCTGTATTGTGATGAACGTCTGAGTGAAATGGATTATTGAAAAAGAAAAGATTTGGAGTGGGGACTAATATATTGATTGTTATTTGGATGGAGGAAGATCTACTCTAAAAAGACTAAATGATTGGAGAAGTCAGGAAACGTCAGCAGGGAGAAGTCTGTCATTTCACCGGAAGACCAAGTTTTAACATTTGATTAAATATTACTAGGAAATTTAAAAAAATGAAACGTATGCATGGATGTTCACAACAAGATCACTAACATGCATTTAACAAATAGTGACTTTTCATTTCATGTCAACTTTTAATTCAAATGATCATGGAAAATTCTTCATGATATGATCTCTTTAATATTTAGAGTTCTCCCACAATGTGCTTTTTATCTATGACAGTAACACTTTTGCCCATTTATTTCAGAATCCTCTGTGTCACAGGTAAGCATCACATCTCTCATTTTACTGACTTTACTTGTTGGATGTTTTTTAACATAAACATACTGTATAAATGTGACCCTGGATCACAAAACCGGTCACAAGTCGCACGGGTATATTTGTGGCAATAGCCAACAATACATTGTATGGGGCAAAATTATCGTTTTTCTTTTATGCCAAAAATCATTAGGATATTAAGTAAAGATCTTGTTCCATGGAGATATTTTGTAAATTTCCTACCGTAAATATATAAAACATTTATTTTTGTGAGTGAATGCAGCACAATCACGAACATAAATGCACAACTTTAAAGGAGATGTTTTGATTTTTTTGTCCTATCCTAACAAACTTATTTATCCTTATCCTTATTTATTCAGCTTTCAGATGATGTATAAATCTCAGTTTTAAAAAAATGACCCATGTGACTGGTTTTGTGGTCCAGGGTCACATATTTCCAGTTCAACAGTTATTCAGTTTTTCTGCACACACTCACAGGATGGTAAAGTAGTGGTGGTTTGGCCCGTGAAGAAAACACGTGACTTGATGAAGGATCTTTGCAATCTGGCCGCACCCTTTGGCAGTATGGTGAAACATAATTTGTCCATGTTCAATCAAGAGGTCAGTGTTTCGTGTTTGCGTTTGGTTGGGTACAAATATTAATTTTCCTTTAAATACAATCTTTATTTGAACGGAAAAAAACAAGTTTTCCAGAAATTCGTATATTTTCAGTGGATGGTTGAAACATTTTGTATTTACAGTTAAGTATAATATTATCACAGTGTATTAAATAACCATTATATGTTGAACAGTACTGTTTTTCATTATTTTTAATAAGACAGTAGTACACAGGACTCTATTCTTAGTGTGTGAAAACATAACTAAACCTAACGTTTGTGTGTGAGTTTTCTTACTTGTATAACACTTTAGGAAAGGTTGAAAATTTTAACATTAGTTTCCCTTTCTATGTTTATTAACCTTGATTAATTATTTAAAAAATGTTACTTTCTACATGTACTGCATTTTAAAAAAGCACTTTTTAACATTACAAGTTAAAAACAAAGGATAAGTTTGCATTAGGAAATGAGCTACAAAAAAAGCTACAAAAAATAATGAATTAAAATAGCTAACATGAAATACAATTAAAGCCAGAGGCCTTGTGATTTGCACAACAGCTGTGGTTAGTACTCTCAATAGTTATTGTCTATTTACCATGCTACCACATATGATTTCCGTTTTACTAATCAGTTATGACACAATTTTCAAGTTTTGCCTTTAGACGTCATGTGTGTGTGTGTTCTTGTAGGCTATGATTGAACTGGAAACAGTTGAAAAAGCCCAAGAAATGGTGCAGTTCTACAAAGATCACAAGGCAAGGATGTGTGGCAGACCGGTGTCTATTTCCATATGCCGTACCATGAAAACAATAGAGGTATGGTGTTATGAAAACATACTAGACAGAAAAACATCCAGTTTATTAGTGATCACATTGTTTCAGTCAATATAGTGGTAATGGCACTGCTTCCTTTAAGACTTGGTTCACTACAATAAAAGAGAAAAACAATTCTGTTGTTTACTCTCCCTCATGTGCTCTAAAAATTATATGATTTATTTTCTCCATAGAACTCAAGAATGTTAAAGTCCCCCTGTGCTGAAAATCTAGCTTTTCGTGTTGTTTATATGTCTATGTGGTGTTTTTAATGTGCTTTAAGACAAACCATGTTCAAATTCAAGTCGACACCATTGCTGAGTATTTTCTCCTTAAATCTGCAGTTGAACCAAAGACAGTCTAAAAAACGCGGTTTAAAATCGCTGGTGTTTCTGACGTCACAAACTACCTTGTAACCAATCAGGTCAACGTGTGATCGTCAACGAGTGAATCTCTGAGCTGGTGTGAGTGAGTGGAGGTGGGGCTAATTTGCATATTCATAGAACTAAATGCATATTCATAGTATATATTCATATACTAAATGAGGCACGGGTGTAGAGTTACATTCAACTATTTTAAGGCTTGAAGATATTATTTTATTTTTTCAAGGAAAAGGCGTTTAAGTATGTAATTTTAAGTGATCAATGATGAGTTTTAAGGGATACAATTATTGACTACAGGGGGACTTTTAGATTGCAGTTATACACATTCACAAGAAAAACTGAAAAATGGAGGATAACAGTATGATAAATACAAAGATGTAAATAAGAACAGTCAGTGTATAGATAAATCGCTTGCTGCATCCAACCTGTAGCCCGCCGGTGAAACAAAGAGAAGCAAAACACGTACCAGGAGTCGCAAAAATAACTAATGTGGTCAAAATTATAACGTTTATTTTTTTTCCGTTGTTTAATGTGAAATACACTACACAGCATGTTACAGGCCGGTGGTCAAATACATTCAGAACAAGATGGCTACACAACGGATGACACTCCTTTAATCAGTGAGGTGGAGAAAATAAAAGGTCACAGTTCACCAAACTTGAACTTTGGAAAGCGTGAAAGCGAAACTTCTTCGCATTTGCTTGCGTTTCTGGGCTCCGCCGTTTGTATGTGTAGGAATGGAACGAAAAGTGTAGTTTGACCGTCCCTTTAGGCTGCAACATTACAAAATGTAAAAAAGGAAGGGGTCTGAATGCACTCTATGTTGGCTGTAGGAAACTGTGGGCAGTGCTGTATTCATCTGCCACATGCAGCACTGATCCAAAGTATGTGCAGAGTATACAGTAGAAAGTTTGTGTGCACAGCGGCTGAAAAGGAAGTTAACTTCCTGAGGAGAGAATATATGAACAACAGCAGATTTATTGAATTTACAACAGCCTAATTTTTGAATTTGCATCTGACAAAAGAGAACCATCATCATTTTGTTTGTTGCTTTTTTATTTAATGGCTTTACCCTTAAAATCTGATGCACGTGTATTTTTTGTGAACTTATAGTACTTGGAATAACATGAGGGTGAGTAAATAATGACAACGTTTTCATTCATTCTGTGAACTGTTCCTTTGCTTATATTAATGACTGTAAAAAAACAGTCATGTTTTTTTTGTTGGCCAACCCAGAATTTTGCATCACCCCCAATAGGATTGTTTGCATTGGCTTTCGGATTATTGCCGATAAACAGTTCTTTGACTAACAAAAGTTTATGATTCTTACCCGTTTTGTCCATCATGATAATCTTTATAAACGAACACAACGTTCATGAATTTTGAAGTGTAAATATAATTGGCGGAAGTCGAAAGCTAAATATAGGCTATAAACAAACTACGCCACGGTCACATGACTTCAACGTCACCAGCATTTAGTTTGCAAAAGCGTGATTATAAACACAACGAGGCTGTGAAAGCGACTAGTGAGTAGATGAGTTTATCCGTTCAGTTTTCAAGACACGTAAAAGCTTTAAAAAAAATCACAAGGGAGTTTTACTGATTATGCCGTAGAATAAAATGTGAAAGTGTCTTGAGCTTGTGTTCAAGCTGACCTTAATCCAGGCATTTAACCAAAAAAAACATTTAAAGACTTTGAGACTTGAAAATCACGTTTCCAGGTTTTGGCCAACAAAAATGTCACCCCTGCAGCACTGAATCAAACTAAAATGATTGTTGTGGTTTCTTAATCCCTCATTCCCCTTTTAGAGCCCTAGTGGGAGATCCATTTTCATCAGCGGTCTTCCCAACCAGAGATTTCAGCATAAATACACAAAGGAATCCCTTTTAAATCTGGTTAAGCCCTTTGGAAAACTGACGGCCTACTCTCTATCCTACTCTCAAGCAACGGTACGTATACACACATTTTCCCCTCATCACAATCTATGATGATCAGCATAGAGTAGTTTTTTTTAAGACATTGCGATTTATTTTTCCTGAGCCGCCCCTTTCTTGTTCCTTCTCAGTGTTACATGCAATTGGACAGTGTCAAGGCAGCTGAACTAATGGTTGCGCAGTACAGTCGGCGGCCTTGCAAATTTTGGGGGTCTGTGCTGAAGATAGCCATGAGCAGGAAAGGAGACTCTCTGATTCGTTGGTAGGTGAATGTGTCTCAGTCATTTCAATGCAACTCTGAAATCATGTTCTCATTAACCGTCTCTGAATAAAGTGGATGCACAAATGACACAATACATTTTCATCCTTGTATTTGCAGTAGAATGGACTAGTACAGGCATTAGCAGGAATGTACTGTTGGCCTCAATATTTGAGCACACTTTAAAATGTTATTGTTGCAATAGATATCAAAATATCAGAGCAAGTGGAATCTGCAAAGAAATCATGCTTTCTTCATAAATACCACTTTTCTATAGTTCAGCACATTACATGTCCAGATATATATATCTTTTTTTTCTTTTTTTTTTACAAAATACTTTTTTTGGTACATTTAGGGTGTGTTCACACCTGTAGTTCAGTTTTCTTAGTTCATTTGGTCTGGACTGAAAAAAATAAATAAATGTCCTGGTCCACTTAGCGTTCACACTGGCATTTTAACACCAAATCTAAAGGCACAGGGAGGGATATGTTCACAACCTGCTTTTATTTTGTATATTTCGAGAGGAACTTACAGAACATCCAAAACAATGCTGTGTCCTTGGGTAAATGGTATTTTGACCAGCTGAGAACTTGTGAAGAGCTCAAAAAATGTGTAAAGGAGTCAAAACAGCAGCAGGAATCCCTCCGGCAACATCGCGATTCGCGACTGTGATGAGAAAAAACAGGCATGCTTGAGCTTGCACATCTTGTGACATCATGTCCTGTTTTTGGTTCGTTTACATGTCTTTGGTCCGTGTTTGTGTTCATATTTCATTAGAACCGCACCAGAGTTGGTTTGAAAGTGGAGCGAGACTCATCTTTTCAGCGTCTCGGTCCACTTGTTTTCTGCACCAGGGTCCAGATGGCAGCGTTCACACTTATTCAGATGAAGCGCACTAACAGAGCAATCGCACCAGGGTTCGTTTTAATCCAACCAAACATGCCAAGTGTGAACACACCCTTAGTTTGAAATGTTTGCTTGTGCTGTTTTTTTTTTAATAAAAGGCACTGACATTAAGTGACTTACTAAGTGGCATCCGTAGTTAGACAACAGCAACAGTCAGATAAGTGGGGGGAAATATACCATGTTTCATGTAACTTGTGACAACCATTGTGAAAGTAACAGAAATAATTTTCTGTGTCTTCATTTTGTTTGCTCTATTATTACAGGAGATACACTTTAGAGCAAGAAACTGAGGAGAAAGAGTTAAAAAAGGAGGAAAAACTAATTAAACCAAACTCTGAAAGAACAGGAAATGACCAGGAAATCAAGAGTGACGCAAAGGAGGTGAACATCACACATGTTGGACACATTTGACAAAATCTATTCTCATGATCTTAGAAACGGCTTAGAATCAATGATTGATTGATTGATTGATTGATTGATTGATTGATTGATTGATTGATTGATTGATTGTCCACCCATTTGATCATTTTCCTTTTGGCTTCTCATAAAAGTTCTGATCTAAAGTGTCATGCATACATGCAGAACTAAACTTTTGATTTACATTTTCAAACGAATTGAAAGGAAAGGAAAAGCAGCCAAGTGTCAGGCTTATATGGTATCAATACTGGTTAAAAAGAGAAATTACGTTTTTGCAGAACCAGCAAAGTTCTTTACCGGATTGTGAAGGTGTTGGTGGGGATTCAGTTTGTGAAGGAAAAGGTTCGGAAGAGGTTGATCAACAGGACAAAACCCCTTTGAGCCCTGATCAATCTGACCACATTGTGGGTAAGTCCATCACACACTTGATCAGTACCTTATTATAACCTCTGGATCTTCATTTAAAACAGTGTATTTATAGTTTAGTCTTTCTAATGGTTTAATATGTTTATGCCAACGGATTGTGATTTAGTGTGTAAGCAATTGAGGGAAAACTGTAAATCCTGAACACTTCTCCGCCTTATTTCAGGTGTGAACTACGTCATCCCAGTAACTGGTTTCTTCTGCAAGCTGTGTAACATATTCTACACCGATGAGAGCAAAGCAAAATCCGAGCACTGCCGCAGCCTGGAGCATCACAACAACTTCAAGGTGCCTGTAATAGAGTTACAGTAGAGATTATAAAACGGGCTGTGAAAGGGCTTTTCTTCTCCACCTGTTTTTTGTGACTCTGCTGCTCCAATGAGCATTTCTTATCCAATGGTCACACCTTTTTTTGCAATTTCTATAGTTTTGCATCCTCCTCATGGGCATTCAATAACTTTTTACTTTTCAGTGCGAGTTAAATCTCTCTTTTTGACCCATTTTACCTGTAAAAGAAAACCTGCTTAATTATGCACTTCTAAATATGAGGCATTTTTCATGATCAGAATATCGACTTGACATATAATTATGCATGCATGCATGTGTGTATATATATATGGGGTATATATATGGGGTATATACTGTATATGGGGTATATATATTAAGGGTCTACCGGAGAACTGCACCGTTCTCCACACACGGTTCGGCACGCACTTGCACCGTGATTCATCTCAAAACTGACGACGCATACACATCTATAATATGGTTTACGGCTGCACGATATTGAAGAAAAATGCGATACAATAATGCTTTAAGTGTGTAAAAAAACTTAAATGATCTTAAAAATATATTTCAAATTATAGAACCTGTGTTTCACATTCTTTTTGTGATGAGAAAATGTCCCTACAGCTTCTGAAAGTGAACATCAGTGTTTTACTGTGGTGTAAGAAGTGTTATTTTAACATCAGTGTAAACCACGGAGTTCAGGGGTTCAGGTTATCCTACATTAGGTTTATTTAACAACAGAAACTGAATAATCAAATGTAAAAATAAAACGCTGCTCAGTTTTCACTGTATGAATGAAATATATCCTGATTCTTATTAAAGCTACAAACGTTATTCAGCCAAGAGCAGTGAGTGATTTTCTCTGTCTTTAGTTCATGACCCCAGTTATTGCAAGCCGTTGTGATATGCATATCGCGATATATACATTTGCGATATTTCAATAATTTCTGTATATTTTGCAGCCCTAATATGGTTTGTTGAAAATAACGCGTAAAACATTCTGGCTTCCCCTAAACTTTGTTCAATGCAAGTGCGTTTGCTTTAATATGACCAGTCGTTTACGCCGTCATCTCCCGGGTGTTGATAGGCGAGACCTGAACAGCACATGTTGCTCTCTGTGTTTTAAATTGAGTTCTCTTTCAAGTCTTGCGCTTAAACAGACAAATTCACACAAAAAATAAATTGTCAATATGCGCGTCTTGGTGAGTATCCTATAGCAGACATAGTTGGTTATGTCTCAAGTGGAGGTAAACAGTCGAGAAAGACAAGGCATATGAACAGTATCAGTGTATTATGTCTTAAAGTGACTGCAGCCTAATATTCCGGCTGTCTGTGTTTTTAATGTTAATCACATGACAAAAAACAGGGAAATCATTCACTGCTCTTGACTGAATAGCTTTTGTAACTTTAATAATGATAAATCTTTTATACATTGAAGATTATATGCAATCTTGTTTTACACTTGATCACTTTATTCAGTTTCTATACCTGAAAACTACTGTTAGATACCTGAAAAGCACTGTTTATTTTATTAGTGTCTTTGCTCTATTGTAATAATTTGTGCTGTTGCTTGTAGTTTTGATTATTTGTTCTTTATTTTTATATTTTTATATTTTTTGCATAGCATATACCGAACCGTACCGAAACTTGTGACCGTAAAATAGTGATTTAAACACCGAATCGTGATTAATCTGAACCATTACACCTCTAATAATATACAGTTTGCTCTACCTCGGAAATTACTTTCCCAAGTGAAACACCATTTAATAGCCATTTTTCCTTTTTCACTCTGTAATACATCAGATTATAGAAGTAAGATGGGTTTCACGTTGCTATACCTCTTTTGCTGGTTGTGTGGATGAACTCACATTTTCGCTTTGATTTTCAGCTCAAACATGCCGACGCAGTGGAACCGGCAGACGGACACCCAGATGGTTGAAGAAAAGGGTGGACATGAAAAGACAGAGACATTGTACTTTTGAATCATTGTTTTTTTAATTTGTTTGCATTCCAGTGAGTTTCCACATTCTTTCTGTTCAAATGTTTTGTTTCTGAAAGCGCTTCAAGAGTGACTGTGTGTGAGAGAGAAATGCGTGTGGATAAAATTGTGAAGTCATTGTAATGATTTGGATGTGCATTAGTAAATAGAATGAAAAATGTATATCAGCTGACGTAGAGTGTTACACTAAGCTCTTGAAATAAACTCAAGTTTGTTTACCGTCAGGTATGTTTACTCTCACCTGTATCATTTCCACCTTGATAAGAGCAGGTTACCTTTAGCTATGCAAGCCTCTCTGGTGGTCATGATCTGTAATACTGTGTGTGCGTGTGTGGTCAAGTGCATGTGTGTGTGTGTGACTGTGTGTGCGCACAATAACACTGATCAACATCTAAAATAGATAAACCTCACAGCATTGGCTCTGATTAATTTGTAAAGAAATTAGTCTTGACATCATTTATGAATGTGTGTACAATTTTCCATCAGTTTAAAAAATGTTACAAATGTATCTTACCACAAACCAATACATTATTCCTTGTGACTTTTGTCTGTGAAGGTCAAAATGAAATGAGAGTGCAATGATTTGTACAAATAGTGGCACATTTGTGAATAGTTATCTTTTGTGTAAATGTATTGTAATTTGTGCCGACAACCAAAGGAAGATGTTCCGATTCAAACACAAAATGATCTTGCACAGACAACACAAATAACTACTAATGAACGGCAAGCTACAGTTGCAACATTTTGATAGATATTTGTGCACACGTTGAAAAGTTTAGACTAATTTCCTCCTCTGTCTAGTCCTCTCTTTTCAATACAATCAAACC
This sequence comes from Abramis brama, assembly GCF_963993115.1. Classification (NCBI taxonomy): domain Eukaryota; kingdom Metazoa; phylum Chordata; class Actinopteri; order Cypriniformes; family Leuciscidae; genus Abramis; species Abramis brama. The sequence goes on from NC_139967.1 coordinate 44,976,857, forward strand.
CTGTTGAGTCAAAATAGCTACGTTTACATGCAACCAAATGATCCGTTAGTAATCAGATTGATGGCTCAGTCGGATTGAAAAGGATTCATATAAACACCACAATTGATCCGACTGCTCAATCTGAAAACTTTGGTCTGTAAAAATTACTGTAGTTCAGTAACTCGTTACTGTAAATTTGGTCGGATTGAAAGGAATAATGCAGACCTGAAGTAATCCGATCGGGGGGGGGAAAAATAAGCATGTAAATGCTTGAATCTTACTGTTTTCTCAATCTGATAAAAAAATTGCTATTTATTGTTTATATTGTTTTATATACAATATAAACAATACATTTAATAGCATTTTTTAATCACAATTATATTGTTGTATTGCTATTAAATTATTATTATATTTGTTATACGTTTATGACTTCGGAACACATGTAATGCACATGTAAATTAATATGTAAATCAGATTGCAAAGTTTTAAGTTCACATAAATAGCTTTTAGAAGCTGAAATCGGATTGGATTCATACGGTTAACAAAATTCGTGCATGTAAACATACCTAATGAAAAAACGACTACATTTCATTACATTTAAAACATCAACTAAAACAAATACATTTACCAAATAAATAAATAAATAATGAAAAACAGTCAGAAGTGTGATGTAAGTGTAAATTCAATTTAAGACTATACATTTTTTCAGTGGATTTAAAATCAAACCACGAAAATAAAAACAAGAAACATTGAACTAAATAGCCAAACATCTTGAACTATTTCAATCATGACAATTGGAAAGTTTTTTGATTGTCAAAGGTTCTGTATATAGATAAAACATGACGCTCCACAAAAAAATAATGGTGTAATCAGTAATACAATCTTAGCATCATAAGCACATTTACTTTACATGCACGTTAGTTAATGCATAAAATTAACAACATTTTGAAAACAGATTTCATAAACCACAATTTTTGTATCAATTTGACGTGATATTGACTCTTCAGAACACTTTTTCTTTTCTCGCATCACTGGAATGTATAGCATCAGTTCTGTACAGTGCCATCAGAAAAATTATGCACAACAATAACATTTTGGGCGTGTTCTGGTAGCAGGAACAGTAACCTTTGTAGTTAGATGGTATACATCAATAATAGTGTACATTTGACAGCAATAGCACAGCATCACCTCGACCAAATACATTTATATCTTGAGCACAGTTTATCTTGACACACACATACATATGGCTTTAAGTTAAAAATAGACTTTTCTTTTGAATGTTCCTATTGCACAGCATGCATGATTCCCAGGACACTATACCATGAGTGCACTTTTAAGTTGCTTTGGGTAAAAGCATCAGCCAAATATGCATTTGTAAAAGGACGTTAGATCTTCAAGAGGTACCAGATTGTCAGCTTACAGTTTATAAAGGGCTACACGTTTAATAGTTGAGTATTTAATATAGTTGATACTAATATTCAATTTATTTTGCACATATTGGACATAAAATCTGGAGCTTGCCTGAGAAACAATAACAGACGGCACTGGTGCATTGTGGGTGAACTGAGGGACAACACTCTAATGTGTGTAATACTAGGACTGGTTTAAGCGCAACTTTAGTTCACTGTATATCTATACACATGTACACATTCCTCCTACAACTGGAGCGCTATTTTCGGCTCCAGTCGAGATTTTAAATATCAAACGGGTTAGTGTTTAGGGATTGCTCTGATCTCCATTGTGTCGAGGAGAGTCGTACCGCATGATTTGCCGCGGGGTGCCGTACCCTGACATGCCAGCTTGAGATGCTCCACGATTGCTTCCCATCTGCATCCCGATAAGACTCCGGCCTTGACGCAGCTGCTCCTCTGAAAACTCCCGCTTGTGGCCCTTGGTTTTCCTAAAACACAATTCAAAATATTTAAATGCAGAAAATGAGTTCTTAGCATGAGATGCTGTAGCTGTGTTTGATTTGATTAATCCAGAATTTTGACTACTGGCATAAAGTCTGGTCCGGTTTGCAGACAACGATGGCTAAGAAATTACAGGGAAACATCTGTGCTTTTGTTTGTAACACTGTAAACGCAAAAGAAAATGTTTGAATGTTTCAAAATGATGAACGTCACCAGTAATTATTCCTTCTTCATAGGTGCTCATTGGCCTTTTGTAATGTCACGATTGTAAGCATTAAACCATGGTGAATGTCCCACTGCTTATTATGTAATTTAAAAGAGGTCTTTGCAATCTAATAAAATCTTCTGCTCATGAAAGACGTAATAAAAAGGCTACAGAAGCCCAATTAGCCGCAACATAATAAAAAAATATGCTTTAGTTAATCATAACTATGACATAAAAACCTGAAATTATGAAACAATAAGTCATTATTACATAGCAGTTGACATTATGAAATTAAAGTCATTATTATGAGATAATAATGAGACTTTAAAGTCGTGAATGTCGTGAATAAAAAGTGATGACTAAAAGTCAATTATGAAAAAGTCAAAAGTAGGACATTCTAAGTCATAATTATGACACAAGTCCACACCGATCCATCTAAAAGTCACTATGAGATAAAAAGTTGATATTATGAAATAAAAATTCAATATTATGACATACTATATTATAATTATGAGATATAAAGGTTTTTTATATGCCATAGTGCTGCCCACAAGGCTATGGCTCTGAAACAAAAGCTTATTTTAACTTTAGTATATCATAAATTGGCACTTACAGTACCAATGATTATTTGAATTGAAAATAAGCGCTCCTTTCATTTTTAATACATCAGCAGTTCTTACAGAACGTCTCTCTAATTAGCTACATTACTTTATGCGCGATCGATTTAAAGCCAGCCGGACAGCCTCTGCACAGACTACACCAACCAGGCACAAATAAAACTATCTGACTGACTGATTCATCTGAATTTAGATTCCATTTGTTTGCACACTGTTGGCAATTCTGCAAGCTCTTAAAGGGATGGATCGGAGTAAAATCAACCTGGGGTCCTTTGCACCATGACCTCGAGCCAAACACCCCCCAGAAGCCTTTTTCCCTTGGTTGAACATTATTAAAGTTAGAGATATCAGCCAGATATCAGCTGCTTAGTGCAGGCGCTAATGGATGTATCTCGTAAATCACGCCACTAATAATGCTTAGTTGCCCCTATTTGTCATTATTAGTGGGGTAATATTTTACGAGATACATCCTTGGATCCATTAGCGCCTGCACTAAGCAGCTGATATCCGGCTGATCTCTCTAAATAAGCTCTAACTTTAATAATGTTCAACCAAGGGAATAAAGGCTTCTGGGGGGTGTTTGGCTCGAGGTCATGGTGCAAAGGACCCCAGGTTGAAATTACTCTGAACCATCCCTTTAAGTGATAAATGGATAAATTCTGATTAGATCAACTTTCGCTTTGTACACTGATAAAGCTTCAAAAAACAGAATCAAGAAAGTGATTGGAAATACATTGGCAAATAAAGATAAATGAGAATGAAAACGTTTTACATCAGCAGAGAAGGCTTTGCTGGCCCTGATCGTTTGCCCACTGGGGTCTCAGTCCATCCCTGGGCAGAGTGCAAATGAGTAACACCCTTTCTCTGTCCAGCTCACCTGTGAAACCAGTCTTTGTCCCCGCGGTAATGTCCATCATCCTTTGTGAGAGCTTCACTTCCCAGAGCCGTCAGTGTCCTCTGGACCGCAGCCATGTCCTTTCCTTTAAAACAGACCGAAAGGCTTATGAACACGATTTCGGTGACAACGCCTGGCAGAGGCATCTTGTAATTTCCTTTATACACCATGTTAATGACAGCAGAATCTGATTTCACAGAGTGCAACATGTTCCTAGATCGACATCTTTGTTGATCCTGGACCAACTTTCCAATCAACCAATCAGATTTGAGGGACAGGTTTACAGTTTATGTGAAGTTTAGGCTTACAGCCAGGGTTATGTGCGTCTACATTAGTGTTATTCACTATCATTTTACTCTGATTTTAGGGGCAGCTTATTCCAGGATCAGCAAAATATGTTGACCCAGGAACACGTTTAACTCGGCTAAATCCTATGCCCATTTCCAGATAACATAAATGCTTCAAAACAGTACACATCACCTAGGAGGAGGTTAACAAACTTATCACTTAACAAGTTACTGTAAGTTTTTGTACCATACCTAAGTTATGTTTAATATAAAGGTTAATGTACAGTCAACTGATCATCACAAAATAAACCCTGACAGGGTGATCTTGATCTCAGTGCAAAGCTGAGGTGTTAATTCATGATGATATAGTGGAAAATGTATTTAAAGGGGTCATGAACTGCATTGTTTTATTATTTTTTATTACACGGCTCTGTGGAATACTTGATTCTGATTGGTCAATAGCGCCATCCGGCGGTAAATTATTCCCAGATAACAACCGCTGAGAACAGAAACACAGGCTCATCCGGGTCACTGAAGTCAGCAGCGCTACACGCCTGCTAGGAACGTTTTTTCTTTGTGGAAGTTTTGCGTTTGGTGAGCTAATAAAATATTAAAACTCAGTCGAATCAATATTTTGTGTAGTAATTTAATTATACCATCCAGTATCGTGGACTCGCTCTCTTGTTTCATACAAACGCAGCTGCCGCCATTTTGTGACTATTGTTTTGTACACTGTTGGATTATGAGATACAAATAGGTATGATTTTAAAACAGTTTAATCTGAAATCAATATATCTTATCCCCATAATTATTTATGTGGCGACATGCTGTGTAATAAGTGATATGACTGTATACCGTATCTCTTAAATGTCTGTTTAGTTTGAACTTGCTGCGCTGTGACTGCTCTCCGTGGAAGCTTTGCGTTTAAAGACCTAATAAAATTGAATTATTAAAATCTCTAATTATTTAATTATGTGGCAAGTAGTCGTGTAATGAGAGGGATAATGTACATCTAGCCAGTGGTTCTCTCAAAATAACCCTTCAGGCGGATCAAGACCTCCGCTTCACGTCCTCATCATCCTGTCGGGGGTTATTTTGAGAGAAATTCAGTGTAAACGCCCACTGCTGTGATTGGCTGTGAGACTTCAGTGTAAACGCCCACTGCTGTGATTGGCTGTGAGACTTCAGTGTAAACGCCCACTGCTGTGATTGGCTGTGAGACTTCAGTGTAAACGCCCACTGCGGTGATTGGCTGTGAGACTTCAGTGTAAACGCCCACTGCTGTGATTGGCTGTGAGACTTCAGTGTAAACACCCACTGCGGTGATTGGCTAACAGCTTTACATATGAAATAGCTAGTATTACATATGTAACTCTCTTGAAAACTTTTAGCACGTTTTTACTATTACAGCTCTCAATGTTAACTACTCGTGAAAAGTGATAATTATAGCATTACAATTAGATCCATGGCATTATATTTAGATCGTGGCAGCGATCTCGTCATTGCAACTCGATTTCTGCACACTAACGAATGCTTTCATCATAACTAACAGTGCAAACACAATGTAAATAAGAGATTTGTTGATTATTCTGGACTCGCACGATTATTTTGGCGCAAGTCCAGAACTCAGTCACTGATAAACACGCACTGTTTGAGTTCCAGCTTTTGTGAACGGAGCGTTCTTTAATCGCTTTCTATACTGTATATAATTCAATCAGTTTAAATAACAGATTATTTACACCATACTAAGAGAAACAATGTGAAGTGTAGGGTAATGTTATTATTAGTAGTTATTACCAGTGGGCGGGGCCTAAGCTGATCTTCTTCTGCAGAGGCGGTCTTTCATTGCCTTATTGCGTCATTAAAGGGTAACTAAACCCTAAACCAACTTTTTTTAGTTAATGATCTCTAAGAATGGGGCTTTATTAGTGCTGTTCATTGATTCGAGTAACTTTTTTGACATTTGGGTATAAAATGTTTTAATTCTACAATATATGGTGTAAAAACGTCTGAGTGCTGCCCTCTTCAGGTTGAACGGTGGCTACTGCAGTTGAATTTTCCTATTGGATGTTTGCGGTGCTGCATGACGTAAGCGGTACTACGTGACGTCAGCAGGTTCCAGCTCACCACGCCCTCCCTTGGTACGAGCTACCACGCATAGTATTGCATCAGTTAGGATAGCTTCAAGTTAGCGTAGATTTATCTGTATTTAGTACAGTGGTCAGGAGGGTACGTAGGTGTAGTGTTGCTGGTTGCAACAGCACTGCTGGACTGCATAGCCTTCATTAGGCGCCAGTGGAGCTCAAGTGTGCAACCTGAATTTTACGTGGGATTGCTTCTCCAACGCAATAGAGGTGGAAATGGGCTTCTCCACACAGCTCACGCTGAAAAGCGACGCAGTGCCAAACTCTGCTACTCCTGCATGGACTCCATCACCGCAGCGCCGTCTTGATGTGAGTGATCATATATATAATCACAATTTGTGGTTAGACTAAAGTTAATCCTCTGGGGTCGACAAACGCGCCGGCGCATTTTGCTGGATTTTTTCCACATAGCAGCAAAATATGAATATGCCTACAAAGAGTGACATCAACTCGATAAAACTCATCAGATGCATGTACTTTACGTCGTCTTGCGACCCTGTGAGTCACTCTCCATTTTAGAGTCTGACAGCAGCGGGTCTCAGGTGCACGCCCCCCCGCTCAGCTCCGCCCTCGGTTCGTCCCCTCTATCTCCGCTGGGGTCTGCCCACTTTTCCAGCATTTTTCAAATATTGCCAGTGGGTGGAGTCAGGCTCTGACCAGGGGTTTAGTTACCCTTTAAAAGGCATATTCCAGGACGAGTCGTTCGCTGGGCCTGGCAACAATAAAAGCTGATTTTGAACTAACAAGGAAGTATAATATGATGACCTCGTCAAAATCTCAAGAAAAGTTTTATTTCTCAGTTCATGAGCCCTTTAAATGTAAATGTTACTTTATTCTACTGACTTTCTACAGTACATTTGGGGCGGTACATTTTTTAAATGTTTTTGAAAGAGGTCTCATTCTCACAGAAGCTGCATCAAAAATATAGCAAAAACATTAATATTGTGACACTTTAAAATCTAACATATTTGAATATATTTTAAAATATAAACTAATTGAACCATCAATACCAATAAAAAACTTTATTTTAAGTGTATATTCAAACAAACTGTTGTGTGCGAGAGAGTGTGTGTGTGTGTGTGTGTGTGCATACATATGTGTGTGTGTGTGTTTGTTTTACCTTCCCAAAGATCAACAGTTTGGAATATGTCTCCCCTGTTAACACCATATTCTTCAGCAGCCTGCAGGAACTGAGAAATCTTCTCCATTTGTTTAAAGACCATTTTAGTTTCTGTAATTTTCTTAATTGGTTCCTCACCGCTGGGGTATAGACTGTTGATGAGCCGGCAGAGAATCTGGGATGGGGTTAAGAGAGGGAAGGGAGAAAGGAGGAACATAATCATTTAGGTTCTGTCAGATTCTTAGTCTTAGTGATGACTAAAGCTTCTGATCACCCTCTCAGGGTTTATCCTGCAACCACTTCTGTCCTGATTTCTTCGAGGTGAGGGTCTATGGGCGGTAAATCTATGTGTTTTTTCAGATCTTTCGATCTAATGGATGAAATAAGATCACGCAATTTACATATGAACAGAAAAGGAGAATCTGGAAAAACATACGGAGAGCATCAGCTTTGGTTTCTGCTCTCTGACAGCCACAAGATGCCGAACACTGAGTGTGTGTTAGAAATCAGGAATGATGAGAGAACATTGTGATTGGTACGTTTTTCCTCTTCAAACCAAACTTGAGTCTCCAGCCGACAAAGTTTAAATCCCGTCTGGCTAGAGCTCTTCCCATAATGTTCACGCATTAGTTCAGTTTACGGAGAGTAGACGGTCTTCTGTGGCGGTTTGAACACATTGGACCACATGAGCGTTTACACTACGAAAGCAATCCGGTCTAATGTGTTTTCAACTACCTCTGGAAGTGTTCAAAAGTGGACAAGCTCAAAACGTTTTAGACTCCGTTTACACCTATATTTAGAGTCGTCCACTTGTGATCCGATCAACCACAACACATCTTAATGCCAGGTGTAAACAGGGCCAAATGTGCAAAAATAATCTTGAATTTATCAACACACGACAACGCTGGAAAAAATCTTTAAAAAAGAAAAGAAAAAAAAAAACATTATTTGAGAATGTTTAAAAGAATATACAATTTAAGTCTTTCTACTTCAAAATTTTACATTTATTCAATGTGTTACTTGCCATTTCTTTGTAATTATTTGTGAAATTTACTAGCAATTTGATTGAAAATTGTTTAAATTTTTAATAAAATTGATAATATTATTGTGCAAGGTGGTTATTATTCCAGTTGAGATTCACTCTTAAAAATAAAGATTCCAAAAGGGGGTTTTCACAGCAATGCATTAGAAGAACCATTTTGAGTTCCACAAAGAACCTTCAGCGAACAGTTCTTAAAATAACTTTTTTCTTGGTGTGAAGAACATTTTACTAATCTATTCTAAATAATCTTTTTCCACTATAGAACATTTTGTGCTTTTAGTTCTATGGTTGTTAAAGGTTCTTCATGGAACCATAGACGCCAATAAGGAACCTTTATTTTTAAGTGTGTATCTAATGACAAGTTTACATGTTGTGTTGTTTCAGGCTCCCCTTTTTAAAAATGAGTCGCTGACATTAATATAACCAAGGTTACTGGAATGTTCGATCTAGAGTTTAAGTTCCTTCCCCATTCCATTTCCAGCACATACTGTTCCACTCGTGAGCCATTTCTGGAAGTTCTGTTTGCCAGGTTCAGGTCGCTCCAAGTCGTCACCACACTGGATCAGGATCCATTCCACAAGCCGAGCCTCCAACTCCACATTATACTTCTGGTCAATCTTCTCTTGGACCTCACGGCTGAGCCCATAGCTTGGTCCCCTGTTTGCCATGGCATTAACACTGACCTGCAGTGGTGATAATCTGAAACACACACACACACACACACACACACATGTCTGAATAGACTTGATTTTATTTTCAAACACTATATGCCTATAGACTGTAAAATAGATTAGAGCATTGGCTACTGCTTACTCTGAGACTATAATCCTATTGACAAAGATTTTTGTCCGTGTTTAATTGGAACTAAATGGTCTAAATTGATCAATTTGATAACGCCATACAAAAAAACAGATTTTTTTTTTTTAATCTTCCATTGGTTTCCATGCAACACACGTCGAGTCACTCCGAAACATGAACGAGCAAAATCATCATATTATTTGCGCTGTACACTACAATCGACTACAATCTCAATTTGATCGAGATTATCAACAACAAACTGACCAAAACGCCAACTTGAGCCTGACGCACTCTAGTAAAAAATGACAGTATGCAACTGCGCATCACTAACAGATTGTGTAATGCAGTCTAATTTTCCGACAATGAAACATTGTGCATCTACTCACTATGATGGAGGCTGTTTGTTGTTTTCCTCGCCCGTGTAATGTCCGTCTGTTGGCACCATGGATGAGCACTCGAAGGGCCAGTGAAGGGGGAGGGAGGGAGGGAGGGACTGGAACCAGCTCAGCATCCGTCAAACCAGAGCATCACGCGTGCTCGCTGATGGAGAGAGGGTTGGCTAGGAGCTGGACAGTAAGTGTTACGTAAAACTCAAGGTTGCGCGCATCATTGGCTTGACATGTTGCAGTGTGTAAAACGCGTAAAGCAGCGAGCCAAAAAAGGCATTCGGAAGAATGGCATGTGCATATTAAAGCATCAGTGTGTGTACATGTAAAGCAGGCCATGAAGAACACGGTCTCTATGCTATATATGCAGTCGGGCATGATGCAATAATGGCACGCGTGAGATGATGTCATCTTTTCTTTACTGTAATAAAATCTATGCTCAAATGCAGAAATGTTTTACTCTTCTGAAATGCTGAACATTGGTAATATTTCTAAAGCAATTTTCAGTGAATACAACAAAGGTGTAAAATGCACAATTTATTGCTAGAAACTGCAAAAGCACTCTGTCTTTACATTCAACTGAATATATATAAAGTTAGCAAATAATACATCATGATAAACTTCTTTTTTTTTTTTGCATTAAAACATGGGTATGCTATTAGCCCAATAGAGTTAAGTAGGCTAAAAATATTTCGTGATGTCTGAAGAACTGCATAATTTAATAATTATAGCCTACCAGAATAAAAAAAAAAAAAAAAATTTTAAACAGTTTTAAATGTAGTATAGCATGTCACACCACGTTAGCTATACGGAAGGCTAAAAGTGCCACAATTTACTTAAAAATTAAGAAATCAACGACCAATTAAAAAAATTTAAATAAATAAATGTTCAAATTGAAGAAGAAAACCTGATTTATTTATTTACATTTTTATTTTTGAGAAAAAAGTTAATAAAATAATGAATTGCTAAATCATTTTTATTCAACTTTTTGCATTAAAACTACTTTTTTAAAATGTGTTTTCCAATTACTTTTCTTAATCTCAAAAATATTTAATAATTACTTAATAAACCAATAATTGATTTATTTTTATTTTATTTTAAAGTGGCTCTCCTAGTCCTCCATTCTGCATACTGTATAAAAAGCATTCCTGCAAACTAATTAATTGTAATCTCTGAGAGAACTCTATGCCAAAAATATTGGCTGCTGTCCTGCCCACATCCCTTAGATCAGCAAAGCAGCGTCAGCACTCTCCATTGACTTAATCAGTCAATGGGTTTGTCCATATCAATCACTGTTGGCCCGTGTGTGCATCCAGCTGTGCTCTTGCATTCCTCAGCATGTCCATGTAGAGCCTATTGTTCTCACTATGGAGAGAAAAAAAGGACTTTCATTTCTTTGTTGTTTTATTGCATTGTACAAATTTGTTTTCGCAGTCTTATCATTTAGAGTACTTGAGATACTCACTCAGCCAGAGAACGGTCAAATACCAGGTTTCCCATGTCCATATAGTATTGAGCATTTGCTCTCAAATCAGTCCAGTATTCATTTGCCTGCATTCCACATAGACATCATGTTCCAGAAATATTATTACTAATTAGCCTTCTTAATTTCACTAGAAACATTTTATTCATTCTATTCAATCTATTGCACCATACTTTAATTTGTTTTAATCACTTTCCTTGTCATTTCCTTGCCATTTTAAATACAGGCAAACTTTCTGACTGCTGATGTCTTAAAGGTGCAGTGAGCAATTTCTGCTTTAGAAAGTGGTTTGGACCAAGCAGCACAACACACTAGTAGCCAATCAGCAGCAGGGGGCGTGTCCAATTATGATAGGGGAGGAGAGAGAGTGAGCAAGACTGATAAAGAGACAAGGGTGCGTCCGAAATCGCATACATAGGTACTTATTTTGAATAAGTAATTACTTCACGACCACTAAAAAAGTATGTTTTACTACATTCGCCATGTTGTCCTTATCATGTCACATAGAGACTTTAAATGAGTCAACCCCACAAGATTACTGTTATAAACATGAACCTCGTCTGAAACGCAAAGGGGGAGGTGTTGCTGTAATTTATAGTAATATTTTCAAAACCACTAAGAAATCAAGTTTTAAATATACTTCTTTTGAAGTGTTGGTGCTTAATGTAAAAATTTATAGTGTAAACGATAAATCACGTTTGAGATTTGTGCTGGCTACTGTATACAGGCCACCAGGGCACCATAAAGACTTTATCAAAGAATTTGCGGACTTTCTATCAGAATTAATATTGACTGCAGATAAAGTACACTGTAAAAAATTTCTAACCCTCCCAAATCAAAAATTTCAAGTGACCGATAACATCTAAATTTTTCAATTGGCCCAAGTGAAATTCTTTTTGCAATAGTCTGTTAACATTGGCTCAATGAGAAATAATACGTCAGACTAATTGAAAAATTTAGATGTTATTGGTCACTTGAAATTTTTGACTTGGGGATGTAATTTTTTTTTACAGTGTACTAATTGTTGGTGATTTTAATATACACATAGATAATGAAAAAGATGCATTGGGATTGGCATTTAAAGACATTGTAAACTCAATTGGAGTTAGACAACATGTGTCAGGACAACATGTGTCTAATATTATCACATGGAATAGATGTTGATGCCATTGAAATTCTGCAGCAGAGCGATGACATCTCAGATCATTATCTAGTCTCGTGTAAATTACATTTAGCCAAGGCTGCAAAGCCGACTCCATGTTATAAATATGTTAGACCTTTCACTTCTGCCACTAAAGATTGCTTTATCAATAATCTTCCTAATCAGTTTCATCATCTCAGCATCCCGGATAGCTTAGAAGAACTTGATATTGCAACAGAAACTTTTAACTCTCTCTTTTCCAGCACTTTAGACACAATTGCTCCGTTGCGCTTAAAGAAGATTAAAGGAAATAGTCCAACGCTTGCTCTTTGCTGATTTGCTCTTATCATCCAATCGTGGTTGTATCTCTCTATTAGTGTTACTCGATCTTAGTGCTGCATTTGACACCATTGACCACAACATTCTTTTAAATAGACTAGAAAACTATGTTGGCATTAGTGGAATTGCACTAGCATGGTTTAAATCATACTTATCTGACCGTTCTCAGTTTGTAGCAGTAAATGAAGAGATGTCTCATCGATCACAAGTTCAGTATGGTGTCCCACAAGGCTCAGTACTAGGACCGTTGCTGTTCACTCTGTACATGCTACCATTAGGAGATATCATTAGGAAACATGGAATTAGCTTTCACTGTTATGCCGACGATACTCAGCTGTATATTTACCAATACGAAACTTACCAATTCACAAAATTAACGGAATGCATAGCTGATATAAAATATTGGATGACTCGTAATTTCCTACTTCTAAATTCTGAAAAAACAGAGATTCTAATTATTGGACAAAAAACTTCCTCACGTAATAACCTAGAATACTGTCTAACACTTGATGGCTGCTCTGTTAAGTCTTCGTCGTCGGTTAGGAACCTGGGTGTGCTCTTTGATACCAATCTTTCATTTGAAAGTCACGTGTCTAGCATCTGTAAAACCGCATTTTTCCATCTTAAAAATATATCTAAATTACGCCATATGCTCTCAATGACAAATGCGGAACAGTTAGTTCATGCGTTCATGACATCAAGGCTAGATTATTATAATGCTCTACTGGGAGGTTGCCCTGCACGCTTAATAAACAAACTACAGCTGGTCCAAAACGCAGCAGCTCGAGTTCTTACCAGAACCAGGAAGTATGACCATATTAGCCCTGTTCTGTCAACACTGCATTGGCTCCCTATTAAGCATCGTATAAATTTTAAAATATTGCTGATTACTTACAAAGCACTAAATGGTTTAGCTCCGCAGTACTTGAGTGAGCTTTTAACGCATTATAGTCCTTCACGTCTATTGCGATCTCAAAATTCCGGCCAGTTGATAATACCTAGAATATCAAAATCGACTGCTGGCGGTAGATCCTTCTCCTATTTAGCACCAAAACTTTGGAACAGTCTTCCTAACATTGTCCGGGAAGCAGACACACTCTGTCAGTTCAAAGCCAGATTAAAGACACATCTCTTTGACCTAGCATTCACATAACACATTATAGACTTCTATAATTCAATGTTAGGCTGCATAGATTAGGTCAGCGGGAACCAGGAACACTTCCCATAAATACTGATGTACTCGTTACATCATAAGAAGAGTGGCATCTACGCTAATTTTAGTGTCTTTGTTTATCCCAAGGTTTTCCCGCAGCCTGCCGGATCCAGGCCGTATCCAGATCTGACGAGCTCGATGGTGTTTTAAGCCCCCAATGGCTCCTTAGAGGCAGCTAACCCTACCCTACCCTCAACCTTAAACCTACCCATTCCCTCGCTTCCTGGAAGGCGCCGTTGGGGGCTTAAAACACCAAACACCATCTGACGAAGGACCCTCGCCTGGACCCGATGTCAACGCAGTGCTGAAGTGCCAACTAGTCTCTCCCTATGGAGGATCCCTTTACCACTCTACAGATAAAGCGTTTTCGGGAAATTTGTTTTGCGTACCTATCCCGAAGTGATAAAATAAAATAAAATTCTGTATCAAAATTTATAAGGAAAGACCAGTACTTTGTTTAGGCTTGGCTTGAAGAGAATTCCAAACCTGCGCACATATATTCAAACACACATAACTATAGAACCAATTCTTAATGCGCATGTGAACGCCATCAGCGTTTATCACAGGTTCGCGTTTAAAGTCAGTGTAGAGAGAATGGTGTCGTCTTGGCGGCCCCTAATTTAATAACAAATGATCGTTGCGACGGAAGCGAATCAATCAAAACTAACCTTAGCTGGAAAATAACTTTATTAAAGAACTGCTATAAAGCCAAAACAATCTCTGTAACCTTAAATTATACGTTTATCTCTGTAACGCTGCTTTGAAACAATCTACATTGTTAAAAGCGCTATATAAATGAAGATGACTTGACTTGACTTGACTTGACATGTGACCTCCCAGCGTTACTTGCGTCGCCTCACTGCCATTCATAAATCCTCTCCCGTGGCATCATGGGATAGTAAAGTGTCCATCATATGCACACTTCAAAATCTCGCCGGAAGTACTAGGTCATCCATGTACTTTTTCCCTACTCTTTTATGAGTACTGTGACATATTTCCTTTGTCACATACTGTTTTTCGCCTACTATACAGTAGGGAAGTATGCGATTTCAGACATTGCATGTTAATTTAGTTTGGAGGCACAGCAATGATCAACAGTGTTTCTCAAAAATTACTTACTGCACCTTATTTAACTAAATAATGACTGTATAAAGAGATTCTTAATTCAAACATTCAGGATAAATATAAAACAAAAAGGTTTATAACCTCAAAATAGAACAAATAGTCAGGTTCATTATATTCAGATTTGAACCTTTGTGGGAATTTTTGGGGGATTTGCTAAACTATACATTTTTGGAAAGGTTATTGTATAAGGAGTCAGAACATATATATTTGCATTTGCTCAGATGTCTATATGGCGGCCATATTGGAGTTTAAAAAATGGCCGTGGTAAAATTTAAAATTGTATTATCTCTGGAATAATAAACTGGAATGTTGATTTTTACTGCTAAAACCCATACTGTAAGGGTCAAGGAATCCAATGGTGCTAATTACACTTTACCATATTAACCCTTTGATGCATGAGTAGGTAAAAAAAAAAAGACCCCATGTGGTTGTTTTCTTGCAATATATTTGTAATGAAAAGTTATCATTTCATATTCCAGCTGTTCTTCAAAAAATAAAGATTTTTTTATATCACTCATTAAAACATTTCATATTTATTGTGGGAATGATTACAAAGACATGCACATTGCAAACCTACTAGTATGGGTGCTGAGAGTGATCCACACACAAAGTAGTTCCTGTTGAAAGATTTTATTTGTCGTGATGTTTCGAGCAAATGCCTCTTCCTCAGACTTGCTATATCAGAAGTGTCATCCCTTAAGAACATTCTTTTACAGAGCATCTAACACATGTATAGTAAGTATTATCTTCATTTTACCTCAGAAAATATGTTATACATTTCAACAACATATTTATACATATATGACTACAGCTAACTAAGCTAGCTAATATTACTGTACAGTGTGTGTCATATATGACTTCTGATATACTGGGATAGTTGTTGTGGAACACACAACATATATTAGCTGTGTCATCCCTCAAGAACATTGTTTTACAGAGCATCTGGTACATGTATAGTAAGTAGCCTATTATCTTAATTTTTACCTCAGAATGTTATATTTCAGCAACATGTACATTTATTACTGCTGCTAACAGGTCGCTAACATTACTGTATAGTATGTGTCAGTGTCATAAATGATGATTGTTTGAAAGAGGGTTTTTTTTCCCTACAAATTAGCCTACGTTATAGTTAGCTAACATTAGGCTACTGTATGTAGCCTACATTCATAATTATTATGTCGAGAGCATGTGTTATCATGCATCATCAAATTACCCTTTGTAGTTAGATAACAACACTAGCTAGCTTGATAATATTTTATGTCTTTGCAGGTGCCAAGCATGAGTGACAAGTCACAAGGTAAAGAAGGGGTATGTTAAGCTGAGGAGTCCATTAACTGGAAGCAGTGCATTTTATGCCAGTCTGATGATAAAAAGAAAGGAGTCCTGGTCCAACACCCTAGATTAGAGTCCTATGGGCTCATTCTTCAGGTAGTTCAAGAGAGGGCCAGTTTGAATGATGGGGACTATGTCCAAGTACAAAGGCAACTGCAGAACTGCACACCAGAAACAATGTGCACAGAGAACGCAGTCTGACATCGCTCCTGTCACTCAAGTGCAACTAATAAGGTTGAAATACAACATGCAAGAGACCGCAATGCACATGCTTTAGCTACAGGACACTACACTGCCAAAAAGCGTGGACAGAAAAGAAGAAGCACAGAAACGGCTGAGCCAGACCCCTCAACGTCTGGTTCTTCATTGCCATTCACACGATCCCATACAAATCCACTGGATAAGTGATGGCATCTCCTCTGCAAACATAGGGCAGAAAGTGACAAGCTCCCTCCAACACTTGGAGCTCTGAAGCAGCACATCTTGAGAGTCCATGTCCAAACAAGAGTATGGGCACAGGCAGCCATTGCTCTGCAGGATCCACAGCTGGATCCTCTACAAAACAGATACTGCAAACACTCGGATGGCATGCTCAAACCAGTGACCACAGAGGTCCTCCCAGCCCCAAAGGCCATCCTTGAGTTCAATGCAAGTGTAAATCTGACTGCTCTTCTGGGAGCTGCTCCTGCAGAGCTAAGGACTTAGCCTGTACTGACATGTGTCAGTGCAGCAGCCAGTGCCAGAACGATGACGATTCCCAAGCCGTGATGTATGAAAGCGATGATGATAAGATGATGTATAGAAACTGTCTAATTAAAAAGGTTGCTTAATCATACTGTGGTCTAAATGTGCATGTCGATAGTTCCAGAACATCCACGTTTTACATGAGTTAATTTTTAACTCTTCAATAAAAGGAACTCTAACCAACGGCTTGTGATGTGTAATTTTTTATCCATATTGTGGATGTATTTCAATGGGATGGTAAAAAAATATGGTTTTTGAGGAACATGGAATATTAAATGCGAACAACTTTTCATTACAATGATATTGCAAGAAAACAACCACACCAGGTCATTTTTGACCCACTTATGCATCTATGGATTAATGTGGTAAAGTCTTGTAGCTTTGTAACTAGCACCATTGGATTCCCTGACCCTGAAAATGGGGCTTTAGCAGTTAAAATAAAATCAACATTCCAGCTTATTCAGAAGCCGAGATATTACAAATTAAAGTTTTACGGCGGGCATTTAAAAAAAATTAAATATGGCTGCCACATAGACATCTGGGCAAATGCAAACATTGATTTTCTGACTCCTTATATAATAACCTTTCCAAAAATGTATAGTTTAGCAAATCCCCCCAAAATTCCCCAAAAATTATATAGTGAACCTAACTAAAATAGAACCGTTTTGCAGGTAAATGGTGCTGTAGCTTAGAGGTTCCAAATAAGAAGTTATAAATGTATTTTGGTTCAGTTTCACTTCTACATTCAAACATTATAATCAGCTGAACAATGTCTGCAGCTTTCACTAAACAAATCAAATGTGAGGCTGTGGATAGATCGCTATAGTGTTCACCTGCTCTTGTATGGTGTAACCCCATTGGTTCTGAGAATAACTGGGATCCCAGTAGTCAGACTGTCTCTTTACACGTAAAAATGTTGTGGCCTGCTCCCCCTTCACAAATGGAGCGGTGAACACACCTATGTGTAAGACTCTATTAGTCATTTGTTGACTTTACAAGTCAAATACAGTTCCTATTTACATGCACACAATTCATGAATAGTTCTTTGCTACACATGCAGGCACAATTAAAGTGCATTGATTAACTCACCACTTATGAGAGTCATCAGAATCACTATATGCTTCATACTTTTCATCTGTGCACAAGCAGGGAAAATGTCTCTGTGCTCTCTAAATAAAAAAATATAAATATAAAATATAATAAATATATCTACTCTGAATGAAAAAAAAAGCATGAACCTAATTTGGTAACATTTACAATAAAGTTACATTAGTTAACGTTAGTTAATGCATTAACTAACAATGAGTGTTGCATTTGTTACAGTATTTACTATTTATTACCATTTGTTAATAAATGTAACTGTTCATTGTTGGTTCATATTAGCCCAGAAACATTAAATACTATTAACATATGCAACTTTTTGATTTTAATAATGTATTAGTAAATGTTGAAATTAACATTAACTAAGATTTATACATGCTTTTATACAGGCCTATAGAAAAATTGACATCTTCACTCTTTATTCAAATATTATTAAAATGATTTTGTAAGCATATTTGTAGTTGTGCTTTGAGTCAGTTTTATTTGTTATAATAATGCAATGAAACGCCAGATTGTGCGGACATAATTCTTGGTCACAATGGCAAGGAGTCATACAATGATGAAATTATGAACATGCAAAAACAAGAGATAGCCAAAGAAATATTAATAACTGATTATGTAGTGAGTCTATGCTTTTTCCTGTGAGCTTTTTGCTTTTCTATGCATATTTTTTGTATAGTAAAAATAAACCTGTAGCTGCAGTTTGCCAAATAATTTTGTCCATTTAATACCTTAACCAAGTTTAGTGTTTTGTTCTTCTCTCATATTTAAATAAAACAATTTTTAAATGGAATATTTTCCTTTTGGTAATCACACTTGTATAGGGTTATTGAAGAACGGAGATCATCTTGACCACTACGGTAGTTAACTAATGTTAACAAAGGAAACCTTATTGTAAAGTGTTACCCCTAATTTTGTCTAAAATATTAAATTAGCTCAACACTACGCTGTACTCTATACACTATAGCTGTATACTAATAAAGTGCTTTCAAACAAAGTAATTATCAAATGTAAAGTAAACATCAAACAAAAACAAAAAAAGTCTGGCAAGAACATAAGCAACTTTGGCCTCAACTATTACAAGTCGCACCTTAATGGAAAAAAAAAAAATCTTGTGAAAGCTTGTGGCTTTCAGCTGCTAAATAAATGAAAACGTCAAAAAATGACCTGTGCTGCGTTTCTCAAAAGTAAGTCGATTGTAGAGCCATTGGCACCAAGCTCACAATGCTTCTGAGAAACGCAGCTCAGATTTCTTACAGTATGTGCCTCACAAACTGTATTAAGGCAACTCAAAATGACCTATGCTATCACTTTTTACACAAGGTTTGCTGAAACTCGAGTTTAGAGTATTGCTGTGAGTTTTACCTGTACAGAAGTCTCCAGAGCGCGGATCACGAGACGCAGCTGCTAGAATTTGGAGCTGTGGTGTGAGAGGGAACAGGAGACTCTTTCACAACAGATCTGAACACACAACTCTGTGGGAACCATGACCAATCAAATAACTATATTGACCTAGAACGGCAATAACATTCACATGAGCAAATATATCAGCTTAACACAAATATACACTACTAAAAAGTTTTGAATAAATAAGATGTTTAACATGTTTTTGAAAGAAGTTTCTTGTGTTTGCCAATGCTGCATTTATTTGATGAAAAATACAATAATATCGTGAAACATTTAAAATAAACATTTTCTGTTTGAATACGTTTTAAAATGTAGGCTAATGCAAACCTGAATTTTCAGCATCATTACTCCAGTCTTTAGTGTCACATGATCCTTCGGAAGTCATTCTAATATGCTGATTTTCTGATCAAATTTTACCATTTATTATTAGCACTCAGATATTAATAATGGTTCTTATATTGATCATTGTTGATCATTATTTGCTGCTTAATATTTCTGTGGAAAACTGTTTTCAACATTGAAAATAATAATAAATCAGGATCATGTGACAAAGCCGACTCCGTGTTACAAATATGTTAGAACTATCACTTCTGCCACTAAAGATTGCTTTATTAATAATATTCCTGATCAGTTTCATCTCCTCAGCATCCCGGATAGCTTAGAAGAACTCGATATTGCGACAGAAACTTTTGACTCTCTCTTTTCCAGCACTTTAGACACAGTTGTTCCTTTGTGCTTAAAGAAGATTAAAGAAAATAGTCCAATGCCGTGCTAAGAGAGCAGCCAGAAAAATGGAGTTTTTAACTAGACGTTTTTCAAATTTCGTGGAGAGAGAGAGCACGATTGCATACAGAAAAGCCTTAAAAACTGCTAGATCTGCTTATTTTTCGACTCAAAAACAAACACAACCCTAGGTATTTATTTGACACAGTGGCTAAATTAAAAAGAAATAAAGCTTCTACTTCTGAAGTTTTCAAAGAGCATAGCAGTAATGACTTTATGAACTTCTTTACTTACCAGATTGATAATATTAGAGAGAAAATTATATGCAACCATCTACTACAGTATCGCATCAGGCAGTGCATTGTAGTCTCCCTGAGGAAAAATTCCATTCATTCATTGCAATAGGAGAGGAAGAATTTACTAAACTCGTTAAATCATCTAAATCAAAAACATGTATGTTAGACCCTATACCGACTAAGCTACTGAAAGAGATGCTTCCAGAGGTCATAGATCCTCTTCTTAATATCATTAATTCATCTTTGTCACTAGGATATGTACCGAAAACTTTTAAGCTGGCTATTATTAAATCTCTTATTAAAAAATGCAACTTGATCCTAGAGAATTAGTCAATTACAGGCCAATCTCAAATCTACCCTTTTTGCAAAGATACTAGAAAAAGCAGTATCCTCACAACTATGTTCCTTTTTAGAAAGAAATGATATCTGCGAGGATTTTCAGTCAGTAGTAAAAATTATGCTCTTATCATCCGATCGTGGTTGTATCTCTCTATTAGTGTTACTCGATCTTAGTGCTGCATTTGACACCATTAACCACAACATTCTTTTAAATAGACTAGAAAACTATGTTGGCATTAGTGGAATTGCACTAGCATGGTTTAAATCATACTCATCTGACCGTTATCAGGTTGTAGAAGTAAATGAAGAGATGTCTCATCGATCACAAGTTCAGTATGGCGTACCACAAGGCTCAGTATAGGACCGTTGCTGTTCACTCTGTACATGCTACCCTTGGGAGATATCATTAGGAACCATGGGATTAGTTTTCACTGTTATGCCGGATGAAACTTGCCAATTCAAGAAATTAACGGAATGCATAGCTGATATAAAAATTTGGATGACTAGTAATTTCCTACTACTTAATTCTGAAAAAACAAAGTTTCTAATGATTGGACCAAAAACCTCCGCACGTACTGTTGTAAAGTTTTCTTTGTTCGAAGCAGAGACCAGTGAGACAGTTGGGATCGCGTTCAACAGAAGTTATTCTTTATTGAGAACTCCTCTGTACGCGGCTGTAGAAACGTCCAACATGATCTAATCTAATACAGTATGCATTGTAGTTATATACATTCCAGGGGGGGGGGATTACATAGAGGTGGAGACTCTGGACAAAGCATGTAAATGAAGTAGGAACACACCCTACTCTGAGTCCAATTGAATCAGCATAACTATTCACATGCTGATACTGGCAAGGAACTCCAATTCCAAGAGCCATCCCATAGCCATTAAAGACAAAAGGTGAAAGTCAATCAACCTAACGATTCAACGTCTGGGCTCCGAAAGGTGAGAATCAAGTGATCTGACTCATTTAAAACACAATAGAGAAAACCGGTCTGGCAGGAATGGAGACTCTTGCTGGAGACTCAATAATCACCTGAAATCAGTCTACTAAACTTAATCAGTTTATATACTATTGCAGTGGAAAAAATAAATTAAACATTTAATAAAAATGTAATCCAACACTTCCCCCTTTGAGAGTTCTAATAACTCTCACAAAAATACAAATTTATACACTTAAAAGTTAATTCTTGTAACTTGTGTAAGTTACAGGCACGTATAACTTATTCTGTGTTGTGTCCTTGATTTACATGAGTGTCATAGTTCTTCTCGAAACCATAACTGTTGACACCTGCGACGCAGGGTGTAAAATGTCATATAAACTACATGATTACACAGAAAACCATGTAGCATAAGAGTGGAAGTCTTGAAAGTCCATGGCGCCTGAATAGCTGTGAAGTCTGTTTCCTGTAGAGTCCATTTGTCACGTAGAGTCGCTCTGATGACTCGTCCCTCATGAGGTTTGTTCATGGAAATCTGAGGTGATGTTTTATACCAGGATGCTGCTTGTGAAGACATCATGGCATACACACATACCTGTAACACAATAAAACAAAGAAACGGCAGACCAGCAGTATTCATGCATGGACTTCATTCTTCCATAAGTCGCACATGTTCTGTGTTGATTTTCTGTAATTGCATGTTGACACAGAAACGAACATGCGATTAGGGTCCGTGAATTTTCTGCGTTGTGTATTTTTCATTTTCTCTTGTGATAGTTCGTTCAGCAGTGGGTCTGGTTGTCTTCTTGAGGTTGGGGCTTCATACGCAGATGAGACAGTCGTTGCATATGGATCTCGAAAAAGACATCAAGTTTTATCTGCACACTGTAAGACAGAAAACAGAAAAACAGAGAGCAGTATTTGTCCAAACACTAGGGTTGTAGCAGTATTCAGAGTCTGCTGTTGTTGTTTCATTCTTTCCCTATTTCTTAATTTATTTGACACCTATGGACCAGTGAGGTAAGGATGGACTAAATGGGGAAAGGCCTATGAGGTTGTCTTCACCCTGGATTGGCCCCCGACGCCTGTTGCGTCAGTTCTTTCCAGGGCACCTCACTTGTCCGTGTCCTATTCTGTCCCTGTGTTGTGTACACACTGTACAGTGTGTGAGAAAATTGGCACATTTCCATTCTCCAGTGAAACATCAGTCCTACTAGACATCATTAACAGAGGATGGTTGTCTGACTGCAATATTCTATGGCATAACATTTAAGGCTGTGAGTTTTCTGAATGTCCCCCAAACAAAGGCTGTGACAGTCACTTTCCTTTTGTTCTATTAAACAAAAATAAGTCTTTCATCTTTGTTGTGAGTTACTGGGGAAATTAAGCACTCACAGCCTAAATGGTTAACACCGTATCAAGTTGCCCCACGAGTTTAACGAGGAGGGGAGAGGCTGCTTCAGAATATCAAGCAGGCTAAGCAGAAGCTGAGTAACCTTATTTACATCTTTAAAGTTCTTTTTGCTTTTCCTACACTCATTTCCAAAATGTCCGTGCTTGCCACAGTAAGAACAACTGGCTTCTCTAGGACTTTTGCGTTTCTTTGGCTTCTCTGAGTTGACCTTAATGGATGCTGCTGCAATTCTTACTCTCTCTTTGACATCAGAATTTCTTTCCCAAATAGCTAAACTTTCTAGGTTACTTCTGAGAGTTCTTTTAGCCCACGTAATATCTAGGAATGGCAAGGCTGTTCTGTACTCAGCTACAAGACCATCTGCCCAAATTCGGATTAGAGCTCCTTTGTCAGCTAACACACTTTCGGAATCATCCACTATTCCACTGTACGTTACCGCTACCTGACAGAACCTCTCAGTATATTCACTCACAGTTTCTTCTTTCTCTTGTACACAGCTAGTAACTCTCGACCAATCGATTTTGGGTCCTAAGATATTCTTTAGGATTTTCAAAACACCTTCTCTCAAATCGCCTTTACTGACATGTTGCAGTTCGGAAGTAACAGCAGACTCAAAATTGTTGAATTCAGATTCAGTTAGAATTTGTGACATCAGCTGTGTGACTTCCGGCAACGACATGTCGTAAAGATGCATTTTGCTGAACAATGCTCTTCTAAATTCAGAAAAATTTGTACGTGCTGAGGGTAAACTCTGGGAGAGTCTATCTATATCCTTAGGACCTAAAGATGTTTTGGCAACCGTTTGTATTTGGACAACAGAAGAGTTCGGAGTAACACTTTCAGTTCCCTGAGATCTTCTCCTAGCCCCACAAACCTGCACTGAATCTACAGGCTGATCAGTTACTGATTGGATGGCTACATTTGTTTCAACGAAAGCTTTTAAGTCAGGATAATTGTTATCAGGCTGACTAACTTCTTCCACATCAGTTTTTTCTGCATCTTTGTTGCAGTTTACTTTCTTAGTCAACGAAGATATTCTAGCATGGAGCTCTTTGATCTGTTTCTCTAGCTCAGAGTTGCGCTTAGACTGTTCTGTAGCTAGGGTTAAACCGAATTCTCTGTGACAGAAGATAATGCCTTTGACACTGTTCTTGCGAATACTTTCTCCTAGTACCTTTTTACAATCTTCGATTGACCAAACTTTGCCTGGATCAATGCTAAATTTCTTTGTTAAATTCAATCTGACTTCCTCAGTCACGATTGAGTCCATGTGCTCTGATAACAAAGACTTAAATTCACTATCTGTCCAAAAAGGTGTAATCTGTCTAGTACTTTTCCTAAACATTTTGTGAATTTCTGTTACCACAAACAAAACACTAAAAAAAAAACTTCTCTCTACTGTCTTGCAAACAGAGGGTACAATCTTATTAGCACATGAGGCTAAATCTAATTCTAAAGCTAATTCTCTAGCTTACAGATAGGTCTTCTCTAGCAAGAGCATACACACAATATTAACATGTAACTGTTAATCTTCCCTGCCAACAACAGGGGGTAAATTTCATCTCTAAAAGAAAAACTTTTTTAGAGGCTCATCTTTAGTTAACCAAACTCTACAGCTGTTTGTTAACTACTTCTCTGAACGGCGCAGAGGAAAACATTTGTACTGGTCTGCATTGGTTCTTTGAATGGATTGAAACTCACCGAGTCTTTGGTTGTACAGAAAACATTCGTCTGGAACTCAGTCAGCTTTGTTGAGATCTTTGAGCTTGAAGTTTCAAGATTCAGTCTGGGACTCAGTCAGCTTTGATGAGATCTTTGAGCTTGAAGTTTTCAATCTGGAGGAAGCTGGAAAGCTTGAAGTTTCAAGATTCAGTTCTTTGAGTTTCCTTTTTCTCCATCCGGGTCACGGCACCATCTGTTGTAAAGTTTTCTTTGTTCGAAGCAGAGACCAGTGAGACAGTTGGGATCGCGTTCAACAGAAGTTATTCTTTATTGAGAACTCCTCTGTACGCGGCTGTAGAAACGTCCAACATGATCTAATCTAATACAGTATGCATTGTAGTTATATACATTCCAAGGGGGGGGGATTACATAGAGGTGGAGACTCTGGACAAAGCATGTAAATGAAGTAGGAACACACCCTACTCTGAGTCCAATTGAATCAGCATAACTATTCACATGCTGATACTGGCAAGGAACTCCAATTCCAAGAGCCATCCCATAGCCATTAAAGACAAAAGGTGAAAGTCAATCAACCTAACGATTCAACGTCTGGGCTCCGAAAGGTGAGAATCAAGTGATCTGACTCATTTAAAACACAATAGAGAAAACCGGTCTGGCAGGAATGGAGACTCTTGCTGGAGACTCAATAATCACCTGAAATCAGTCTACTAAACTTAATCAGTTTATATACTATTGCAGTGGAAAAAATAAATTAAACATTTAATAAAAATGTAATCCAACAGTACTAACCTAGAATACTGTCTAACACTTGATGGCTGCTCTGTCAAGTCTTCGTCGTCGGTTAGGAACCTGGGTGTGCTCTTTGATACCAATCTTTCATTTGAAAGCCACGTTTCTAGCATCTGTAAACCTGCATTCTTCCATCGTAAAAATGTATCTAAATTACACCATATGCTTTCAATTAAAAATGCGGAACAGTTAGTTCATGCGTTCATGACATCAAGGCTAGATTATTGTAATGCTCTACTGGGAGGTTGCCCTGCTCGCTTAATAAACAAACTACAGCTGGTCCAAGACGCAGCAGCTCGAGTTCTTACTAAAACCAGGAAGTATGACCATATTAGCCCCGTTCTGTCAACACTGCATTGGCACACTGCAATTTTAAAATAGTGTTGATTACTTATAAAGTACTAAATGGTTTAGCTCCCCAGTACTTGAGCGAGCTCTTAACACATTATAATCCTTCACGTCTATTGCGATCTCAAAACTCTGGCCAGTTGATAATACCTAGAATATCAAAATCGACTGCTGGCGATAGATCCTTTTCCTATTTAGCACCTAAACTAAAATTAGTCTTCCTAACATTGTCCGGGAAGCAGACACACTCTGTCAGTTTAAATATAGACTAAAAACACATCTCTTTAACCTGGGATACACATAGAAAATTATACATTCCAATTATTCAAATCAGTTAAATGATTATTAGGCTGCATAAATTAGGTCAGCCGGAACCGGGAATACTTCCTATAGGCCTAACACCCGATGTACTAGTTACATCAAGAAGAACGGCATCTACGCTAATGTTAGTCTTTCTGCTTATTCCGAGGTTTACTGTAATCAGCTGGATCCAGGCCGTATCCAGATCAGATGGTGGACCTGCGCCTAGACACGACCACAACGCATGATGTAGTCAGCCGGATCCGGGCCGTATCCAGACCAGATGGGGGACCTGCACCTAGACACGACCACAACACATGATGTAGTCAGCCGGATCCGGGCCGTATCCAGACCAGATGGGGGACCTGCACCTAGACACGACCACAACACATGATGTAGTCAGCCGGATCCGGGCCGGATCCAGACCAGATGGGGGACCTGCACCTAGACACGACCACAACACATGATGTAGTCAGCCGGATCCGGGCCGTATCCAGACCAGATGGAGGACCTGTGCCTAGACACGACCACAACGCATACCTGAAGTGTCAGCAGAGATTGTGTCAACTAGACTCCCCTGTGAAGGCCTCATCGACGCGACAGCCATCGGCACTGATCCTCTACAAACCCATCTCCATACCGGTGTGACTCCGATCTTCAACCAGATGGTAGCAAATTACCTCTAAATAAATATTAATAATCAATCATAACTTGTTATAATTGATTATGAATATTTGGATCACTTAATAGAATTAACTTAATGTAGTAAAAATTAATATTACAATCAATTAACCTGTTCGTGCCGTGAACACTGTTTATTAATTCTAAGAAATGTACGTTTCTGGGGCATGGGAAATGTCTTTCTTACTGTACAGTACTATTCAAAGCCTGTAGTCAAAATCTATGATTAGGGACTCCAGTATGAGCTTGAGACACGGACAACTTTACGTGTGGCATGAACAAGATTTTAATAACTAGACTACGCACTTAAACTACTCTAACATTCACATACATACATGCATACAGTTTACCAAGGGAAAGAGAGCTGAAGCAGAATACAGGAAAGCAAGAAGTTATAGCATTGTTTGAAATTCAGCAGATCAACAGCCTTGAGCAAACCATCAGTTTAGTTCTAACACGCCTTTCTTAAAAAGGGGTAAGGATCCTTAATGTATCAAATAATGAGACTAAGCATGATACTTGCATGTCTTGCCCATTTGAAATAAACTGTCCTGATGCAATTTGTTGAGGCTCCAGTTGATCTTTGCTGATGTTGTCTTGATGAGAGAGAACCAATGGGAGTCAGAGGATCTTTGGTGAATGGAAAGACAAGGCCGCAGCCTGGCACAAGCTTGGGGGTCCTTAGAAAACTTCTAGTTCAGCATCATCTTCACATCAGGATTTCAGAAAGGGACTAAGAGAGTAAGATCTTGTGAACTTTCAGCATTTTTACATTTCCAAAAAACATAATAAAAAAAATAAAAATAAAATATAGCTGCGAGCAGCGATTGCGGGCCCAAGCCGGTGGCACCGCCACCCTGGTGCCTTTAGTTACACTAAAGCCACTGGGGTGGCGGTGTCACCGGCTTGGGCCCTCCAACGCTGCTCGCAGCTATATTTATATATATATATATATATATATATATATATATATATGTATATGTATATGTATATATGCCAGTTGGTGGCGCTATAACTTTGACTCCCAATAGTTACATCCATCTGATCGGCCTCTTACCACGAACACACTGCTGAAGTTTCATCAAGATCAGTTAACGTATGCAGAAGTTATATTACTTCGTGTTTCTCTTTTCTCGCCATTGTTTCCTCGCCACGGCCAAACCATTCGAGATATCAAAAATCCGTCCGGAATTTATCATCCTCAATGTCTTGACTTCATGCTGACCGAGTTTGGAGGCGATTGGATGAATTCTCTAGGATGAGTACATCAAATTCCACAGCATGCGTTTTTCAAACAACCCATAATAGCCGACTTCCTGTTGGGCGGAGCTAATAACTTAGAGTGCGGAAGTTGTTCGGCCCGATGAGATCTATATGTGTACCGAGTTTCATATTAATTCATGCAAGCGTGTTTGATATATGGACCAAGTTTTTAGACCGTGTCCAAGGGGGCGCTGTTGAGCCCCCCTGCCACGCCCGGGTACCAGCTTCAGCCCGGCTCTGATGACTGTGGGTTCTGACCTGTGTGGAAAGTTTCAAGAGTTTTTGAGCACATTAAGGGCCCCAAAAGCCCCTGAAACCTTGAAGAACAAAGATTAAATGGAATAGACAAATCCCCCGCCCCCCAAACACACACACACAGACACACAGAGAGAGAGAGAAAATTCTCCAGAAAATCCACATTCAAACCAAAATATCTGACTTCCTGTGGATCTGAGGTAATGACTGTAAATTAGAAAGGTGTCCTGCTTGATGAGAACAATACACCTACCAAGTTTTGTGATTCTAGGAAAAACTAAGCCCCCATTTTTGACTAAAGGTGGCGCTACTGAGCCATTCCACCACGCCCGTTTCTGAAACTTTGCACATGTCTACTGGATAATAAATGTGATGTGTCTGTCGAGTTTCATGCATTTTCAAGCATGTGAAGAGTCTCAAAAGCATCCGAAAAGAATATTAAAGTTTGATGCGTTGCCACGGCAACAGTATCTAAGATATCAATAATCCTTTCACAGGTCTACATCTGCCGTGTGTCTACATTATACACATAAAGTTTTAAGCAAATCGGGTAAAAATAAGAAAGTGATTTCAAAGCATTTTGAAAGTGACACACTTCCTGTTGCCAGTTGGTGGCGCTATAACTTTGACTCACAAAGGTCACATCCATGTGATCGGCCTCTTACAACGAACACACTGCTGAAGTTTCAGCAAGATCAGATAATGTATGCAGAAGTTATAACACACTTCCTGTGTCCCATTATTCGCCATAAATTCGTTTCCTCGCCACGGCCAAACCGTTCGAGATATCAAAAATCTGTTCGCAAGAATTCATCCTCAATGTCTTGACTTCATTCACACCGAGTTTGGTGGCGATCGGATGAATTCCCTAGGAGGAGTATTTCACATTCCATTGTATGCGTTTTCCAAACAACGTATAATAACCGACTTCCTGTTGGGCTTTTGTAAAACTTAGAGCACGAAAGTTGTGCGGCCCGATGAGATCTATATGTGTACTGAGTTTCATATTATTACATGCAAGCGTGTTTGATATATGGACCAAGATTTCGGACCCCATTCCAGGGGGCGCTGTCGAGCCCCCCTGCCACGCCCGGGTACCAGCTTCAGTCCGGCCCTGATGGCCGCGGGTTCTGACCTGTGTGCAAAGTTTCAAGAGTTTTTGAGCATGTTAAGGGCCCCAAAAGTGGCAAAAAGGCAAAAAAAAAAAATAATGAAGAAAAAAAAAAAAAAAAGAAAAAAAAAATAATCCTTACGAAAACAATAGGGCCTCCACCCTTTCAGGGCTTGGGCCCTAAAAATTAAGCTGTTTTCCTCATGGGGACCAAAAAAATGTCCCCACAAGGACATAAAGGGGAAAATAATGTATGGTTTACCTGACACACACACACACTAATAATATTTGTAAGAGACCATTAACCCTACCCTTAAACCCAAGCCTCAACGATAACGTCATTTGGTCAAGTCTCAAACTTTTTGACTAGGATATATGACAAATTTACATCAAAACAAGCACACAGACAAGAAACAGACAAACAAATGACACAGAAAACCTGCAGTTTCTCACTGTCCAGTTTAATAATGAAAACACCAATTTTTATACATGGCATAGATTTATACATATTTGAAAACATGACATACATGTTGCATTTTAAACTTTATAACATCTTTAAATGTATAATATGAGCTAACAGAAATCTACATATATATATAATAAATGAGATAAATAATAAAACAAGCACAAAGCTGACAAACAGAAGATAAGGGTGACAATACTTGTGGTAATCAACCTGTGGCGATATTAGTGAAAAAATGAAAAGGAAAAAGGAAGACAACAAAACTTTCGTCACTAGAAGAATCACCATCACACTATCAATGGATACTCTAACAAACACATATAATAACACAGTTGGCAGTAATAAAAAAAAACCTCAAAGAGGTAAAAATATATAGTATTTTTGAGTATATATATATTAAACAAGAGAACAATTTGAAGAGATGATATTGTTCTGTGGCTGCATCACTGCACTAGTGCATGAAAAAACAGGTGGTGAAACAGACAAAGAAGTCAAAATCAGCAAAAAAATCATCTCCTAGCGTTTAAATAGATGGCTTTATACAGTGTTGTTCACCTATCTAGTCTGATCGTGTAGTCTGTAGCACAACGGTGTGGTTTACAATGTTCTTCAGAAGTGTGTCCTACTGGAAGTGATAAGAAAAGACATGCACTCTTAATATGCAAGGCACAGACACTGTGAGCTACTGTCCAACCGAACCCTCACCAAATGAAGTGAAAGACGATGTTATGCTACTTGCAATACTTTGAAAACAAAATAACAGTTGAACAATAGTTTATACCATTACAAAAATTATCACATTAAATTGAGAAACAATACTAAAAATCAAGGCAAGACAAATGTGGAGTAATTTTTAATTAGTCTACAAAGGTTTGGCATTTTGCGTTGTGATGAAACTGAAGTAATGGTAACACTTTACAATAAGGTTTCATTAGTTAACAACACGAACTAACAATTAACAATACTTCTACAGCATATATTAATGTTTTATTAATATACTTTTATAAGAAAAGTACATTTACTAATGTAATAGATCAAAAGTTGTATCGGTTTACATTAGTTAATGCACTGTGAACTAACATGTTTATAAATGCTGTAAAAAACAGTTAGTTTAATGTTAGTTAATGCATTAACTAATATTAACAAATGAGACCTTATTGTAAAGTGTTACAGAAGTGATAAATCACTGAAATTCTTGCCCCGTCAAAGCTCTGAAATCTCATTAGTGCTTGTGCATATTCAAATTTGGAACGTTACATTTGGTTATAAGGTTTTATCAAATTTGCTTCTTGTGAGCTATAGGAACGGGCCAGATTTACATTGAATAATGATTTAAATGTTGGCCTATACTTTACACAAAGCTATCATATGGCTTCAGGAGACTTGAAGCAATAGAGCGCACGAGTATGGCAGCAGCTGGTCGCTGTATGCTCTTCCATGATGGATCAAATAAAGTCCTATTGCTCTGGAAAGAAATGAGAATTTTCACTTTTGGTTGACATCCCTTTCAATTACTTTGTTTTCCGTCACTATATCTACCTCGATTTTCCAGAAACCTGACACCTGTGCACATGGCTTTTCCCATCCCAACTGGTCCATCCTTCACGTTGTCACCCATTCTTCACCCTAAAGTGGTTAATTTGTCGATAAGGTCATCAATAGTGTACACCATGAGCTTAATATCATCTTTCTCTGACATGCGATGAAGCCCATGCTTGCGAAAAATGACATCCACGTCATTGCTGAGCACCCGCTCTGCGACCTGCATGGAGACGTGCCAGGGTACGTCCGAGTCCTTGAGGCCGTGAATCAGCCGGACGGGACAGGACACGGGCATGGGGCTCTGGAGTATGCAGTGGTTCTCGGCCTCCTTCAGAAAGTCCATGCTTAGAGTGTAGAAACCCTCTTCATTGTGCTTGGTAGGGAATTTCCAAAAGCCCTGTTCCTCTATCTCCTTCTTTGTCTATTGAAAAAGGGGAAGATATGGATCATGAGGCAAAGGAGATGCAGTGCCAGCTCAAAAAAACTTGAAAAAAAAAATCATATTTTTAAATTGGTCATTTTCTAGTTTCTTATTTCATTTAAAATTGAAAAACAAACCATGTATAAAGATGAAAATAAACAATATTTACAAAAAAAAATTACAATGAATATTTAAACCTCTGATACAAATATTTTTTTTTGTGTTACATCCTTAATAGTATAAAAGGAGATATCAACAGAAAAGGCGTAAAACTCTCATTTACTTGCCGAGGGTTGCATAAGTATGAGCAATAGAGTGGCGCAGCGATGACGTATTTTTGTAGGCCAAAACGAGTTACATTTCCACCGTCCTGAAATCAATGGTTTTTTGTTAAAAGTCCAAAGTAAGGTCTGTAGTGAGCAGAATATTCACTACATTATTCTACGGCATAAAATACACCAACTTTGTCGCTAATTTATCAACTTTTCACGCTCCTTTAGAGACTTTTCTTCGAAATACTAGCGACTAGCAACAAATCTAGTGAATTTTTGGACTGCTGGTTAACATGTAGTCAGTCACTATATCATACTTGTTCAGTTGTCTGGCAGAATATATCTAAATGAGAACAACTTTATTGGACATTCGGCTATACGTTACATTAAAATACAGTACGTGAGCACGGATTACGAGAAAAAACAAAAGATGTAGAGTAAGGGAAAATGTTTTTAAATAAAGACTGAAAGAGTTGACTAAAGCTTAATGGTGACGGTTAATTGAAGTCATGTGACCAATGTGTAATTCGTTTATAGCCTACGTTTAGCTTTTTACTTCTACCAATTTAGGCTTCAAAAAAGTTGTTCATTTGTGAAAATGATCATGGTGAACAAAGAATATGTGTAAGAAGCATACACTTTTGTATGTGAAACAGCTTATTTCCTGCAATAATCCAAAAGCCAATGGAAAATCATACTGGTTTTTGGTCAAGGGAACCAGGGTGATGCTAACTTCCCGGTTGGTCTACAAAAAAACATAATCACTGCAGCGCTCTATAGTAATAGTGATGCTATTACATAATTTGTGAAATTTGTAACAAATTACTTGTATTATTATCATTATTTAAAGGTCCCGTTCTTCGTGATCCCATGTTTCAAACTTTAGTTAGTGTGTAATGGTGCTGTTAGAGCATAAATAATATCTGTAAAATTATAAAGCTCAAAGTTCAATGCCAAGCAAGATATTTTATTTAACAGAAGTCGCCTACATCGAACGGCCCGTTTGGACTACATCCCTCTACTTCCTTCTTTAATGACGTCACTAGAACCGTTTTTTGACTAACCTCCGCCCACAGGAATGCTTCCTCAACTCTACCGAAATTCGTTTATGTACTTGCGCACTTCTTATAACTTACTGTGTTTACTCAGCTCTTATGGTGATTTTCTGAAGTAAAACTGACGCTTCATCTTTTGTGTGATGTACAATAAACTTTATTAAACTCATCAGTATATATTTGATCATCATTCAGACAGCAGACTTGTAGGCTATTAATAAATAATAGATACATACAAGCAGATGACAAATACATTATAATAACCGTAATTAAACTACTAAACTATACCTTTTCCATCTCTATACAGCACTCTGACTCTGTAGGCATTATTGTCCGACTTGAAATGAACACCGTTACTGAGAGTTTCTGATATTATCATCATTCCGTGAGATTAAATTGTCCTGAGAGACTGAGCGCGAGCTCATGAAGCTCCGCCCCCTGTACCGTCCAGCAGCAGCTCATTTGCATTTAAAGGGCACACACTAAAACAGCGCGTTTTTCTGAGCCCCAAAAAATGACAATTTAAACATGCTGTAAAAAATGATCTGTTGGGTATTTTGAGCTGAAACTTCACATACACACTCTGGGGACATCAGAGACTTATTTTACATCTTGTGAAAAGGGGCATAATACGGGACCTTTAAGTTTCAAAGAAGTCTTTCGTACCTCTATTGGCAGGGCGTTAAAGGCCGTGACAAAATGATCTGCAGCGGCTGAGATGCCCACTAAAGCAGCCGTCTTCTCTGGCCGCGCAAGAGCGGCTAGCAACATCAGCCATCCACCCATGCTGGAGCCAACCAGGATCTTGAGCAAGTGACACCACAGAGAAATTGACCATTTGTGTGCGAGTTTGAGTAAAAAGGGAGAAAAAGAAGAAAAAATACGTCAAGTTCCAAACAATTGTCAGCAGTGTTGGGGAATAGCTAACTGCAAGCTAACTACGACGCTACTAACTTAACTACATTTAAGTAGCTCAGTTGCTTTTACAACAGTAGCTAACTCCTTTTTCCAGAAAGTAGAAGTGTAGCGCGACCAAAAGCGTTTTTTAAAGAGCCTGCAATGCATTGAATGAAGCGTCGTCGTCTTATAAGATCACAAAAATGGTGCATTAGCGCTGTTTTATCACGCATCTTGCGGCTTTACAGTTCACTAAGAAGAGATATTCTCATGATTATGTAAAGCAGTGGTTCTCAACTCCAGTCCTCGGCACCCACTGCTCTGCACATTTTGTATGTCTCCCTTATTTAACACACCTGAATCAGATCATCAGCTCGTTAGGAGAGACTCCATGAACTGAACTGAGTGTGTCAGATAAGAGAGACATACAAAATGTGCAGAGCAGTGGGTCCCGAGGACTGGAGTTGAGAACCACTGATGTAAAGGACGTACAGTGGAGATTTCACATGAATCGACTAGTAAAGGTTACAGTTTTGTATGTAATTTATGCAAGCCAAAGTGCAGTCTGTGTCGAAGACTTCAAGCTCATACAGGTGAATAATAGCCTTTTAAAAATGTATTAACTGTCCTGCTTTATTGCACTCTATATCAAATGGCTATTTCTGATTTTATGATGACCCATCATAGTTTACTATGTCCCGCCACAGTTTTGTAAAGAACCTAAAACATCACTAACGTTGTGTTTTGCACCATTGCTTTGGCAAAGCATCTGTCAATCAAAAACAATTATTCAATTATTTGTAATATACGTCTTTGTAAAAAAACGAAAAATCAAAGTAGTTTCAATGTAGCTAGCTAGTTTTTAATAGTAACCTGTAGTTTGGCTAACTACTTTTTCTGAAGGGTAGCTTGACTGTAGTTTAACTACTTTAACTTATGTGTAAGCTTGTCAAACTACAGTTTCAGAGTAGCTTCCCCAACACTGCTTGTCAGAACCTTTTAATAGGGAAAAAACAATGTGAACATGGGATACTGATGACAGAAAAACTTTGTAATAGGACTGATTTCACTTTGGTTATGTGCATAATTTGATTCATTCGTATTCAAGTAACTGAAGGCATATTTGTCAATAAATGATTCCTGGTCAAATTCAATTCATCAAGACTCTCGAGTGTGGTAATGCTGTTAATCCACTCACCTGTGGCCCTTCTACTAATTCATCCAGTACATAGAGTACGTCCTTCTTCCAGGCACCCATGTTGTAGTTACCCATTTCCCCTTCAGATGACCCGCAGCCAGAATAGTCAAACCTAAAGGAAGAAAATTATCACAATAGCATAGCATTAAAGTTAAAATGTAAAGATGGATAGAGAAAACACTGTATCATCACGGATAATAGTGACATTCAGGGCTTGACATTAACTGTTTTGCTCACCTGCCACTGTGGCTAGCAGTTTTCCAATGTTACTAACCACTCTGGCCACCATTTTAACATCGATACCATGGGGAAAAACTGCCATATAGATATTTTTAATACTATATCATAATTTGGCAGTAGGTATATTAGGTTGCTGTCACTTTAAGACCTGACGCACGGATCCATTATACATGCGTTTTCTTTCTCAACTGTTTACGTTCACTTAAAACAAAACTAACTGTGTTTGCGTGAATACTCGTCAAGACCGACATTGTACCGGTATTTGACTGTTTAAAGGGATATTTCACCACTGGAAAGATGAATGTGTATTTAAATTGGGTCATGTATGTAGTAGAAATGTGAAATTATTTTAGAAGTTGGTGCCTTCTAGACTGAGAAAAGCCAGAAAATGTATTTTTGGCTCATGTGGATGAAAGACAACAACTCCCAGAATGCACTTGCTTCGCTGCCCTACGAGGACACTCTCAAGCCCCGCCCACCGGTTACAGAGGGCCGTATCGGGCTAGGCTAGGCTACTACTTGACTCGAAACTGAAAAGACGGCGTTTTATCGTGAGATCCCCCTATGGGCGGGTTGAACACATGCGGGACGAGCTCCTCCTACTGGCTGGAGTCTCTCGCCTCTGGACTAAAAAGCCTCTGATGCTAAATGACGATTTTTGCATCATCGGAGGTTTTTTTCCAGACACACAATACAGAAATCTCTCGTCTCAGGAGGACATGAGGGAGGGAAGCACGGTCACTCAAAACCGGTTTACACAACACCGTTTTCAACTAAGTTGAACACATTTCTGTCAGGACCACTATCGTCAAATACGATTGACAGTTAGCATACAGTTTGGATTGGTGGTATGGTTCTGTTCTGGGGGGTGGTTTCACTTTTTTGCGTTTTTAAGTCCCAAAAACGCCGTCGCCGTCTAAAGGCGGGCATACACTGTGCGATGTCTGTGCAAATTTCAGCAAGGTACCTACTCACACTGAACGAGTAGATCGCATGCGATGTAAAGCCAAAGCTCAGGATTTCTGTGCTCACACTATACGGTCCGAACGTCGAGCTGCGACTTCACTGCTCACACTATGCGTGTGAAATATGCAAATCCGCGCGATAAATCCTCGTGCCGGGTTGCGCCTATAGATGATATCATGTATCCAGAGATATTGTCAAAACAAGCATCAGCTATCAATAACAAGATGATTTAGCATTTCCAATTTATGTATTAAATTATTATTAATATTATTATTATTATTAGGGAAGGCCTGGGCTACTTTTATTATTAAAGTGATAGGCTGTTAAATTGCCACGCAATTCATAGCGCATCACCGCAAAACCAACGCGCTGTGAGGATAATAAAATACACAGAAGCTTACTCATTGAAAATTGTCTAAAACATTTAGGTCGATTACAATGAATTATAGGCATATAATTAATTATTAACCGTCTATAATATGTCCAAACACTGCAATAATGAATCAATGAAAATTAAAAACAGCTTTATTTCAAAAACATTGTTTAACAAATTAATAAAAGAGGCAAAGTGTACATCGCAGGTGGCTTGGAAGAAGTGGGAAATGGTTAATCCATTTTGCAACACAAACTGGAGGTAAGCAACAGTATTTTGTAGCTAGTTTTAACTACAGAACTTAAAGAGCTCCCTCTTTTCGTTTTTTTTTTTTTTTTTTGCTGCAGATGAAATGGTTAAACTTCTGTTTTTGCGCAGGCGCAGTGAGGGAAAAACACTGAGTTTAGGGCAATCGGTTCGTATCTCTGCTTCAACTGTGCGATATAGTCACGAGGAGCGACCAAAATTTCTAACATGCCAGAAATTCATCCGACCATCCGATTGCCGGTCGTGAGAGGTTAATCGCCTCTCGTTTCCCCCTGTACACTGCACGAACACTGCACGACAAACGACGCATGACAAAGCTGAAAATCGTCCCGACCCGACAAAGAGTCGCACGAGTCAGAATTCGGCTCAAAATCGGACGAAAATCGCACAGTGTATGCCCGCCTTTAACGAATGGCATATCTGATCAAATATTTTTAAGTTTTCACCCGCGAGCGTTCTCGTGTAAACAGGGCCTTATACAACAGCTGCGTTTTGGGGGCCTGAAAATGCACATTTTTGAAAACGATACCGTTATCGTCTCTGTGTAAACTACAAAAACGCAAATTTGTAAAAATGGTGACGTCATGCGCATGTGTTCAGATAGATGTGTGTAGTGTTTCTTTGCAAAGTGACATCGCCAACTACTGGCCTGGCAGCAGAATACAAAGTGTTTAGTAGTTTTCGTGGATCAACGTAATTTTTCCACAAAGATTTCTTTAAAGTCGGCATGAAACGGAAGTTGAGATTGTCATTTTTTCCTTGTTGTGACGTATATCCGAGTGAAACGGCTTCTGAAATTAGAAAAAAATGTAGGGCGGGGCTTGATTTCGTTCTTTGGGAATTGATTGGATCGTTGGAGGTTGGGCGTTGCAAACAAAATGGAGGCAGATTTGAATGCCAGTTTATATTCAGTTGTGGAGGATTTCTCTCCACCGGACTCCCCACCGTTACCCTCCCATGAAGGATTTTTTATTGAGGAGCCCGGCGACGAGAACGAGGACGAGCAGCTAAATTTTCAGGCAGGAATCAGCTCATATTTATGTGAGCCTCCCGCGAACCAAGATGAGTCAGGTCAAGTTCACCCTCGAGAGCAGAAACGATACAGACACCGATAGCCGCCAATAATAACCAACTGCAGAACCGCAGAACCATACGTCATAGCAGTGTGAGGACGACAGCGCCAGCCTAACAGTCTGATGCCGGAAGTGGGCGGGGTAAAAGCATCTAAGGGGTGGAGATGGGTAGGTTTAGGGGTAGGTTTAGGGATCAGGGGGTGGAGATGGGTAGGTTTAGGGGTAGGTTTAGGGATCAGGGGGTGGAGATGGGTAGGTTTAGGTATGGTATATGTAAGGTGGATATGTATGGTATCCACTTCCGGCACCAGACTGTTGGGCTGGCGCTGTCGTCCTCACACTGCTATGACGTATGGTTCTGCGGTTCTGCAGTCAGACCTATCTCATAGCCGCACCCTCATCGGCTCTGGCCGCACCCTTTCGCCATGGCACGTGACCAAAAGAGAAGAGAGGTCGTTTCGAGGGGGGGAGGGAAGGGTAATGTTTTTGATTAAAGATTATAAGGGTACATGAATTTAAAAAAAAATAATGAAGTGCACAGATAAATCATTTATAATAAACACTACAATATTACATAAAAAAAGAAGATTTGTCAAATTTGATTTCATGCCGACTTTAAAACGTGTCTTTTTTTATTACTTGATTACAAATAGTTCTACTAAATAGTGAGGCACCTGAGGTATGAGTGACCCAAAGACTTGCAGAACTCCTCTAATGCTTCTGCTTTCTGTCCACCCATGTGTGAGGCAAAACCAGGCAAGAACACCACTCCCGGACTCTTCCCCTTCAGTTTTCTGTAGGCAAGCTTTGGCAGATCAGGGCGTGTGGCATACTGGATTGTGCTCTTCTGTCGAACACCTAAAACAAAGCAAAAATGCTATTTTATTCAAATGCAATTTAAAGCCTGAGAGCTAAGCATACCTAAAATTAGATATTACAAAACACAATTCATTTTCTTCCTTGCAAGCTTTCTCTCTTTATTACAACAGCAACAACAAAACGATTTAACTTGATAACTGTAGTTGACGGTGGCGCTTAGATAGGAGACCAAACACGAATGACTCCTCCTCCGGTGTGTCAGCTGCCATCTCAAACGCAGGTTTGCATGTTTTCTCCATTTTAGCAGTTCAAACTTCAATTACGAAATCGAAAACGGTGAGCTACATCTAGACATCATCACACTGTTGACGCCTGTGCATTACTGAGCATGCTGGCCACACCTCCAACATGTACGCCCCCTGGCCGCAACACATCGAAGCTCTTGCATAATTACGTTTCGTAAAGACTCTGCTTACCCGTATAAACGTGCGGGAGAATGGTGAGTTTCCGGACGTTTATTTTAAGAACATTTGAGCAAATTCTGAGCACAGTTGACGCCATACTGCCCCGCTCTCTGCGGAGACACAGGAATCCAGTCTGAATAGTGTCCTGAAGGAGACTGAGACCCGACCGCACATCACTGCCCCCTGCTGCCGTGGAGCGCCAGTGACACACACACACACACAAGGGCGTAGATTTTGTTTGAACATTGGGGGGGTTGAAGTTTGGGTCTGCATATTTTAGCCTATGTGAGATTAAAATAAGTATGTCCCAAAGCTTGACTTCTTCTGCTACACACTCAAAAGTATGCACTTTTTTGTCACAAAAAGAGTACATACTTTTAGGGCGTAGTAAGTAGCCTAGGCGAATTGAGACGCAGCAACGGTTACAAAAAACTAATATGGGATAGTTCACCCCAAAATGAAAATTCTGTCATAATTTATTCACCCTGAAGTTGTTCCAAACTTGTATGAATTTCTTTGTTCTGCTGAACACAAAAATATATATTTTGAAGAATGTCAGTAACCAAATATTTGATGGGCCCCATTGACTTCCATAGTATTTTTTCTCCATGCTATGAAAGTCAGTGAGGCCCATCATCTTTTTGGTGACCCATATTCTTCATAATATCTTCTTTTGTGTCAGAAATTCATACAGGTTTGGAACAACTTGAGGGTGAGTAAATGATGACAGAATTTTCATTTTTTTGGTGAACTATCCCTTTAAGACAGTGTCTATGATTTAGTATGACCCATTAGCAGTTAGTCAAGGGGCAGTCAGGCTTACTTTTGGGTATCAAATTATACCAATCTACGTAGCCTTTTTATGTAACTGACTCAACAAAGTTATGATTGATGACCAACTATAGA
The DNA here is from genome assembly GCF_963993115.1 of Abramis brama. Classification (NCBI taxonomy): domain Eukaryota; kingdom Metazoa; phylum Chordata; class Actinopteri; order Cypriniformes; family Leuciscidae; genus Abramis; species Abramis brama. Next base: position 45,017,227 of record NC_139967.1, read on the forward strand.
TAGATGGATGGATGGACGGACGGACGGACGGATAGATAGATAGATAGATAGATAGATAGATAGATAGATAGATAGATAGATAGATAGATAGATAGATAGATAGATAGATAGATAGATAGATAGACAGATGTGTCTGCTTAAACGAAACAACTGGGTCTTGTGCAGTTTGTCCATAGAATGTAGTTTTTGTATTGTCCATCAGGTGTCGCTGTAACTCCACTGTAAAGCAAACGCTCATCAGCCAGAGACTGGCCACCGGAGAGAGAGAATGACAGCAGACGATTAACGAACTAAGTTGAGGTAATGAATTCACCTTATTTTCCTATTAGAAATAAAGTGTTTGGCAGATACAGGCAATCATTTTTATTAGGCTATAAATATAAATATAAATGGGGCTCAAAACTTGCTTTACCTTCCATTGATGTTAGAAGTTATCATTATCTCTAAAAATCCTATATGAAGTCACTTTAAATTTGTCTACATAGAAACACTTAATTTATATTTCTGCATGCAAGTGAAGTTGGTTTAAAATTGTTTAGAACCCTGTGGTTTTATGAATGGACAGCAGGAGAGAAAGACAGACTTTTTTTTTTTTTTTTTTTTTTTTTGTCACGGTAGGCTAATCATATTTTCCGCCAAGGTTACCAGCTACAGTTGTACAATAAAACTGTGGAAACTTCCTGTCATAAAAAAAATAGCCCAGATAAGATAAAATGACGTATAGCCTAGGTTACAAGGGGTTAGTCTGAAGAATAGCCTATATGCCATATTAATGTATGTTTTTTAATAACTTTCTAGGGAGGGAGTCGTAATCGAGAGAGAGACTCTTCTGAAGTGGCTAACCGTGGCGCGCTGCAACTCTAAATATACATTTTGTCATTAAAAATGTGGTTGCTAGGATTTAGTGGATGATATCTAACTATAGGTCGGCTATCAAAAGCTCTTGAAAGTGACACGAGCAACATTAATTGTGTTTCCATGCCTCACTAATACACTGTGCCCACCCTCAGAAGTGTTAGTGAGATGATTTGTTTTAACTAAATGACAGAATCCGCTTCAAACTGAAATGATGCAGCTTAAATAATAATAATAATAATACAGCTTCAACCCCCTCCTCCTCCTCTTCGCTTTTGCGCGTGCACGCCCCCTCATTTCCAGAACGATTCCTTGTTATGACATCCCGGTAAAAGACAGCCACAGAGGTCTCTCACCTCGACGCTAAATTCAATCTAATGAATGCAGACCCCAGCGCTCTCGTCGCTGAAAAGAGGCCAACAATTTAGCAATTTCTGCTGCTTGTGACAGGGCTCATGACTAATTCCCATATTTAAATGTGAACAGGCAAAGCTGGCCCATTTGACGGCAGCCAAGCGCATTTTATCAGGTCAGAAAGACATCAATGGCACCGGGGGTAGGAGGTGGCTGGAACTGTTTAACTGTGCAAAATTCAATCAAAAAGAGAATTTAGAAGGCTGTGAAAGTTTGGAAGGCGCCGCTGAAAACATACAGGCGGATACGCGAGTGTTTTTCCCTTAGCATTATTGTGTGTCTTGTCTCTTTATATCAGTTTACAAGAGTTAACACTTGAAAGCGCAGTTCTAAGTCAGCCCTGTTCATTATTTCTCGACCTCTTGACATCGCAGGTGCAGATTCTCTCTCTCTCTCGCATTGGAGTGATTCAGTTCTGCATGAACGACATCAAACTGCGTGATACTGAGTAAAACGCTCACTGAAAAACACTGAATTAATTGCAAGTTTAAAATGCTTAGCTCTGTCCGTGAGACCGTGGCATATTGTGTTGGGAATGTCTTATTAGATGTTTAGTTTCTGCATGCGCAAACTTGGATAAAAGAATGATAAACTGCTGGTAAACAAAGTCAGATTTAACATGTGTCCTAATAAATTTTATAATAAAAAAATGATGTATAGCCAGCACTCTCTGGCTTCATAATTTATGCCTATTTGTTCTCGATCGCTTATTTCAGAGAGATATCATAGTGCAAAAGTAAAACACCACTGCGAGTTTCCACGGAGAAAAAAAGAAAGAAAGGCTGTTCATTGCTGAAAATGGACTATTATGGGGAAAAAAAACCTCGAAATGTTTCTAACTGTTTATCTGTACACAAACGCATCCAGAAACCGTAAAAATGTCCAGGAAAGGGTCTCGTGTTAACATTTTTAAAGCATTTCACACCTAAATAACTGATGTTAAATTCAAATGAAGAGTTCTGTTTAAATTCTACACTTCTTAGGATTTCGAGTCTCGTACAAAAACAAAAAAATCTAGGCTGTATATATTTTTTACGAAGATAAAGTTGCAACAGCCACTTGAGGATTACTCGTTAAATTTACATTTATTAACGTTAACATAGTATCTATATATATTTTATTATTATTATTATCGTCGTACTATATTTAACTTCACCTAGCTATACTGTGCTTTAAGAATCTGAGAAAATATCCAGTTTAAACCTCGTTTAAAGTTTGTAGACGCGCTGCGAGCCACGCGATTCCCAAGAAGCTCTCATTGAGAGGCCACGTGTCCGTTTCCAAAGCCTCTCCAACTTAACCACCTCCATTGTACGTCTAACCCAGATCGGCAGCGTCCCTCCACATAAAGGGATTTGCAATTTCAAGATATTCCAGCTTAAATGTTTTTGACAGTTCCCTCGCTTTTGCCTCAGCCTGCTTATTTTAACTGTGCCAAATGGGTCACCTTGGGTAGCTGTCTGCGCGCAAAGGGCTTTTGCGCGCATTCAGTCCGAATTTTTTCCAACTTTCCTTGACAGGGAAACCAGCTGCTGGTCGTGAAAAGACGGCTTATTAATTGTCCTTTGTCATGCAGAATTGCTTGATTTCTAAAGAAACATACAAAGGCTCTTTTTCAGGATTCAAGTATTTTGTTTCGTGCGCATTTTCAACTCATCGAATCAGCTGCAGCGCCTCACCGTCTACCAGACTCAGGTACTGACGGCCTGCCTCTTTTGTCCGCTTTTAATGCTCTTGTAAATCGGGCAGACTGATTTGTTACAAGCTGCTCTTTTAATCTGATAGATAAGAGACAAGTCTAAGAAAAGCCGTAAATGAAAAATTAGTTGGAAGAAAGACAAGGGCGAGTCTGCTAGATGGGGGTCTGTTGACTCAAGCGGCCCTCGAGCGTCAGGCAAGCCCTCTCAGCAGCCCCTGTCAGGGTCACGTCAACAATTCGCCTTTCTTCCCCTAAAAAGACACTGTAGCCCTTTTTTGCTTCAATGAATTGATCGGCGCAAAATTAAGAATAAATAAATTGAGAATTTTGAGCAGCATGCAGGCTTTAAACTCCCCCAGGGCGCACGTACCCCCGGGCTATTGAGCGGATAAAGGGCGCTTTGCAGAGGACGCACGGTGCAAAATGAGACTGTATGGTGTAATTAACAAAATGGCCTAATCCTATATCTTCACAAATGCAAATATTAGAGTTTTGTTAAAAATGTTTAAGTGAACAATTAAAGGAGAGTTTCCACGAGCAATCCGGGATCCCGAAGACACAATGACTGGAATAATTTAGTAAATGTGCCCGATCTTACCAGACCCTTTGTTGACACCGATAGCTGATGATAAATTCCCAGCAAAGGAAATAACATTTAAAACCAATTCAATTATTTAAATGAAGATTTAAAGTGCCATGGTATAATGGAGCAGGGCGCATCGAGTCCAGCGTCCAAGAGTGCGGTATAGTGCTTTGCTAAAAATGTAATGTGAGCTCCAGTTCTGGTGCGCGTGAAGGAGATGAAAAATAGAAATAGCCTTTTTACGTAGGCCTAAATAAAATAACTTGTGATATATATATATTTCACAGAACGCAAGTCTTTCTTAAATTGTTAGGGATATTAGTTTCTGATGCCGACACGAATGATCTTTTTTTTTTTTGAGACCTTGAGCAAAACTAGCTACTTTTTTGAATAAATAACCAATTCATATTATAGTTAGGCTATATGAGTTTTGAAACGAAATGGTCGTTTTTATTAAACGCAACAAGCGAACACAATCACCCTCATCATCATCATCATCACCAAGTGTCCGCTTAGACCCCTTTAAATAAATTTAAATACAAACATCGATTAATCTGTCTCGTTGACTCGCATATTTTATTCATTTGCGCATTATTGTCTGTGTATTAATACACTACTTTGGGTTTTATTAACCCGCTCTCACGAGACTGTTAAGAACCGTGCGCTAAAGGGCTCAGTGTTTAACGGAGAGGCCCCGCGCCTGGGGGACACCAGGCGCTTTCAGCTGCGTCCCCAGGGAATGCCACAGGGAACCCGATGAATACGCGTCTCTTTGGACTTCTTGACGGAGATCGATCCCGATGCACTTGAGTTGTAAATAGAGGAGCGCGGTGATCCAGTGATTTAGATAAGCGCGCGGACTCTCCGCGCACCCAAACTCTCTCAACGATAGTGTTTTAAAAGGTCTAAATCTTTTATCAGTTGTTATCTTTACTTAAACACAGTCATCTATTACAGACGGCCACAGACACTCATATTTCTTCCCTTTAAAGACATTATAAATGTTTTTTTATGTATTTGTTGGATTGCGCTCAACACGCGCGCTTGTCACCTTAGTGGGTATTAAATTACGCCTTGAGGTTTACTTCCCTTGGCGAAGACTTTATATGTAAATATACATGATGTTATATATAAAATGCATTAATTTAAAATTGCAGAACATTACAAGCCTTTATTGCGCACGCTTTATGGATACTTTCCCCTGAATAATCACCATAGTCCCAGCGCATTTATAAAGTGTCACGTATCCTTGCAGTCATGATTATGTTTTTGCGTATACGTGTTTAATTTGTTAGTTTTTTGGGGGAAACAAAACTGATTACATTTAATATTGCACGAAGATGCGCAGAACTTCCAGTGTTTTCATCCGCTATTTCGGATTTACACTTTTCCAAGTCACACGCGTAAGAGAAAGTTTTCTGTCTGACGCTGAAGTATTAAAATGAGGGATTTTACGCATGAATATTACTAAAAGCTGTTACGATTCATAAGAAAATTCAAGCCATATAAATTATAACCTTAGAAGGCTCGATCTTATTAGGAAGAAGAAAAAAAGAGAAAGTCATGTGTGGCTTTTGTTGCTTTCAATATGACAGGTTCACCCAGCTTGGTGAGTTGTATTGGATAATATGCTTGTAAAACCAACTGATACGAGACAAATGGTGTCACTAAGAAATATTCTTTATTTTCAGCATTAAGGTTTTTTAAATAAATAAATATTCTCATTACAATAAAAGTACAACAAATTCTGTCACTGAAGTGACGTATACATCAGATACATCCCATATTTCCATTCTGTCCCCAAAAAATGTGCTTAAAGCTACCCTGTACTCACCATCCATACAAACAAAGCAACAGTTCTGAATATCTTCTAAAAAATAATATACAAATACAAATTAAAAAGTCAGTCGAATCAGCTTTGTTCATGTTGGACTGATTTTAAAATCTTTTGGTGACAGGAAATGTATTTGGATGCGGAACTACGGTCTTAAGTTGTTTTCAGAAAAAAACTACAAACATAGAACATGTATACAAATATACAACATTAAAGGGATACACAGACCCCGAACATATATAAAGTTTTTCTTCTCTCTCGCTATTTACAGGTGACGGCGCGCGCGTCGCTTTTTGGCTGCATTCAGGATTCCACTGGAGTCAGTGGCGCACAGAGTCTTTTGAGGTGGCGGTTATGAGCAATGCGCAAAGAGTTCACGGGCTAACGGACAGATCTGCGTCCTCTTTTTCTGATGTCGGGGGTGACATGGGAAGGTCATCCTCTTCCTCAGAGCACCGGGCGGAGGACAGGGACGACGAGCACTTGCAGTTGTGCGCGCCAGTCCTGTGGGAGCCGCTTTTGCCTTCTTTTTTGTGCTTGACGCGGCGGTTCTGGAACCAAATCTTGACTTGCTTCTCGGACAGATTGAGGTAAGTTGCGATCTCTATGCGCCGAAGTCTCGAAAGGTACATGTTGGAGGTGAACTCCCTTTCCAACTCCAGGAGTTGCGTGCTGGTGAACGCAGTGCGCATGCGCTTGCTGCTCTGAAGTTGACTGCTGTTATTCTCTGTTGGAAAGACAAAAAGAGTTAAATGATGTGGGTGACATTAAAACAGAAAAGAAGTTACAAAAGTTGACTTTTTATGATGACTGGCGACGCGTCTGGCACAACCGACTTACCTATGGATATGCAGTGGAACTGTCGTGGATCTGGAACCGGATAAGTGGCTTGGTATAACCCCGAGCCGCTGAGGTTTACGCCGCTGGATGTGGAATGCTGTCTGGAGAGCGCGGTGTGACAGTATTGGGAGCTGAAGGCAGGAAAGGAAGCCTTGATGAGCGGTAGCGCTGGAGGAGACGAGTGGAGCTGAGATGTGACGCACAGCGGGCAAAAGCACAGCAAACCCGCTTTTCGAGAGTGGCAGGAGCCGGCGGAGAGACCATGGAGTGGATGAGACGGATGCATCGCGTAAGGAAACAACGGCGGGCTGTTCTCGGTTCCTTTTTCGCTGTTCTCCCTCAAAATCAAGGAATCCACAAGAAAAGATCGAGGCATCTTGGCAGCCCTGTGTCTCTTCACCTAATATCTGAGAGTTTGTAAAAGTTTCTCTTTGTCAGTCTCGTACCTAAGGCTGGATGGCTGAATGGTGCTGAAGAGAAAGTGTTCCTGCTTAAATAGTTGGAGAGCCAGTGCGCCCATGTGACGGTTACGCTGAGAGCTCTCAATAGGGTTTTGTGCCTTTTCTCTCGGCATTCACTCTGCACGCTTCCCTATTATTTCACTTGTTAACTAAATGAACTGCATAATGTAGTCTATTCTTGTCAGCCCCACCCACACTGCAAGAGGCGGTACTGCCCCTTCTCCCTTTTAAAAAATACCCACGTTTTATACTATTACTCTTTAGTGTCGTTTTAAACTTTATTTTCTTTCTCACGCGATCACATGGACACTATTGCTCTTTTAATTAATTTCATTCAAAGAGGCTCGTCATTTGTTCAGCGTGAACTCATTAGACATTCTGTGCAAATGACGTGCGTCACGAGGCGCATCGGCCCGGATCCACCTGCAACTCAGCCCGTCATTAAGTATTATAACTACAATTATAGGACTGTCTCTGAGAGAGTGTTTCAGGGGTATTCTAAAAATTAGATTGCATTATTTATTGTCTATTATATTGAAATAATATTTTCATAGTTGTGGATAGAACACAGCTGTCAAAATCGGACTTTTCCTTCACGAACCAAAAATTCTAATTCAGATATCGATCGTTTGCTACATTCATTTAGGATGTTATTTTTCACTTAGTTTTTTTTCCCCTTGAACTCTATGCCCGGTTTTATTATTTTACCTTTACAGGTAGCCTATACTTTTATTTAACGAAGATACTAAATTTATACATATAAATTGATACTGTTTTAGTGAAACGTTCTATTTGGATTATATTCGATACATCCTCTGTTTTGGATGCACACAAACGAACAGAACAATTTCGAGTATTTCTAAAACCATACTTTAACCATATTTTACAAGAAGAACTATTAAAATATAGGGTTCTAAGGCAAATGTAGGCTATCATTTCCAGAGACTCTAAGAGAGAGAGAGAGAGAGAGAGAGAGAGAGAGAGACGCGTCGCGTCACAACCTCAAAGCGATGAGGTTAAAAAACAGTGATTAATTCCTGCGCGCGGGCCCCCGCAGAGTCCGGGAAGGAATATATAAAAATAACCAGGTTTTCACTCTCCCAGCCCTTATTGAATGTCATTGTGGAGAGTTTTCAATGCGAGAGAGAAAGGCTCGAATTAAAGTGTGTGACAGCGGCGGACAAAGTGGCACAAAGCCGACTCTGTCAGTGAGGGCCCGAATGCACGGCGAGTGAAAGCCCCTGCCCGCCGCGCCCTGATTGAATTAAGTAATAGGAAAACAGTTTCTTTCACTTTAGGTTTGCTAAACAAGATGTTCAAAGGAAAAGGGGATACTAATGTGTGAGTAAACATCGAAACGTGGATTCAACGTTCTAATTGGAATTTATTTTAAAGTTCGAAATCATTACTAAATGCATGGAGAACCAAAGACAACGCATTATGTAGGTATAGACTCTGAAAAACATAACATAGAGATAAAAAAAGAAAGAGATACATCACTAGACTAGCTAAATTTAATTTCAGTGAGATGACATTCTCAAGGCAACAGAGATGTAATGTTTCCCTCATGTTTAGGCTAAATGTAAACAATCTGAAACACCGCATTACAAATTTAATTGATTTTTAGTCACTTTAATTCTTTTAGGGAGAGTTAAGGCCCATTGAAGTGGCTTGTAAAGAGCTGCATTATTCAACGTGTTGACATCATTTCCACTAAAACAGGAAGACAGGGCAGGACGTATCGAAAAGCTCCTCCCCCTTTAAAAAAATAGCCAGTAGTGTTTCGTTTCGGCCATAGCCGTTGAGCTCTGTAAAGCCGCAGTTTCCTCCTAATAGTTTGCACTCCTAATCTCCTCCATATTGCTTTAAAATATAGCATTCTGTGGCGGTTCCAGTGACACTAACAATAGTGTGTGAACAAGTGACCGATTTTAGCCAGCTTCAGCGTCTATTTATAGTGTAGGGCGGGATGCTTCAGATTCTAGAGAGCATTTGATTGGACAGAAAATCTGATGAGAAGCTGAAGTGCAGAGTGATGTCTTCAAAATCATTGATCTATATTGGTGGAAGTGAGAGACTGTAAGTTTTGAATGCTTAAATCTTCAAAATGCAAATTTTGTCATTGTTTTGGAGCACACTTTACAAGATAACAGTAAGGCTAACATATTCATACTAAAAGCCAAAAAACTTCAATTTTGATTTCATGGGGACTTTACCTAACATCCTTTATGCTACCACGTATACAGTTTACTTTTTCAACTCTAAAATACTACCAAAAAAAATCTGATCGGCAGGTTTGCAAACCAGGCTTGCAGTGAAAGCTTCGATCATCTCTAAATGCACACTACGGATGATGATGGAGGCAACAAAACATCATACCGTGCCGTTTACTGGACCGTATCAGAGGTATACGAATATGACCTAAACATACGTCGCTAATATCAATCCGGATGGTTCTTGACAAATGCAACAATTATTCTTTCCCTCTTACTGTGTCCTATATCCCCGGAACCGAGCCGGCTCGCCTAATAGAAAGCTCTTGTGTTCAGAACCGCCTGGAGCCTGATGGTAATGGACTGTATAGGCCCAGCCATTTGTTTTATTTTCTGGAAAATGACGAGGGACCCTCGTCTATCGCTCCCTCCCACCAATCCTCACTCCACTGGAATCACCACTCGACTCACATAAGGGGTATAATTTGGTTGCAACTTTGCAGCACCATAATAGTAGGTCTTTGCCGGACAAATTAGGAGCAATTAAACCCTTAAACAAGCAGCAGGTACAGAGTCACACGGACAAGAGCCTGTTATCCGATAGGGAGTGAAAGAGGGATGGTGAGATGGGGGATTGAGCCTTTCATTTTCCTCGACACCGCATGCCAGGCGCGCACCATTAACTAATTGGAGAGTGAGCTTCTATACCCGTGCCCCACCAGACCTTGTTTTATTCCAAGTCAATAATTACCAAAATGGCTTGATGATGTTATTATAATGTAAAGCGGACTTAATATCAAGACATTTTGCTTTATTTTGATAACATCGATTACTGCCATTAGAGTCTCCTTGGGGATTAGTTAGTTCGACTATGTAACCAAGTTTCAATTAGGGTATCCTACAACAAGGCTAAAGGCGCACCGGGGTAAAAGGCACCTTTGGTTTTATTTTCCTCCTAACCACTAGATGGCACAGCACTTTCCCAAACATCAAGATTTGGCTGATCCTTCACACTGTGCTAACTTGATCTATAATATTTGATGTTTTTTAAAATGTTGTAGATTTAAGTAGAAAATGAGAATCGCTAAAATTATTGAATATATTTTAAGACAAAGGTCTTGTTAATGATTTTCAGTTTTGTTCAATGTAATTAAAGCAAAAGTTTTTCAATAACGGAAGAATATGTAAAAGTATTGGTGTAAAAAGCACCCCAAAGGTACAATAATTAACATGATAATAAACAGCTGGCTGACTTTTCCTTTTGTTGACATGCATTGTTAGATTCAGATGATAAATATCATATATTAAGTTGGGTGTCCACTTTAGAGATAATCACCATATTTAGAATGAAACCATCATCTTTAAAAATGTGATATTAATCATATCATATAATAAAATATAATTGCTGAAATATATATTACAAAATATATATTATTACTACTGTAAAGGTATTATACCTTTAACCTATACCCTTAATAGGTAAATATTAAATTATTATGGGATCTCCTTCAATGCTTTCAGAATCTTTACTTTTTAAAATAAGTTTGTTTCTGTTTTTTTGAATGAACATATTTTATTGACAGTATAGTAATTGAACAAAAATGAATTATTTTATTTATCAAAATAAACAGAAAATAGTACAAACTTTGCTGAAGTGATTGATTTGAACAAGCATTAACTTAGAGATTATTCAAAACATATTATTTTAGCTAAAGTATTAGTGTAAATAATTTGTGTCTGTCCACAAGGTCCACTTCATACATTTATACGATTTTTAAACGAAATAATCCACTTTTATGATTTATTGTCACACAAAATCTGTTGCTCCATAAATATTCAATACAAACATATTTTTTTCCTGCAAGCATACACTATGAAAAAGCTTTTTTTTTTCTTAAGGTGTGCCTTTAGATTAGCCCCGTTGTAATCTATTCTAAAATTGTAGTAAAAAAGAGTCATTGTAGTTTCCATGGAGAAGCACCTGCGATCTCTTTATCAGCGAGTGAGTGCTTCTGCTCAGGGAAGCTCATCCTCATTTGTACTCTCGACTGGAGACCGACAAATAAGTTTGACCTCCGCGGAGGAGACGCACACTGCCCTCCAGAGGAGCTCTCCTAAAGCGCAGGACAACCGCGGAGCGGGACGCGCGTCAAGGGCGACGTTTGAAATATAGAAATATAGAATCATATCAATCCTGGATAGTGTGAAATAATCTCAACAATATTCGTGATGATAGGCCTGGTTATTAAATAGCCTGGATTATTTGGCCATATTTATAATCATATGCATAGAGCCACAAAAGTTTACCAACACATTAATTCAGTTTGTTATATGGTACGCCAACAAAGTAATCTTTGAGCGCATAGTTTTTACATTTCTAAAAATAGTTTTTAGAAAGCTTCATTAACTGTGTCCAGAATCACTGAATCAAGAGAATAAATTGGTAACACTTTACAATAAGGTTCCATTAACAAAAATTACTTCTACAGCATTTTAATATTATATCTATATAATATATCTATATAATATATAATATATATTATAATCTATATAATATAATATCTACAGTAATTTAATATTAATTTCAACATTTACTATTGTATTTGTTAACATTAGTTAATGCACTGTGAAGTGACAAACAATGCACAACTGGATCTGTGTTAACTACCATTAACAAAGATGAATAAATACTGTAACAAATGTATTGCTTATAGTTAATGCATGGACTAATGTTAACAAATGAACCTTTATTGTAAAATGTTACCGATAAATCAAATAAAGCAAGAGGAGTTATAGCCGTAATATTAAATTGTTCAAATAGTAGGCTAATCAACAAATAAATGCATCATTGATAATCTCTACCCTCATGAATTCATACCTCATCCTTGACAAAAGTTGAAAATATCAATAATAAAACCCCATTTAGCTCCTCAAGTCATGCCTGGGGCTCTTCTGGGATGTTGTTTTGTTCTGCAGGCCTGCAGCTGCCAGATTCACCAGGCTCCTTTCTCACACCATTTGTTTTCTCCCCTCTCAATTGTGAGTAATAAAATAAAATTAAGTGAGCATTAAGTTCATTGGGTTTGGGGGTCAATGGCTTCCGTATGGTGTGAATTATTCATGGTTGGAGACTGTATTGGTTAGAGACAGGTTGAAGTGCATGCTGGTCCTGTTGCCCCCACTTGTCTGTGTGGAGGGATCTGTCGTGAGCTAACAGTGAAACAGGATTTAGAGTCCCACTGGGATTTGGCGTAGCTGGACGGGGCGCTGTGATGTCTGTGGTCCCCCTCCTAGATCCAGCCCTGGGGCGATGACACAGACTGCAGGTTTATACGGGATGGCTGCTGAAAAGGTCTGAAAAGTATCTTTCATTTGCTGCTCAGCCACCAGCCCTTGTTGCAGTTCATTATACCTAACCGAGAGACCGGTGTTATATTGTCATATCCAACTATAATACATCCACGACCAAACGCCAGATGGTACGAAAGCACACGTTAACATCAGATGGAAATAATCTTGTCTTTGTGCATCCATGACATTATTGTGTTTCTCATGGTTGCATTTCTCATTGCAAGTATATCAAAATGGCCCAATGATGATCATTTTTAATTCATTGGTGATAAAAGCTTTAATTTTAAGCTAATTAAATGTAATTATGTTAATTTATATAATATCAAATTGGTAATGCAGTGCAAAATGCAACATTTATCATTCAACCAGCGTCATTGAGAGATTGATCAGATTTATCTACAGCATATGAATATTATACTTTTTTGACACTAAAAAATGCTTCCATGTCAGTAAATAATATGCACTTAAATTGCTTGAACTTAAAATGGGGCATTTTTGACCTTCGCGAGGACAGATTATTTTAATGTTATTAAGTCTCATAATCATCTTTTATGCCAATTTCTTAAATTTAAACAATAAATTCAATTAGAATAAGACACTATAGGGCTGTTACCAAATGAATGAAATCAGTACCAACAAAATCCATTACTGAACTGCAGAGGCTGCATCTGAAGTGACATTTAGTATTTACATAAGCTGTTTAATGCAGCTCAGAGGGCATGAACACATTTACACAGCAAAAATATTACATTTTGAATATAGACATGAAATGATGGATAAAATGAATTGTTTTTAAATATGAAACTAAAACCGCCAGTAGGTGGCAGCAATGAGTAAGTCATTGAATGGTTCATTCATACGGCCGATTCATTCAGGAACGAATCCTAAATCACTTTCTCGCTGTGTAGTACTTGTTTCGAATAAGGATTTACTTCTTGGCTGTTTCAAAAATTAAGTTCTATATAGTATGAATGTCGAATGTGTGTAGTGTGAATGTAATACAGGCGTACTGCATTCATCATGTTGTCATTGTCATGTGCCCTAGTCAGTTGTGTTGCTTCACTGCCATTCATAAATCCTCTCCTGTGGCCTCATAGGATAGTAAAGTGTCCATCATATGCAATCATCCGGGTACTTTAAATCGAGGGCCTGACTCTCTGTGGTCATTAAAAATCCCAGAGTAGGGGTGTAACCCCGGCATCCTGGCCAAATTTGCCCATTGGCCCTTGTCCATCATGGCCTCCTAATCATCCCCATATACTGATTGGTTTCATCACTGTCTCCTCTCCACCAGTAAGCTGGTGTGTGGTGGGCGTTCTGGCGCAATATGGCTGCCGTTGCATCATCCAGGTGGTGCTGCACACTGGTGGTGGTTGATGAGCTTTGAGCACCTATAAAGCACTATATAAATGTAACAAATTATTATTATTACTTTTTGCCTACTGTTTTATGAATGCTATGAATTTGGACTGCTCTGTTCAGATTCTGTTTTTGCCTTTTGTATAGTAGTGAAGTGTGCATATTTAGATGCAGCCGTTGACTTTATGAATGGGTCATTGAATCATTCGCTCAACCGATTCATTCAAAACGTATATTCATCAGTAACGAAACACCACTGTGTTGCCCGGAGACATGGAACTATTTTTGTTGGTGAAAAAACATCACATTTGCAATCATGTTGATATTTGGGAAAACCAGCACTCTTGCTAACGACATTGCTTAACTATACAAAAAAAAAAAAAATAGAACTCTTACTAGGGATTTTAAAATAAAATAATTTTGCCCCAAGCCCCTGTTAATTTCCAACACTTTTCTGGCATGAAAATATATACACTGTCAAAATGAAGACAAAAACTATTTGTAAAAATGGTTGTCAAATGTCCACAATCCATACTCAGCTGGACACCTGTGTGAACTTGAGAACTGACTTCATACATCCACTGACAATCACATTAAAAACAATTGCAAAAATCAAACAGAAACCTAAAGCTAGCCCTGAAAAAGTATTTAATGCAATGACATTTTGATGTGTGTTTTAAGTGTCCAAATACCTTTTGGGACCAATGTATTTAAAATAGCTCATTTGCACATTTTGAACGTTTATTACAAAGAAAAGTATTTATTTTAACAGGCTTTCCCACAATTCATAAAAATACTGATCATACAATTATATTTTTGAAACACAGAACATGGATATCGATGCATTTTGAGTCTCTACAAAATCACAGAGTTATGTGGACACATTTAGAAGAACAAGCCCAACATACTGTTGTGTGTACATATTATTCTTTTATTTGTTGTCTCATAGTGTAAGTTGTATGATTTAGCGAAATAAAATAAAATATTATAAAATATAAAATATTTTTGTTTAAACTTTATTTCGATAGTTTACTTCTACGAACTATAAATAACTTTGCAATATGTCACCAAACTCATTAATTTGCAACTTCATGTCAACTAACTTTCACTGGAGTATTAGTCGACTGTTAGGTTGAGGTTAGTAAAATAAGTTGACACATACTTTCAAAGTTACTTATCGTAAAATGTCTAAAGTAGACTATAGAAATAAAGTGTTACCATATATTTAGTAATTTTTTCATTTTAAAAATAAACAATTTGTTGTTAATAGTGCCAAAGTTTACAATTTCCTGATATCCTGGCTAACAATATCAAATTAAGGGAGCCCACATTACTTTTTAAACTACCATTGTATTAACAGATCATGTCAAAGATTTTAATATCTCATTGTGAATTTGAATTGCCATTTGATGTGAATCCATTTGTTATGGTACAGCAAGGATTGAGAAGTCATCTTTCCCCCCCCATTCTGTGTTAAAAGCTCTGACACATGCTTCAAAAGGGGTTTGTCTTTATCCATGGAAGTTAGTTTCCAATTCAGTGGACATTTGGTCTTTAAAAAAATGGTGGGTCAAACCAATGAATTTAATGAACTCTCCAACACAAAGAAAGTGTTTTGCCATTTGAACCCTCATAAAGGCGGATAGGCAGGTCAGCAAAGTTCTTTCAAGAGGTTTGTACACATATGTGACAATGTTGAGAATGCAGACCTCTTCAGTGTCCCCATTGACAAGATTGTTCAAAGTGTTGAGGACGGCAGTGATGGTCCTGTCATCCGAGGTTTCGCTATTGTTCTCCCAATTTGAGCCAGTTCCTTTTTTCACTGCCCAAAACACTCCCGCACAACAAAAGTCAAGGAATGCAAACCACATTTTCCACCTCTCAAGAGTGACTGGCCAAGCAAAACCAGTCTGAGAAGCTCTTCAGATGGTTGTAGCATACAGAAAACTGTTTGACTTTTCTCATCATTTCCCTTTTTTATTTCCCCCTCCTCTGTTTTTTCCCCTTAAATCTTCCTTTAATGGCCTGTCCTGCAGCATCTTCCTTCCCTTATTCTTTCCCTCTTTTGGGAAGAGATGGTGGGAGGAGTAGAGAGAGGGATCAAAAGGGAGGTACAGGATAGGAATAAAGGATGACGGATGGGAGGGAGTTTGATTCGAATCACCTGCTATCTGATGTCCGTGTTTAAAACAATAGTTTTTACTGTTTTTTAACATGTGCTGTTGTTACTTAAAGAGCTGTTTCTGCTGTTTATAAATATATTGTTCATGTAATGTATCAGGTTGATTTAATCATATTTACTTATTTTTACTAGAAAAAAAAAAACAGTTAATTTTGATGCTACCACATTTGTAGGTTACTCGATAAAACTAATTTAGTTTCTGTTAACACGTGTTCAGTGTTGGGTAAAGTTACTTTTAAAAGTAATGCATTACAATATTAAAGGTGGGGTAAGCAATATTTAAAAAAAAATGAACGTACAGTACACAATAGTAATTACAAAGAGTTGGTTGTTAGTTGCCAACAACACAGCAGCTCCAGACACACAATGACACTCAAACCCAGTGTTACTCAGCGTTACTCAGTTAACCAGCGTTAATCAGTGTTACTCAGTGTTACACAGTGTTACTCAGTGTTACTCAGTGTTACTCAGTGTTACTCACGTGTTACCCAGTGTTACTCACGTGTTACCCAGTGTTACTCAGCGTTACTCAGTGTTACACAGCGTTACTCAGTGTTACTCAGTGTTACTCAGTGTTACTCACGTGTTACTCAGTGTTACTCAGTGTTAAGGGTGTCACGATTTTCCAAATCCTCGATTCGATTACATTTTCGATTCTAAAGTCACGGTTCGATTCGATTCTCGATTAAAAAAAATTAAAAAAATAATTGAAAGCACAAGCTATACCATTTTTAGACTTTTATGCAATATAAGAATATCTGACCTTTGTTCGCAATGTACCACACACTACATTTAAAACGTTTATTAACAACATAATGTAACAATAACTTATATCTTCAGTCAACTGGAAACTTAAATAATATAACCTATTACCTATTATAGTCCCGGGGCTATAGAGCAGTCACAGGCGAATAGCACGGCGTTTTAAATTGGGTTCCCACAGCGGTTGCAACGCAGAGAACGTTCTCGTAAGGGAACGTAGCCTACTTGGTTACTTGCGTAACCTCGGTTCCCTTAGAGATAAGGGAACACTGCGTTGCCTTGCCTTGCTATTTCGCTCATATCAGGTACTTCGCTTCCGTCGATTTAAACCTAAAGTCCTTTGGCAAGTTTTCTCTGAATTTAAACACTTCAGCCGCGTCCAAATTGGCGCGCTCGAGTTTGGCAGGGCGCCAAGCGCTCTCATTGGACCGCACACCACTGCTAACTCGCCATAGGTTCGTGCAGTTGCCGCAGCACAGCCAATCAGCTCGCTCAGATGAGCTATGATACTCTCGCTGTGCAGCTGCAATGCGTTTAAAAATAAAGGCTTCATTCTCGAGAAAAGGAGTTTTACCTATGGCAGCATCGACGATTCCATTTTTTGATTCGATAATCGAGATTGAGCATTAATTTCGATCGATTTCGATTTAAAATAGAAATCGTGTCACCCTTACTCAGTGTTACTCACGTGTTAGTGTTACTCAGCGTTACTCAGCATTACTCAGCATTACACAGCGTTACTCACGTTACACAGTGTTACTCACGTGTTACTCACGTGTTACCCAGTGTTACTCAGCGTTACTCAGCGTTACACAGCGTTACTCAGTGTTACTCAGTGTTACTCACGTGTTAGTGTTACTCAGCATTACTCACGTGTTACACAGCGTTACTCAGTGTTACACAGCATTACTCAGTGTTACTCAGCGTTACTCACTGTTACACAGCGTTACACAGCGTTACTCAGTGTTACTCAGCGTTACTCAGTGTTAATCAGTTTCTCAGCATTACTCAGTGTTACACAGCGTTACTCAGTGTTACTCACGTGTTAGTGTTACTCAGCATTACTCACGTGTTACACAGCGTTACTCAGCGTTACACAGCATTACTCGGTGTTACTCAGCTTTACTCAGTGTTACACAGCGTTACTCACGTGTTACCCACGTGTTACTCACGTGTTACTCACGTGTTACTCAGTGTTACCCAGTGTCACTCACGTGTTACTTAGTGTTACCCAGTGTTACTCACGCGTACTCAGTGTTACTCAGTTACTCACGTGTTACCCAGTGTTACTCACGTGTTACCCAGTGTTATCCCCGTGTGGAGTGAATCAAAGCAACATCCGGGTCTGTTTTCAGGCCTTCAGCGCTCTCTCTCCTTCTAGCTCTCTCCAACGCTGGAAAGCTTTTCTAATATTAATGCGGGTCCTAAAGCTCTTGTTCATTCATAACCCTTCATTTTCCAGTGATTACTTCTGAGCTTTTCTCTTTTGTATTGTGCATCATCTCTATTTCTGCAGTCTTTCTTCAGATCTCCCTCTTGCTCGTTCTCTCTCCTCCACCGTCGTACGCCCCCTAATGCTGATTGGCTACACACGTTTGTTGTTGTTTGTTCGTGTGTAGGTCCGACTAACTTCCAAACAGCGTTTTTCAAATATCGCTTACCCCACCTTTAAGTTACTCCCTAAAAAAGTAACTAATTGCATTACTTGGTTACTTTTTATGGAATGCAATGTGTCAGTCAATAAAAAAATGAAAAAGTAAATTTGATATTTTGTAAATTTAAAAGTAATGCATTACTTTACTAGTTACTTGAAAACAAGTAATCTGATTACGTGACTCATGTTACTTGTAATGCATTACGCCCAACACTGCCTGTGTTAAATTTCACAGCATAAGACAAGAAATTTGAGAACTGTTATTGTTCCAATGCAGAATTAATAAAAGGAGCATGATTTAATTCCAAAATTAATGTTAAACTTGTATGATATCATGTTCTGATACCATTAGTAGGGTGCATATAATTCAGATTTACTGAGTATAACATACATATGTGATATTACAAAATGTATTGATATCAAATTAGACATGCATAAAATCATTTTGCACTATTCAAAATTCACTAGGGATAATAATGGAACAAAAGTTTTAAAAAGGGATTTTTCTCTATTATTACAACAGGGTCTGTTTTTTCATGGGTTTAAATAAAAGATTGTTTTAAGAGACAATCCACTCCTTTCCAGGTAAAAAAAATGTACTTGATTTTCAAAAGTCAACGAATTTTCGACAGCTGAACGTAACATTTTTGACAAGCCAAACCTGTCAGTCGTCTCTGAGTAACATGTAATTTATTTAAGCCACGAAACAAACCTCATTCCATAAAATAAGTATAATGAACTGAGCAAAAAGCATTTTACATCAAATAAACATCTCCAGAAAGTTTTATGGTAGGACTTTATTTTGATGCTCCACTTTATATACATATAAGTAACTACATGTCAACTAGCAGAGTATTAGAGTATTAAAAGACTATCTGTTAAACTTTATTTTAATGCTCCCCAAGACATTCTACAAAACATTAAACAATAAGTTATGACAAAGTATGTTTTTACATCGCTTTTTAACTCAAAGTAAGTTAAGCAATTTTCAACTTTGTTTTATAAGTTATACAAGATTCCACTCATTTTCTTAAGTCAGTTTCATGTAATTTAAGTTGAAATGACTTAAACATCCAAGTTTATTGTACTTAATTTAAGGCTGCAACTTTTTTTTTTTTTTACAGTGTACAAGTAACTTTACAACTATGTCAACTTAATCTACTAACCCAAACCCTAACCTAACAGTCTACTAATACTCTAATGAGAGTTAGTTGACATGTAGTTGCCAAATTACTTACAGTTAGTAGAATATCTAAAATGGGCCATCGAAATAAAGTGCAACCCGTATTGGGTTATAATTACCCAAAAAAATCAAATAGTTCACCCCTCACGTATGTTATCATGTCCGTCAAAAGTTGGAATATATAACTAAAAGCACTGACAAAATGCTTTCAACATGCTGTCTGTCAGAGATACATACATATTACATAACGCATGCGAGCATAAATTTGTTGTTCTCTTGCTGAATCGGAATAATCAGGGAAGAAATACATAACGCCGCATTCTAAAGAGAATTAACACCAATCTAATTGAAAAACTTAGCCAGGTTAGTGAACATTGCTCAATATGTGTTGTTTTTGACAGACATTTTGTAAGCACAAACTACACATTCTGATTCTGACATTCCTGATTTGAATATTTTCAATCATTTTCTATTCTTGACTGTTTTTATTTTATAATTTTGGCAATAGATAAAGTCGTCCAATTTGACTCTCATATGCTGATGTAATATAGGCTACATTATAAACTTGATCACTATCTTCTCAGTTGTTTGAAAGGTTAAGGCAATAATCAAAGTTTGATAAAACGTTTAATTTTCCAACAGAATATGATACATTTTTACATGGTTTGTTACAAGGGACAGTTCACCCAAAAATGAAAATTCAGTCATAATTTACTCAACATCATTTTCACAGAAAAAAGAAAGTCATACAGGTTTGGAACGACATGAGGGTGAATAAATGATGACAAAATTTAATTTTTGGTTGAACTATCCCTTTCAGTTTTCAAACCAAATATATTCTTCTCATATTATTCAGCATATGTTTTGCACGCAAATTTTTGAAAATTATTAGTTAAATTAAATTATTTACTGCAAGACCCATCGTTAAATTGAACAAAAACATGAATGGTTTTTCCATTGTATCGTGAACCGTGTTGTTGCTATTTGCTTGACTAAATGTGAAAAAGTCCTAAAAGAAAGACTAAATATAAAAAAATCATTAGGAAACACTGAATAAAAGCGATGTTGTGGTGCCGTCCATCACAGCGCAGTGCTATGGCTGGGTTGTGTGTATCAGAGTCTGGCTGTACGGACAGCGTGTTGAAAGCTTCTCTCTCAGGGTAGTAATAAATGAGAAATCTAAAAAGCCACATTTGCATGTGCAATAAAAGCCCCCCGATTCATTTTCATAACCCAATATCCCCTTTTCTTCCCAAATCTCCATGGAGTGTTTTGTGTTTTAGGGCTGCCTTTTGTTTAAGGTTTCCTTTGATTTTTTTTCTCCCTAGTTTCTTTCATTCCTGCATCTGACTTTTCCCCCTTTACTAATGACCAGGGCAACCTCTCTCTCCCTCTCTCTCTCTCTGTTTTTTGTGTGTGTATGCATGTGTGTGTGTGTTGAGTTATGACAACAGGCGGTGTTGCAGAGAAGGCCTGTGCTTGGGGTATAAAATTTGTTGGGTGTGTTTTTGTGTGGCTGCAGTGTGAACGGGTCAGTGGGCAAAAGCAGAGGCTCCCTGCCTTTCTGCAGATGCGCTCTATTGAGGGGTCGACACGCGGCGGGACGGCGGGCCGCTGACGACCCCCTCCTCCTCTCCATCACCCTGGAAACCAGCTTTCAGTGGACCAGAGCAGACCAGGGGTGCAATGACACAGACCCAGATCCAGATGAAACCCGAACGGACCTCTGTGTGCCAAATAATACCCCATTTGTACCCAGTTTGTCTGACATAACAAGAGCCGCCGGCATCGCCATGACAGCTCATCATGAGAACGTCAGACCTTATAAATGAGTATTGTATCGTGCGGCCACCGTTCTCATGCATAGACCACACCAGAGGAACAACACACAGAGAGTACTGTCCACTTTACAAACAAAACTTGCATTTGTGTGATGACTAGGACCCTTTTAAAACCATTAGTAAAAAATGCAAGTTAAACAATCAAAGTTTTGGCAATCTGAATGGAAGCAATTAATATGTGACTGAATCATAATTCATTAGTATTGCACACAACACACCCCAGTGCCCCCTAAAAAGATTGTGTAATTACATTGGAAATAAAATAACTTAAGGTGGTTATTAGTGGAAGTCTGTTCACAGAGGTATCCATAGCATCACATTAACTATAGAAATGTTCTGCATTTTGACAACAAGAAGTCCATTTGTCTTACTTATGCATGTGTAGAATGTCTATAGTGTGCCATATTTTTGTAGGCCAAAAACCTGGAAACGAGTTAGCATTTTAGCACACCATCCTGAAGTCAATGGGTTTTTGGTTAAGATTTACTTGTCTTGAAAAAGGCGGTTGCTAAAAAATGTCTAAATGGGACTACTTTTGTCGGGGACTCATCCACTCACTAGTCTTTCACAGCCTCGTTGTGTTTATAATTATGCTCTCGCAAACTATTCTAACTCAAACGTTCAGAGAAACTGTTTTTAAATACAGACTGAAAGAGTTGACTGAAGCTTAATGGTGGTGATTTTGAAGTCATGTGACAGTGGTTTAGTTCGCATATTGCCTACTTTAAAGTTCCCCTTGTGGTGAAAATCAAGCTTTTAATGTTTTTATGTCTATGTGGTGTTTTAAACATTAATTTGCACATGGTTTGTCTTAAAGCATAAGTCAACACCATTGCTGAGTCTTTTCTCCTTACAACTGCGGTGAACTAAAGATCGCTGGTGTTTCTGACGTCACAAACTACCTTGTAACCAATCAGGGGTGTGTTTCCCGTACAATTACGTAACTCGCTGCTTAACTACCATAGTAAGATGCATCGTTGAAGAAATCAACTTGCTAGTCACGACTGTTTCCCGAAATCATATTGTCGCAAATTGGTCGTTCAACCACGTTGGTTGATGTCATGCACCTGTTGGAGTAGGCTAATAACTTCTTTAAACGACTCTGTTGAGATTGAATTAATATTAGACGTTTTTCTATAAATTACAGACATGGAATCTAAGGACTATTTCTAATTTTTATCAGTTATTTTGCTTTATTTCCAGATTCAATCATAGGCTCGTTCTTACGTACTAGCACGTTCGCACATGCTCACTCTTCAAAAATGACGCTTTAAATCTCTTGACCAACTAAAAGACGTACATGACATTTGCATGTATAATAAAAGATATAGATTGTACTGAATGTCAGCTTGCTTATTTTGCTCAAGATAAGGATTTATTGAGTCCACATGTCATGCAGACTAGAAACTCTGCTTCTAACCACAGGTCGAGATCTGTCGTTCCAACTACACAACTTTGCGATGCTGTTTGCGATTGTTCGTTAGAACTATGTTTTCGGGAAACACCGACTCGTTGAACTATGCTGATGACGACGGAACTTGCGACCATAGTTGGCTAACGATGCTTTTGGGAAACGCACTCCAGGTCAATATGTGATTGTCAACCTCTGAGCTGGTGTGAGTGAGTGGAGGCGGGGCTAATTTGCATATTCATAGAACTGCGTATACTAAATGAGGCAATGGTGTAGAGTTACATTCAAGCTATTTTAAGGTATGAAGAAAAAAAAAATTCAAGGAAAAAAAACGTTGAAATATGTATTTTGGTGATCAAAGATGACTTTTAAGGGGTAAAATTATTGACTACAGGGGGACTTTAAGCTTTTTAATTCAGCTGATTGTATTTAGGCTTTTTTTTTGGTTACATAAGTTATTTTCTGTGATAGTCCAAAAGCTAATGAAAAAAAAAATCTATTAGGAAAACAAGTCATCACTGCAGCTCTCGATTGTTTATTATTATTATTTATTTAAACAACATTTGACAGTGTTTTACAAGAAAATTACATGTAATGTGCATGTTAAACCATTTCCAGTTTTATATATGGTATAAGGCAACTTACAATTAACCAATTAACAGGCGTTTACTGTATCATTTTTTACAGTGTTGGAACCATGAGAGAAAACCATGCTTAAAAAGTGGATACATTTTTTTAATATAGTTTAATTGTATGTTAATGTGTTATTTTAATCTCACTTCTTTTTTTTAAGTTGCTGCCTCAAGTACTCGTACTCGTAAAGTACAATCAACTTGGATGTTTAAGTAAATTATATTAAATTGACTTGAGTTAAAGCAATGTAAAAGCATATGTTGTAATAACTTCTTGACCATATTTTTAAGTTGCTACAGCGACTGGTTATTAATAAGCTAGTTTGGCTGATGAAATATATTACTGGGCAGAAGACTTTATTATTGTGATTTCTGTTATTTACACATGCAATTATTTTAAACATGGGTGTCTTTTGTCATATTACTGATGCCCCCTTTTTAAAAAGCAATGAGCCATGTGATGCTGTATGTCACAGTATTTTACCATGGATTTTAGGGATTTGCTTCATGTTGTGCTTGACATCTCTCACCTGGGTAAAATCACAGTAACGCAAGGCGTCGGTCAGTCTGATGATCACATGATCAGCGCTTCTGCGTGCATTACAGTTATGCAGGGCTGGTTACCATTAGCAAGGCTCTGAGGTCAGTTGGTCAGAGTTCAGCATTTCTCTCACCCTTCGCTTCAGACACACACACACATACACACTCTCTCTCTCTCTCTCTTTGGGCAGGTGCAGCCCCTGAGAGAGAGGGATGGAGGCCCTTTGCCTCTCCCACCTCTTCACGCTGCTCAACCGCAAAATAAGAGGGGTGTGAAAGGGTGCACTCCAAAAAGCCATCACCTGCTCCCTACAATTTGACCAAACACTCGCTTAAATATGCACAGACATACATCCACCAATCCCTACTCACCAAGAGCTGAGCAATCACACTTCAGATTGGCTAAACATTAACACACACACACACACGGTCACGGACATGAGTTAAGGAGCGACAAACAAGAGGAATCTTGGTCCCACGGCAGTGCAGAAGACTGACCTTGTCCAAGATCATTTTTACACAAGCAACTGTATAATAGCATGATATAACTTGGTAAAAGTTGGTTTAACTTTTTTTTTTTTACAGAAAAATCATAAAACTAATAATTAAACCATAATTTAAACTAAAAAAACAAACACATATCAAGTCTTTTAAGAGCCCCTCATTGGTATGTATTTCCATGACCACTATACTCACATGTTTGTATTGTTATATTGTTATATATATTGTGTCTCTTTAAAGAAAAACATTTAATGTGACTCAACTCTGACTATTCTACCGGTTGCTCTTCAGCCTGTATTATGATATGTAGTTTCATTAGAGCACTGGTAATCCAGATTAGGTAAATTGCAAAAGTTTGTGTCTGGATCAGTGTTTTCCAATCCAATATCACTTTGAAAAACCAGCACAAAAGTACAGATGGATTACCTGATCCTGTACAGCAAAACATGAGATTTACACTTTTTAAACAACTGGGCCAAGGAGTTACAAACGAGAGAGATCTTGATCACAAAGAAATCATATGTGACCCTGGATCACAAAACCAGTCACGAGTCGCACGGGTATATTTGTGGCAATAGCCAACAATACAATGTATGGGTCAAAATTATAATTTTTTCTTTTATGCCAAAAATCATGAGGGTATTAAGTAAAGATCATGTTCCTTGAAGATATTTTGTAAATTTGCTACCGTAAATATATAAAACATTTATTTTTGTGAGTGAATGCAGCACAATCGCCAACATAAATGAACAACTTTAAAGGAGATTTTCTCAATGTTTCGATTTTTATGCATCCTCAGATTCCAGATTTTCAATATCTCAGCCAAATATTGTCCTATCCTAACAAACCATACATCAATGGAAAGCTTATTTATTATTTATGTATAAATCTCAATTAAAAAAGAAAAAATGACATGTGACTGGTTTTGTGGTCCTGGGTCACATATAGAGATGGAATGAAATTTTCCTGTTCTACAATAACAATAACACAACATCATTTGCGAGACTCCTACAATGACTGTCACAGTTTCTCAACATAACCTCACCTAAAAACCAATCAACACACCACAATACTCTTTAAAAAAAGCAGCAAAAAGTCAAATACCAAAGTCTTCAAAGAGGCCATTGCTGGCAAGCACGTCTGAATGTCTGAAATTGACTTCACTGTCATGTCTATAGTCTTAACTGAATCGGCTCACTGAACGATGGGAGAGAGAAATCAGGACAAATAAGAAGAATCTTGGTCGCAAAAGCAACAGTTGGAGATATGGGATGGCATTTTTCAATTCCCGATCTAGAAAACATGCAAACAGCTGCATAATGCTGCGACAAACCTTTTTTAAAAACCCCAATACAATTGACCAGAATGCTCACTTAAATATCAAAGTCTTCAAAGAACTTGTCGCCAGTATGCACGCTTCGAGCATCCTAAATTTACATTGGTCATGGCCATAGAGTTGGCTGAATCGGCTTTCCAAACGATGGACGGGAGCTAAAGAGAGTGAGACGAGGAGAAACGAGGCATCTCGGTTGCAAATGCAACATTTGGAGAGATGGGAGGACATTTCCCAAAAGGTACTTCTAAAACACACACAAACAGCTGCATAATAAGCACCAAGCCAATCAACGCGCCGCGATCCCATTGACTGAAAGTCAGAATCTTCAGCAAAGACAGCCAAAAAGCCAAATATCAAAGTCTTCAAAGAGCCTATTGCTGGTATGCATGCTTTGAGCGTCTGAAATTTACATTGGTCATGGCCATAGAGTTAGCTGAATCGGCTGTGAGAAGAACAGAAAGCTAAAGAAGGAGGTGAGGGAGGTTGTGCTTTGACTCCTCGCTCCTCCCAGCTGCAGCCCAGCTGCCCCCCCTCCATTGTGGCAGTGAGTGAGTGTGTCCTCCCGTTTAACAGTGCTGGAATGTCGCTCCTCCACACCACTGATGGATGAGACCTTGTTTCACACTCCTCCGCCCCTCCCTCTGAATGCCTCTTTCTCTCTTTTGGACCCTCTCTCCTTTCATCAGACTCTTTTATTGCTGGACCAATAAAAGTCACCCATCCTTCACTTTTTTGCGTATTTGAGTGTGCGTGTTGTGTCTTGGAGATGAGGGCTGGACGGAGAGTGTGTCCTGTGCATACAAACACCTACACAAATTCATGAAATGAAAACTCAAGGATAGAAGCCCCGTTAGG
The DNA here is from genome assembly GCF_963993115.1 of Abramis brama. Lineage (NCBI taxonomy): Eukaryota > Metazoa > Chordata > Actinopteri > Cypriniformes > Leuciscidae > Abramis > Abramis brama. The sequence goes on from NC_139967.1 coordinate 45,043,733, forward strand.
TATTTGGACCCCATTTGGACCCTCAAGATACCAAAAAAATGTGCAAACTGCATTAGATGCAAACTATTAAATGTGCATTCAGTGGCACTGTCAACGCTGTTTGTCGTGTACTTTAAGTAATGATACCACAATGGTGTTAGACGTACCATCTATCGACGTGGATCAGCGTGATTGTTGAGTTTTATGTACAGTAAATGACTTATTCCTTTACCGGTCCAACATAAAAAGATGCAACTTGGGCATCGCTGCACATGACTTTCTCCGTCATCAAATCTTTCTACGGTGTGTATGTATGCTGTATCGATGTTTACACTCGTATGTCTCACTGTAAAAAAAAAAGAAAAAAAAAGCTACACTGTGTAATTTTTTAAGTTGATTCTTAGCAAAAAACACTTTGTTCTTTCAAAATGATATGTGCTCATTAATGTGTAATTACTTCTAGCAACTAATCAAGTATTCTCGTAAGCGTAGAATCTGCCATTTAGAATACATACGAGCGAGTCGCTCGAATGGCGGCAGCCATGTTGCGCATCCATCTTGAAAATACATTAGACAAAGAGGGACATACCTGGAAATTCAAGCTTCGCCTTTCGCGTTTTGACACTCAGTGGCACCGTGACGAATGCGAGGGGGAGATTACTCGCGACTGCCGGCAGATTTGAATTAATACGGCCACCGTAGGAGTTAAAACGCCCTCGGAATGGGAGGGGCTAGAAAGTAATATTCAGTTGGTAGTCATAAACAATTTCACCGCTAGATGGGAGAAAATCCTACACAGTGTAGCTTTAAAAATTCAATGCATTCTGATTTTTTAGGTTCTTTGAACTATGGTCTTAAAAATTGTCCTAAAGGCACTTCATATATAGAATCATTTTTAGGGGTTTGCATCATGGGATCATTTTATACATTTATTTTTAATTAATTAATTGTTTTTAAATCAAATGTATTTTTTTTTTCATTGAACAGCTTGTTAACATGCAGTAACACTTTATTTCGATTGTCCACTTTAGACATTCCACTAACTATAAGTAACTTTGAAACTACATGGTAACTTATTCTACTAACCTGAACCCTCACCTACCAGTCTACTAATACTCTAATGAGAGTTAGTTGACAAGTTACTTATAGTTAGTAGAATGTCTAAAGTGGACTATTGAAATAAAGTATAACCAAGCATACTTTATCACTGAGTGAATAACCCGTTAAACATGAAACTATTATGCAAACAATTCAGACATTTCTCCTTATCCTCCCATAGAAAAATAAGTTTTGTAAAAAAAATATATATATTTTTTTTACATCATTACATTGTTTGTATTGTATACATCGTAAACAAATGGCATCAGATTTTTTATTATTATCAATATATTATGATTCAGTTAATAAGAAAATGAAAACAAGGCTACATAACTAAACAATGCTTTTTTCTTCAAATATATTTAACCTATACCAGTTAATTTTTAGGTTTCAGTCAATTTTTTTTCTATAACTTGTAAAAACAGATATGAGAATAATGTTGCATGAAGATGCTTAGAAAATGTTTATATTTTGCATTTTCTATGCACACTAGTGCCTGCGTTTAATAGGCGTTTAATGTAAATCAGGGATTTCAGGACTTCGGCAGCTCCAGGAAACCTCCACCTGAATCAAACTACACACATAGATTTGTACAAAGATTCTCAACTATGGTATGAAAGATATAGGAAATGATTTGATATACTATTTACTTCACAGAATATGTGTTTAAACATGGCCAAAAAGGCATTTTCCCCATACAAGGCATCTATTCATTGTCTCTAATTTGTGGGCAACTTGTAATGAAAAAAGAAGTAGCTATAATAATGAGAGTAATGACATGGTAACATTGTCGTACTATCCCATCATTTCATAGAAATATTGATATAATATTTCTTCCCTATTCACTTATTATGTCTTCCTAAAATGCCTGATAAGCACGCCGTAAGTCCTGGTGTTTGAAACTGATGAAACTGTCATATTCTGATTTGAAACCCCACTAAAGCTGTCTTGAGATGTTAAACAACATACAATTTAGTCAGATTTAAATAATTTACAAAATATTAAATTTAGTCATTCAGTCAATGTCAGTCATATTTACAGACCAAGGAGAGGGAGTTGTCATGTTGAATCCTCCAAACATTTGGTATCTCTGAAAAGCCCTGAATGTGCTCTTTACAGGACTTTAAACTGTGGCTTATATGGTCTCAAAGAAATGTTCTTAAATATAATGTCCCCTACAGAGGAAAAAAAGGGTGTCGGGAACCTTTTTGGCATAAAGAGCTCTTTAAAATTGAGTCAAATTTTAAAATTAAAATTTTATATAAAACAACATTAAACCTTTTTTTCCCCCCTAAGAGTGTACTTTAATGTTTTGTCAACTGGAATTTGTTTGTTCACTAAGTGCAAAATGGCTCAACTATAGTTGTCAAATTTTCAAATGGACATGAACTGATTCTCTAAAGCATGATAATACGTCGAATTTTTGCTCCAAATGTATTTCAGAAATGCACCATCCATCATTAAAACACTTGCGAGTCTTCATCTCATGTGAGTGTACATCATGCAGATGACTCTTCACAAAACAATATATTCCTTAATCTGTAAAACTTTTAACAGTAGCCCAAACTAATGAATGCATTTATTTGCCTCTGATCATACGGCCACGAACGATCAGTTTGAGGTTAATAGCAAAAAAGCTTAGGAAATGCTCTAGCATCATTTATTTGCAAACGCTACTTGGATTGACATTTTGTATCTAATGCAATGAAATTCATCCATTTTTAAGTGTGGCTTAAGTACTGTGTAGGGCCACTGAACACATCTGTCTAAATATGAACCTTCTAATACCCTGACAAGATTAATTCAAATTGTTACGCACAATTAAAAACGAGGTCTTACCATTCAGCACAATCCACAAGAGTTTAAATCGTTTATGTAAAATCATCATAACATTCAAATCTAATGCTTTGGCCCAGTGGGCGACTAATATGCTGAATCCAGCTTTGCTGGGCTGTAATGTGGCACAGCTGTGACCCTCTGGATATAAAACGCTGTTTTATTGAGCGGCGGGTCGCTTCTGTTGGCTGACAGTTCCGCTGGAAGTTTAAAGAGAGTTGTTTAAAAAGTATTATTAGAGAGCGGTTACACAACACACAGCTCACAAGAGCACAACATTCCCACCAGAGTCAAAGCACTCGTATCAGTGAGTCACACTGAACCAGCAGCCTCAGAGTGCATCGACACACACACACACACATAATGCTACATGACCACATAAATGATGCCATATGGAAACATTTACTGGACAAATGTGTATGCTGAATGTCTTATTTTACATATGCATGTTATTATAACAAAAATGCCACTTTTATTAAATTATTTTAATTCATTATTTATGAATGAGTAATAATAACATGCACTTTGGCAGAATGTCTTCTGTTAGCAAACCTATCATGCACGGCATGTATGCCCAATGATTTTGAAAAACTGGCTTTGCAAAAGAAGAGCTTTATTTATAAAGAATACTGTAATGAGAAATCTGTTAAATTTAAAAAATGTCTCATTTAGGCGTAAAATAAAAATGCGTATGATTGATTTGGGAGAAGTTTAAGTCAGCAGTGAATCAGTGCAGGTTATTCCAAAACAAAAGTTTGTCTTTGTAATCAAAAATAATATCAATTTCAATTATCTTTCAAAATAAATCAATTTTCTTTGCCTCTAAAACAAAAGTAGTAAAGTAAAATGTAAAGAGTAAAATGTACAATGTAAGAGTGAAATGTCATGAATTTTTAAAAAAGCATCACAGAATGCTTAATGTTTCTTGGTTTCTTGGATCTTTATCACGTCTTTTTCTTTTATTTAAAAGAATTTAAATCCTTTTATTATGTCTTTTCTTTTATTTAAAGGAATATTATAAAAGACTAACAAGGTGGAACATGATGTTAAGGACAAAAACGTTATATGAATTGATAACCACTTGAACAACTATACTCTATTATTATAATTAAGTATTATTATTATTATATATATATTTTTACCTTACTCAAGTACTATTGATATTGAATAAAATATATTGTATGTTATATAAATATATATAACATTTACAAGAGAAAATACCATTCTTTTAGTCTTAGCAATTTCATTAAGTCATTAAAAGTACAAAATGCATATTTGGCAGGTCTTCATGAGTAAAGTCCAAGAGTTAAATACAAATAAAGCTCTTTCAATAGAATATGTGGGCTGATTATCATAAAGTATGCACCAGTTTGTTAACGAACAGAAATGGTTTTGTTTGTTGACAAGTTTAAAAGCAGAAATGTGAAGCTTTTATTTTTGCTAAAGCACTTTCATTAATCTTTGAGTTTATTTTCAGCAGATTTTTTAAGGTGCATGCTGGACATATTATAGTTCTGTGGGTGGAGTTCAGTCCAAGTCAAACATGCTTGAATAAGTTTGTATCTCTACGTCCCACCTTTCAATGCCTCTTCATTGTATCTCGATGGAGAAATAAAGCAAAATAGATTTCTTTTTGATAGCTGCAGTCTGGATGCTTTCACATATTTTCCATCTTCTTTATGGAAGATTAGAATAGAATAATTAGTGTGTAAAATCAATGCATTACTTTTTAAAAACGTTTAAAAACAGTGACAAATGTGAGGTCAGAGTTGGTTTTAAATGTATGAGGTTTAATGCAATATGTGTAAAAATTAAAGTAAGAGAGTCATTTGGATATTATGATTTATTTATTTTTTCTATAGGCCTATTTTATTCAATATATAAAGACAAACAGAGACATGTAAAAATGCACAGCATTATAGGAATAACTCACTTATACTCACTATATTTGATTTAATTGCAAAGTAAACAATTTTCCATACGATTCGTAATGCATTTAAGATAACAATGACAAGCTTTCACACCACAGCATTCAAAACACAGACGTGCCAAATGTTTCTTGCGTGGTTAGGGTGAGCAATCTTGAGAAAATTATCATTAAAAAAATTGAGAATTAAGTAGAGAATGAAGTAGATAATTTGAGAAATTAAGATAATTAGAACTATTACAACCCACTTTAAAATGTTGTGGGTTAATAATTAGACTAAGCACTTTTTCATTTTACATTTTGTGTTGCATTTAAATGAAATACAGAGAAAGGTGGGTGATTAGTAATTAGACAGGTGGGTCATTTGAATAATGCTTATTTTCAGTGTAGATGAACGTGCTAAAATCATCCTTGCCAATAATGATAAACCCCATGCATTATCAAAACTATTTCATGCACAGATAAGCTTCAATGATAACATTTGAACGGGTCCATATCAGACCTTATAGCCTGCAACTTATATATATATATTTTTTTTTTTCTGTTATTGACACTCCTGTCATCTAACTGCAGTTCATATAGCCTACTATAGACAACATGTAAAACCTTAAAAAGATGCATCAATGTAAACTCCTATAAATTAAATAAATCCTTTGTGAAAATCTGAATGCATGGAAACATTTTACAATGTGATCGTGTTTCTTTAATAATGCCTTCAGCTTTTATAAAAGTTAAACAAATGTGTGTGTTGTTTGATGTCGGCAAACTGAATGTAACTACGTCGCCCCCTGTTGATAAACCAAAGCAACAGCAACAGCAGGTCCCGGATCGTGGGACTCTGTTGAAGCTAATGCTTGCAGTCATCTCCGCAGGACTGATTCACCATTAGGTCTACTTTGCTGTAATGTCATTTTAAATTATTGGGGGAAAGGTTCCAGCATCCCCGAAACAGCTGCATTAGTGCGCTAACAGCACTGAAATACACACTTGACAGTTCTCATCCACATCAGCAGCAGCAGCACCAAAGTAATCTGACAACATCTGCTACTATGAATATGGTAGTTTTGCGAGTAGCCTATAGTGTTTATGTGTCAGTATGCATATCTCTTTGTGAGTGTGTGTGTGAGTGAGTGAGTGCGTGCGTGCGTGAGCGCATAACTGCACAAGAAGACATGCGCGCGCGCGTGTGTTTGTCTGTCAGTCAGTGCAATCCTTATAAAACCACTTGAAGCAGAGAGAAATGTGATTGGGCATTAGAAACATAAAGGGGAAACAAGGGCAGTAATGAATTTAGGGAAAATGAACCCTAATGGCACTGGCATTACTCGTGTTCCATATAACAAATTATTGGAAATTTGACAAGCACACCAATTTAACTCCTCGTGTCTGCCGGGAGCTCGACGGAGTCCTCTTCGCCTCGCCACAGCAAGACAATTTCGGCTCATTTTCCTATTTATAACAATAGAACCAGCCATTAAGACAAATTAATGTCATTATCAAGTCCCTATGAAAATGACAACTACCGGCGTTTCGAGCAGCTTTAGTGGCTATTCACGATAATGAAATCCGCTGTACAGCTACTGAAAAGAAACACTCCAAGTAATTATTTTCTAGTAGCTTGTTTGTCTGCCGGCCGTTCGTTTGCTTTCAGCTCAATTATCGGTGCGAGCGGTGGCGTGGAGGCGCGGAGAGAGCGGTACGGGCCGCCGAGAGAGAGGCCTAATTGGGCAATTACCGTCCCGTTCCAGGGCTTTTAGCTCGAGCTGAGTGGGGAGAGCGAGCGCGCGGCCCGCAGTACTCCACGGAGTCACACACACACACACACACACATACAGAGCGCGCGCGCACTCAGATACTCACACAGACAGACGCCAACAGAGAGTGAGACACGCGAACGCCACCACCACCATCATCATCATCATCACACCCACATAAAAGTCTGCATAGGACGCTGATAATAGAGACACCTTATGAGAACCCGTGTCAGGCGAAGTAACTTGCGTTTCAGTTTCAAAATAGCAATAGGCCTAGTACTGTTTTGTAACAATAATGTAAGATGCTGAAGGAACAACTATTATTACCTGACCTTCACTGTAAAAAAGTGAAACTGCAGTTAACTTAAAGGGTAAGTTAATCCCAAATTATTCCAAAACTTACCCTAAGGCACCCTATATATGATTTTCTTCTTTCAGCCAAACACAACATGGAGTTAAGCTATATTAAAAAAATATATTGGGTCTTCCAAGCTTTATAATGGGAGTGAATGGTACCTAAGATTAGCCCATTCTCTCTAACGTTGGCCTATGCCAGACTTCTACAATCATTTTGTCATCATAAACATTCTTAAAATCAGATCTGCCTCCAGCCAATAAACAAGCGATGGATCAAACCCCGATAGACTGCGTCATACTTATTTTCTTTTTCAATAATCTGTTTCTCTCGCATGTACTTCACATTACGAAAGATAAGATATGAAGTTACCAACATTACCTACATCAGAGGTCTTCAACTCTTCTCCTGGAGACTCACGCTGCGCCCAAAATGTCGTAGCAGGGTTTGAAACTTACTCCACGACCGTTAAAATGCTCTATATAGTATGATAGAGTTGCATTGCTTCACCGCGTTCACAAATCCTCTCCCATGGCCTCCTGGGATAGTAAATGTTGGCATAGTGTTTTCCGCATAGTATAGGGAAGTATTCGATTTCGGAGCATCACCGTCCTGCAAAGTTTATTTCTAACCTGCTTCAGCACACCTGTGATTTTCAAGCATTCCTGAAGAGCTAGATTAGCTGGTTCAGGTGTGTTTGATAAGGGTTGGAGCTGAACTCTTCAGGACAGTGGGATCTGAAAACTTAAGCCCTATTCGGACAGGATTAGTTTTAGATGGAGTAATGTCATTTTACCACAGGACGTCTGTAATATTAATGGCCAGCTCGCACAGGATAAGAAATCTCAGTAAAACTAGCAGAAGTGGGAGAGTAACTCGATTTGTGCATCGCCGTCACCCTCATGTCGTCATGTGTGTATTACGTTGCTTCCTGATATCTTGTGCTCAAACACATATAACCTATATTTATGTATCAAACAGTAAGGTCCGGTTGAACAATGTATTAATTAACTTCAGGTTGGATTGTGTTGGTAATAGGCACTTACCTAACGCTAAAAGATGTTTCGTGCCTCTAACAAGTGCTTTCGATCTTCTTTCTGATCTGAATGGTGTGTAAAACACTTGAGTTTTGCCACAGACTCGTCCCAGCGTCTAGAACGCAACTGAATGCTTTTCAAGCGTCTCCATACTTGAAAAACCGTGGAAAACTACTTTTAAACATGGAATATTTACGTACATATTTACAGCGGGTCTATTCGCACGGGATTAGTATTGCCTGAGGTGATTTTTCTGGACATTTTTCCAGAAGGTAAAAGTCGCTGTAATCTTTACTGACATCGTCGTGATGATCACTGAGACGCACATTCGGACGGGACTAAAATCACTGCGAAACTCTGGTAATAATTACTTTACCCCACCTCTCCATGTTAAACTAATCCCATCCGAACAGGGCTTTACGCGATGACTTTGAAGGCAGCGTTTGCGCAAGAAGGTACCTCACGGTTTGATGATCTACAGCAAAATAGAGGGAGCTTTGGTGTTGTCAATGATGGGTTAACTAAACTACACTCTCTATCCAAAAGTAAAAGTACAAGGGGTGGCACTCGCCCCTAAACTGATGTACTAACACAGTGTATAATCTTACCTGTCCGCTTCTCGTAACACACAGTGTAAAGAAAAAAAAACACCACCACCAAAAGGGATTACAAAATGACGGGGTAAACAATAGGGAGCATTAAACATATACATATACGGCAAACAAGCAACACAACAAAAGTTGGTCTCCTAAATTCATCATGTCCTGTCATCTCGCTCTCGACATCTCTTTATTGTCCCTTTCTTTCATTCATTGCCTTTCTATCTGCTCCTGTTTTGATTTTTTATTCTTTCTTTGTATTTACTCGCTTTACATTTTCCCTCATCCTCTCGCTCTCCCTCTTTCTCTCTCTGGATCAGAGAGCATGTGTTAATTAAACACTCTTTCAGATCATTCTCTGTCTAAAGTGGCTCCAGAGGCAGAAGCCATTAAGTAGAAAGCCCTGCTATCTGCATCTCCCACATTTATTAAAGTGAAATTCATCCTGTAATTACCCGCCTCTGCGTTGCCCCACGTTTGCCACTCACCTCCACCATCAACACCTGCTCGACGCGCCACCTTGTGCTATTTCCCATCATGCCACAGGGCCAATTAGACCTTGCGGACCCCACAAGCCGCTGAGAGCTGGCTAATTATGTTAATACAAAAAAAAGGATCATTATGTAAAAATAACAGCTAATGAAACATTACCTTTGATTTTATTTGGATTAAAACAGTTAGAGGCACAACGGTGTAATGATAGTGATTGGCAAGGAAGAATTTCTTTCCCATTTCTTTAGAATTTCAGCAGGGGATTAATTATTTTTCCCTTGTTATGTATAAGAGTTTTGGTTGATGAGAGAGAATGAGGAGCAGCAACAATGAACTTTCCATTTACATTGCACCACAGGTCAGAGGTCACTCTTCCACTGGAACTAGACTCGCGTATGGCCGTTATTGAAAGCCAGGGATTATAAAGTTGTAAATATGGATATTTTTCTTATACAAAAATGCATCTTTTCACTTCAGAAGGCCTTTATTAAACTCCTGGAGCCGTATGGATTACTTTTATGATGGATGGATGGATGGATGGATGGATGGATGGATGCCCTTTTTTTGGCTTCAAAATCTTATGTCCTATTCACTCCCATTATAAAGCTTGGAAGGATTTTTTTTAATATAACTCTGTTTGTGTTTGGTTGAAAGAAGAAAGTCATATACACTAGGATGGCTTGAGGGTAAGAAATAAGTTATAAATCAATATTCCTAATATTATTATTACTATTATGAAAATGTTGCCAATTATTACTCCCATTATTAAACTTCTTTTTTTCATTCAATCAAAAAATAGTGTAAATTGTTTCCTGTGTATTTATGTTTTAAATTTGTTATCAGTTTTCACACTGAAATGGTTTGGTGAAAGTTTGTTATTGTCAATACCAGAAAAGCACAATATTGACAAAAAAACACATTACATAGAGCTAAAACATAATAATTCTGAACAGTGTGAAGTGTAATTCATTACTAAGTGATCGATTAATTACTGTAATTTAAAACATAAAGTAAAAAGTAAAGTAAGGGATTACTCTTAATTTTTCTGTTATTTAATTACAGTCTAAAAACTGTATCTATAGAACAATTCTATATAAAACAATAGTGGATTTAACACATCTAATGTTGTCTAAAAAAGTGTGTAATGTTGCTGTTTGAGCATGAAAAAAGATCTGCAAAGTCACAAAGCTCAAAGTCCACTCCAAAGGGAGATATTTTATTTAACAGCATCCACTTTTCAAGAACTACAACTAACGACTCATTTGGACTACAACATGTTTTTTCCGGATCTTTGTGAAGTCACAATGTTACTAATTTAAATAGTCCCCGCCCACAGAATACACACAAAAAGGGAGACTGTTTTTTCCAGCCCGTTTCCAAAACTCATTTGTTTGACCTTCCTAAGACTGACGAACTTGTCAGTTGAAATTTATTTTAAACACTGTTCCTGAACATTATAACCTCATCGTTTATCATTTGATGGAGAACAGCTTCCAGAAAGAGAGTAGGAGACCGGGGGCAATTGTAACACATTTTGGTCATGTTGTCATTACTCAAAAACCTTGAAATATTTGGATAACATTTTTATGTTGGTAACTTGTATCTGTGTTCTACTTGTTAACAGTCACCAAATGTTTTTACAAGCAATGTTAGAGTCACAATATTGATTGAAACATTAGAAGTCAAATGTTACATCAGCCCTCACATGCGGGGGGGGCAACTGTAACAACACATATAATACCTTCAGATAAATACCAAGGACCACAATAAACTCCAAAGAATATAGATATAGGCTAGTTAAAACTATTCAATATCTATTAGGCTACATCCATATTATCCAGAACAATTAAATCCAGTTTAATTACAACAGTATGATGAGTCAGATAATTATACAAATATAAAAACAATTTAAAATGAATAAGCAACAGAGACCGCATCAAACAAAAAAAGGTTTTCCCCCCTCATCAACATTAAAAACACAACAAAAGTGAGTCACAAACCATTTGACTAAAAACATCTCAACTCGATAATCCACAGAATTGCCAATGCTCCCACCCTGCTCAATTTATCTCTACAAAAGAATGCATACAAAAACTATAACCAACAGTTATAAAAAATGGCAGGAAACTAAAAACTATGGGAACACAATCACATAGAGTTAAAACAAATGGAGGAAATCTTACTTGCCTTTTAGGTTGGCAGGGCATGTGTCCCTCGCTTTCACAGTTGTGGCACAAATAGTATTTGCTCCCATCTGTGCATTCTTCATGGGCCCAGGCGTTGCATGATACACAGGAAATCCAAACCTCCTTTGATCTGGAGTATCTACAATATGTAGAGTATACATAGATATTTAAACTGAACACAAAACACTTTTCTTAAATTATTGGGGAAAAAAACAATCTATTATTAAAATAGATTGTTTTTTTCCCCAATAATTTAAGAAAAGTGTTTTGTCCTACCTAAGCTGGACAGTATTTTGATGGTGTCGGGGGCACGACTGTACCACCCCATGACAAGCTACCCTATGGAAGCGTATTGATTGCATTCACTTGAGGAAAAATAATCTACTCTGTTAGTATGAATTAACGAGTTAATTATCTCAGAATTACGAGATAATTTTTCATGAATAAAAAGTTTTTGCTCTGTTTTTCTGAATTAATGACTTAATTATCTAAGAATTACAAGATAATTTTTCATGAATAAGTTTTTGCTCTGTTTTTCTGAATTAATGACTTAACTATCTCATAATTATGACATAATTAAGTCATTAATTCTGAAAAACAGAGCAAATATTTTTATGAAAAATTATCTCATAATTTTGAGATAATTAACTCATTAATTCAGAAAAACAGAGCAAAAAAAATTTATTTATGAAAAATGATCTCGTAATTCTGAGATAATTAACTCATTAATTCAGAAAAACAGAGCAAAAACTTTTTTTCATGAAAAATTATCTCGTAATTCTGAGATAATTAACTCGTTAATTCATAAAAACAGAGTAGATTATTTTTCCTCAAGTGAATGCAATACGCTTCCGTACTACCCAGCTAACAACGAAACTAATGTTTGACTAAGATATCAAATGTTAGACATCAGAATGGTCAGCAAAACAAGACAGATTTAAATTCATAAACATTAATGGTTAAGACAGCATGAGGAAAATACTGTAGAAAAATTACTTTCATACCTCAAAAATGAGTCTTTGCAGAAAAACTTCACAAATTATGACTCAGTGCTTGTCCTTCGGCAGGCAGAGAGGGATCTCCACAGAGAAAGTGCAAAATGAGTTTCAAGGTTATGTCTCGTTTCTGACTGGTGTCGGCTACATTGGTGTGCAGGCTACGCACAAAATCGTCTCTTGAAATGGAGCAGTTCCCACTTTGTCGGGACAATCTGGTGTTTGTGGATCACAACTTATAAGTAGGCCTATGTCTTCTTATTTCCAGTTGCGTTTTCTGTTAACAGTTTGCTCGCCTACTAGCCAACATTAGTGTTGATGTAGTGTTTTCTGAAGCGTTTGTAAGCTCTCACTAAATTAACCATGCTTTTGTAATCGATTACTATGTGTATTACCATAGTTTCCCAACAAAATTCATGATTAAATGAATTCATGATGACAAAATGTATAAGAAAACAACAACATTACATACCACTCTGAAACGTCCTGTGAATGCTTGCAAAGTCGGTGCATGAAATCCGTTCTGGACGATCCTCGTGTTTTGTTTGTTTACATTCTTAAGTCTGAATCAGGCTTGCATTGGTTTGAAATTGGCGTCATCCGACTGGCATAAAGTTGGTTTGACGTTGGACGTTCGATATCCGCAAATTTAGGGACCGTCTGTAAAGTTACACTCGACATTGGTAGACACGTTTCTAACTTCAATAGCATTTGAAGAGAAGTACTTACAGTCATAAAACCAACTGTAAAGTGTTCATCTAGATCTAAACTGTCAAATCATATGCAAAAATTGCAATGTATTTCATGACTGTATGGGATCATATTCACAAAAAATATGCCATTATTTACCATAATTATGCATAATGCATGAATTTTGTGGAAGAACATTGTTTTGGTTGTGCTTCGGCTCTGCGTGACTGCAGATGAATATGGTTATGCTACTGCTCATAAAACATTCACTATAGGCTTAAGAGATTTAACCAGTTTAGATGGAAAGGATCTCAAGCTGACTCGCTGAAGACGTTACTGTAGCTTTACCCATTAATAGACGCGCTACTTCATTGAGAATAAATTCCATCACAGCGCTACAACAACCATAATGAAATGACCCTTCACAATAGATGATACTTTACAATCAACTCTGGTAGAGAGATACAAATGGCAATTTATCTGTTCAATAAAATACCTTACTCACCTGTTGAGTAATACAAACGCAATCTCCGCATTTCTTTCACAACATTTCAAATCCCTCAGTTCTCGCCATTCGCGAAAAGCCAATGTTGATTCTTGTTTTATTACGAGCTCTGTCGCGTTCTCTTTTTGCCAGCAGACTCTCCTCTGTTCGGTGTTATTTTGTAACACACGTGATTCTCCGGAGGTTGGAGATTTAGCTGCTCCATGTCAAACTTTTTCGCTCGTTGTGAAACTAACCTCTGCCACTCACACACCAGACACATCAAAGTAGCCGGAGCATCTTTCCTCTATTTACGGATACAATGAGACATGCACGGGCGAGTGACGCATGTGCGCAATTACCCATGAAAACCATCCCGACGGGTCTTAAACATAAACACTTATAATAGGCTTACCATAGTGAACCAAGACAAAAACATATTTTGGAAGAAGAATTATGTATTTTCTTATTTCATTTTTCTTATTTTTTTATTTTTTTATTTTAAAGTTACATAGTTTACCTCGCAGTTTAAAATCTTAAAGGGATACTCCACTTTTTTTGGAAATAGGCTCATTTTACAACTCCCCCAGAGTTAAACAGTTGAGTTTTACTGTTTTCGAATCCATTCAGCCGATCTCCGGGTCTGGCGGTACCACTTTTAGCATAGCTTAGCATAGATCATTGAATCGGACAGGACCATTAGCATCTCTCTCAAAAAAATGACCTAAGAGTTTCGATATTTTTCCTATTTAAAACTTGACTCTTCTGCAGTTACATCGTGCATCAAGTTTTAAATAGGAAAAATATCTAAATTTTTTTGAGAGAGATGCTAATGGTCATGTCCAATTCAATGATCTATGCTAAGCTATGCTAAAAGTGGTACCGCCAGACCCGGAGATCGGCTGAATGGATTCGAAAACGGTAAAAAAAAAAAAAAAAAAAAAAAAGAGTTGTAAAATGAGCCTATTTCCAAAAAAAGTGGAGTATCCCTTTAAGTTGCTCATGCTAAATTGCCTAAAATTACTTTTTTAGTTAATGTCAACCTTTTGTACATTTGATAGTTCAATCAACTTTTAAAATTACAATGTATAATTTGTTCAAATTCCTGGGTATCCAGAGAAATATCTTAGCCTCTTTAGCTTTAGACATGTCACTCAAAGTACTGTTAATAGTCAAACAAAGACGTGCTCCATGAGTAACAAACAAAGACTCCCTCACAGACACATATAGCCCAAAAATAGCGAGATGCTAAAAAAGAAGGCACTGTTTAGGGTAGTCAGATTCCCCTCCGAGAAGATACTGTGTAACTTCTGTATGGTAACATGCTTTTTGTTTGAAAGGTGTGCCACTATGCAGGGTGCCTGATAGAAGAAGTGGTATCCTTGTGCTAATTAGCAAACTAGGAAGCTCCCAAGCCTTGTTCATGAATGCTCTTTCTGCAAGCGCATCTTTCTCCAGGCGCAGTCAAGCGTGTACAATTATCCACCTGCTGCTCGCAGACGCCACTTTTTTTTTGTCAGCAATCTCCTTTGCAACAAAGTTCTTTCTCCAAACATTTGTGGTTCATGCCCTCGCGGCTTCCTTAATCTAGGGTCTCATTTGCTGAATAGACTGGAGCTTCATCATTATGCACTTTAGCTCTGTAATAAAGAGCGGCATTGTTCGTTTCTGTGTCAATCTAACTTTTAAAAATACCATTAAAGAAGAGCATTACATCATATGTACTATCGAACGCAAACGTTAGCAAATAAATCAAACAATGCATACAATTATAAAATGCAACTCTTTGCGGAGAGCCGTACACAGTTTCCCAACCCCCACAAAATAAGAAAAGGAATAGTCCCGTTCTACTGTTCCCTTTTAAATTAATTCAAACTCTTTCTTCGCCTTTCTCTCTAGTCCTGCCTGCTCTTTGAAACTCAAACCTTGTTGATGGTAACATAACAACCGCCTCCGCGATGACCTTTGACCTCAGGCTCTGTGCACTTCCTGTGCCCACTCTCTGATGGGAGGGATCTGTCGCTGCACCTGCGCTTGGGCAGGTGACAGAGGAATTCTGGGAGAAATGCAGTCTTAGAAACACAGCAGCTTCTCTCTGACACGAGGGTTAAAGCCATTGAGAGCAGCAAAGATTAGAGGCTCTTTGTACCCATCAGCGTTAAACAAATTAATCTATTGCTGCTCAGCTGACTGTAAAATCTCTAGATTTACTGTTTCAAGGCCTAAGCCACAGGGTCAACCCATGCTGCCTTTCCCACAATGTCTAAAACACATATTAGAAAGCCTTTACAAAGTTTTTGTCTGCTTTTTAGGAGTTAGTATATAAAAAGAGCTTATGTGTGTGGGTATTAAAAAAGGATTCATCTTTTCCCCACCCATATTTTTTTTTAAAAGGGTATCAATCAATAACGTATAGATTTACAAAACAGTACTGTCCCATTTGGCGTACTATATTAAAAGCTGCAGTGCTGTTTTACCAGGTATAGGACAGAAAAAAAAAAGTAGGACAAAAGTTATTACTTTTATATAGTTGATTATGCAGTAGTAGTTGATTCTGCGAATGGAGGTTTGTAAAAGTAGCAAGAGAGCAGTGTAAAGAGAAGCAGTGAGCGTTATGGTCCGGGTCAAATCGTGTCAACTCGAGTTAAGCACAGACGAGCGCACAGAAACTGACCCACGTGTCCTCTGAGCTCAGTCTTTTATTCAAAGCTCTTTAAGAAGTCTTTATTAGTCTGTTAAAATGGAAATAAACATGTTAAAATGGAAAAAATGTTGTTTTTATTATAATTATGCTATTATTATTATTTACATTTGATACATTTGGCGTGTCCAACCTTGCGAATTAGGCTATATCTACTTACAGTGCTGTCTTACATTGCATTAGATCACATTATAAGGAACTCAAACTTTTAATTAACCTACACTTTTTTCCCTTTATTTTATATTAAAAATGTCATCCATAATGCCATATTGAAAACGCCAGCCTGTGAAATGCACCGCACAACACATGTACAATAATGCAACAAAGCATTTTTTTTAAATAGAATAAAAAAGTGAAAAATAATGCGGCATCTCATTTTACAAACCAATGTATTATTTGTTATATTAATCTATATTTTAAGGGTCATTCCTGGGACCTTTTGTGTCCCCAGTAAAGATCACGATCTTATTGCCTTAAAATGTTGAACAATATCAATTTTAAACCTGTATTAGTCATAAATAACACAATTTGAACTCTAAACATATTGAAGTTGATTAAAAAAAAATATTTAACAGCATTTTGAAACACCTCATGAAAATTTACTAGAGTATTAATAATGTAGTACTTTTAAAAAGTAAACAAAAAGGACTTTTAGGCATTTGTATCTGTCCCTAACAGGGTGGACATTTTTGATCTTCCTTTTAATTTATTTGCTTTAATAAATGGTTACATTTATTTACCCAAACTTGACCAGAATATTTTTTTTCAAATGTTTTAATTCACATCATCCTATCATGACTACACAGAAATTTATTTTAAAAACTGAGTTTGATTTTCTACATTTGATGATGGCCAAAACACACCGAATACCAGGAATGACCCTTAAAACATATTAAACAACTTTTCTTTCTTAATCGGGAAATGTAATGGAGTTTCATCTCTATTCGTGACATATTTTATATCTTCAAAAGGAACTGAGAAAGCACATTTTTCTATTAAGCAATGCTGGACACTTTCCCCTCAGAAGACCCGTAAAGCACTTTACACAACAGCAGCGGCACACCTTCTGATTTCCTGATTTGTATGTCATTTATTTATATTAATTTGTATTAATTTACTAAATGTTTCATTTCTGTTGCTTTAGATGTTTTGTGAATTGCTTTTTAGAAGACTATCTCTGTTTACTGTATCTTGCTTGAAAATGTAATTTATTGCCTCTAACTTAAGTTTCTATTGCTGTTTTCTTAAGTGCTTTTTTTGTGGGGGATACGCACTTTTTGCTTAAGTGCGTATCCCCTGTGATTTGTGTTCAATAATAAAAAAATAAAAAAAAAGAAGCGGCGCCTTTGTGTGACGTCACATGTGTGCGCCAAGATTCATTTAACAGTTAGGAAAGTCAGTCACCTGGCTTTCTAGTTGTATTTATTTTGTGTTTATGACACAGATGTCTGTCTTGAAATCTTTACCTGACTGATACTGATCCACTTTGTACTCGACGTCGGTTCCGTGTCACTCTAGTGTAAGTAACGTTAGCTTCGGTCAGTTTGGTGTTTGTCGAAGTTCTGAAGAAATCTGTCAAAAACCTTAAAAACGGAGGAACAACCTCTGCTTCTTTTTTGTCCGTTTTGAGTAAATGTTGTATGTTTTATATATCGTGTATATTGAATAAGTGTTTGTTTCGTTTCACCAATTTTGTTAACATCTCATTTGCTGTTATTAAATGGTATATGTTGACATTATTGCTAAATTGTATGTACTGTAGGTGTGCATGTGTGTGTTCTTGTTTAACCTAGGTCCAAAATGTCCCCTCAAAGATGTGTATATTTTGACATTGTGGGGCCATTTGGTCAGGCCCCATGAGGAAAACAGCTTATAAATCATACTAAGTGATGTTTTTTGAAAATGTAAAAATGCCGAAAGTTTTCTGTGATGGTAGGGTTAGCGTAGGGGGATCGAATATACAGTTTGTACAATATAAAAACCATTATGTCTATGTAAAGACATAAAAACAAGCTTGTGTTGGTTTGGGAAAGACATAGAGACCTACTCCGGAAAATCATCGCCAAAAAATTCACAGACAGTCTCTCGTCCATAGAATCACCAAGAGTCGGATATGAATGAAATGGTTAATGAATGAATGATTAACATTATAATCATGGGTATGCAAAGTATTGTTATTTTAGTTGTACGTCTAAACATCATCATTACAGACTCAGACACGTCTGTGTAACATCCATGACCTTGTCTTCTAGGATGTCTCTGGGTTTCCTGAGGTTTGTTTTGAGTCAGGCCCTGAGCCGCAGTCCTCGTCGACCCATCAGCCTGGTCAACTTACCACTGGCAACCAAACCATCAACCCTCAGGCCAGCATGGTGTTGCCATATTGTCCCAGCCTGGCTAAGTATGTCCTTCTCCACAGACACAGAGAGTGGGGGCAAAGACATGACAGATATCCAGAAGGAGACTAAAAAGCTGGACCCGAAAGCACGAGTCACTTTTGGCAGCGTGGGTAGGAAGATTGGCCTGCGTCATATACAGTTACTGGGTGAGGATGGTGAGGAATTGGGTACAATGCACCGTGCCGAAGTGATACGACTGATGGACCAAACAGGGCTGAAGCTTGTTGCCATAAATGACAATTGTGATCCTCCATTATACAGACTGATGAAAGGGAAACAGATCCATGAAGAGCAGATGAAACTTAGAGACGCACAGAAAGCCAAGAAAGGTGCGTTTCATTCAGGAAATGCACATATTAAAGCTGCTATATTGTAATCGTACTTCTGTGAGATCCAGAGTCATTTGCATAGTGTTTGCCTTTCGTGTTAAGCCTAACCTTACACTGTTTTGGTCTACCTGCAGGGCCCGTCCAATCAAAGGAGCTCAGTTTCTCCTCAGATATTTCCCTTCATGATCTAGACACTAAACTGCGGCAGGTTGTCAGCTGGCTGGAAAAGAAGAACCACGTCAGACTCACTATCAAAGCAAGAGCTGACAGTGGCGCACCACTGGTATGGAAACAAAATAACTCGTGTTTGGTTAATAAATCAGTGCGTTGTTTGAATGCACGCTTCATTTCTGTGCTTGTGTTGTTTAAAGTGAATAATGTTCGCAGTTTTGAGTTAAAGAAATGTTCCAGGTTCAGAACAAGCTTTATGATTAGTATTTTACCTGAGCTTGTAAATATAGTATAATATGCTTATGATGGATGTCTATGGGATTAAGTTTACCAGACTGGTTATTATATTTACATTTAGCAGATGCTTTTATCCAAACTGACTAACAAATAAGGACCAGCGTGAGCAATTTATAAGAACCAACAACTATATACTAGGTTTTGGCATCTTGTTCCACTACAGAATAACAAAGAGGGTGAAGGTCCTGGAAAGTGTCTTTATATCTGCTGTGTTATTAGCCAAAATAAACCGCTCATAGTTTCATATTGTTTATATTGAATCTTATTTACAAAAATGTGAGTTATTTGAGCTGTGAGGCTACCATTCTGAACACTAGTTACTTAGTATAGTTAATTATTTAAATGTTAACTGGTAAGAACACATTCACTCACCTGAGCTTAAGAATGATAGGCTATTAGCCTACATTTGATTACCCCGATACAATAGTTACTTTACATATACTGTTTTTATACACTTACTTGTAGGTTTTAAATTCTATATATGGCACGTTTAATGTCCAACAACAAATATTTTAGCAAAATATATTTTAGTCAGATTTATGGCGCTCCTATTCTATTGCGCTCTGTCATTAAACACACAAGTATCGGTCAGAGCATCTGACGGGGTAAACCGTGCTAAACTATACGAGTTAATTTTAAGCCTTTTAATATAAAGCATGTCACATTTAGGGCAAATTGCATTATAAACTTTCCGCTATTTTTCAGATGCGCTCGTATCAAAATACTGTATATCGATATAAGCGGTATTGCATCAATTTTAGTTATAGTTTATAAAATACATTAGGAATTGTGGCTAGAAATGTGTTTATTTTGTATGTGTGTATGTAGTTTGTTCCACTACATTGTCTTGCTCCATATAATTCCATTATAATCGCATGATTTTTGCTTGCTTTTAACACATCACAGATGTTGTCAATAGAGCTTGTACTGACCCTGGAACATTCCTTGAAAAGTAGGACACAGCCAGAGCTTAAATACTGGAAATATTGGGATTTGAAACAGTGATCCAAGTTTACACATGATTAGTTTATTTATACAAATTCATTGTATACATTTAAATTAACAAGCAACAAAACAAGTTACAGTTGCTTTTACAAAAACACAAAAATTCTTTGAAAATGAAGACGGGTACAATTCACTGGTACCTAGATTTCAGGATTTTCCTCGATTGTTTTTTCTTTTTCTAAACAGGATAAAGTCTTAACTCAGATGGTGGAGAGGATATCAGTGCCCATTGGCTTTGTATCAAAACCCTCTGTGGTTCGTGGGGGTCGTGCTGCCATGTGCGTCCTTCGGCTTGCTTCGGCTAAAGAATTGCAGAAAAAGGAAGCAGAGACTTCGAAAAATAATTTAAAACCTGACTTTGAGACCCCAACATCTCCTGGTACCTCCTCTACAGAGGAGCCAAAAGACTTGAAGCAACAGTAAAAATCTATGCAACTTTCAATGCAAAAGTATATTTACTTTGAAATTGTCCTGTGGGGTGATATTAAAACCGGGAATTGACTTCTGACCATTGGACTCTACAGTAAGAGGGGTTCTAAAAGGTGGACCATCGGATTTGCAGTGTTGTTGAACTCAGAATAAACCGATTTTGATTGGCTGACAACACTCTCAGATTTAATGGTCTCTAAATCAGAACTTTTTAAACTCTGGGAGCAGGTTTCTGGGATGTCTGCTTTTAGGATTGTAAAACTTTGCAGCTGATCTCTTAATTGAGGATTTGTAGTTGACTCGGACTGGCTAATGTGTGGCACTGAAGATTCATCTGAATTTGAAGTTTTTGCTTGACGTTTCTTTTTGGGTTTGTGACCACTCAAACGGGATGCCAGGGAACGTTTTGGACGAGGCTTCAGCTGGAAGAGACAAAGAGGGCAGTTATTATCAACACATTTTGCTTCCCTAAATATCAACCACTCAGTTACAACCTAAAGACCAAGTCATAACAAAAATGTCAGTTTCATGAGATCAACAAGTAGTTACCTGTTTCTTTTCAGGATCATGAACCACACCATGGCGCTGTAAACTTTGCTGTTGCAAAAAAATTAATAAATTAGCCATATTTTAAGAATGTTCTTACGGTACACTGATTTAATCACAAATCCTACATTTTTTACGTCCCAGATGTCCACAAATAAGACAAGTGAAATTGCCCAGCTTACTAATTTAACAATTTAATATGATTAAATTAAGAAATATGAGAAGACAATGAAATGGAGCAGGATACAGTGATAAATTAGCAATTTAATGCACTTCATAACATGCAGTGAAGCCAGACACGTCTTGACATGGCTGAGAAAGGCTGCCCTGAAATGACTCGGCTCATTCAACTGTAATATTACACTGTCGGGCGAATGGACTTTTTGTTCATAAATATTTTTCTATTATTGGTCTGTCTGTGGGTTGTGCAAATATTTAACCAATGAAAAGCATTAAAAAGAGCTAGTGACTAAACCTTGTAACTCCATTGGATCTTCAAACTGTCGGTCAAACCTCATAACTCCACCCGCCTCTATCGTGAATGAAGTGCCGCACACAGTTTTGATCGTCATCTCTGATTGATTGCAATGCAAGGACAAAAATGGTTGTTTGAATGAGTAACCTACAGCATTTTCTGTACTCAAGAAACACTGCCTCCTGGTAGGTTTAGTTTAAGCCTAAATTTGGTTCTTGAGTAGCTCTAGTCTTCCTCCAGGAAATCATCTTATTAGACTCTGGACTATTAGTCTGGCTTTTCACCAGACCAAGCTCAGTCTTTTAAGACTGAACATTAGTCTGGGGAGTCTGCTCTGTATTTTCTACTGCACAAGAGGTGTGATCAACCGGCATAGTTCGAATGACTCTGTACGCAATTGGATAGTCCTTCAACCAATCAGACCAATGATCCGGGTGACGTACTTTGCAGTGAAAACTCCAGGCAGGAAACGTGTTGGTTTGGAGCATTGATCAGCGGTTTGCAGAAGCAGCAATACACACATATACATATATATACACATATTATATTTTCAATATTCACTGATCAAACACCTTGTAATGACATATGCAAATGTCTGACCATATATAAGGCCACAATATTAACTTTGACAACACAGTGTTTAATTACTTTTTAAAAAAGTGCTTTATCAGCATGATATAGAATGTGAAGTTCATGGGACCATAAAATATATCGATACGGTGAAACATTTTTAGGTTCTGTTGGGCCATTTCATTTTTGTGAGAAGCCTGAACAGATTTAACACTCTTTCAGTATTACTGAAAAACAGTGCTTAACGTAATCTTAACGTTATTTTTTTGTTCTTTTGAATATTTAAATTTGACAGTCAATTAGCTTTGGATCTCAGCAGATTTTAAAAACGAATGGCAAGTAATATCCAGCGTGGTGTACGTTTTGAAAACAGCGGAAATTAGTTAGTGTAGAACCACTACTATTCAGGAAATGAAAAAAAAAAAAAAAAACCTGTATTTTTAAAATGTTGTCAAAGTATTGTGGCTTTATGTATGGTCAGACACTTGCATGTGTCACTATACTATTAACTCTGTACCAAAATCAAGCTAAAATGGAGTTACGAGTTTTTTACCAGCAAATGTCGGAGATGTGTGTTTTGTCCATCATTAGAACTGCACCATCTGAGGCAAGTGCATCGCATTACGTTTTCATATAAAGTTCAATTCAAGCTCTTGTATAAAGTATAGGCCAAAAAAAGTGTGAACTGCTGTATGAGGTTTTGCTGACAGTTTGAGGATCCGCTGGAGTCACGAAGTTTATTCGCAAGTTCTTAGCATTTCCATTAGGGCTGTCACTTTTGTGAAAAAATCCGGTTGAGACATAAGTGTTCATTGAATCGATTGTAAAATCGATTTTCCATGTCTAAAGACGTTTCCATTTTAAACGCCAAATATGGGCAAATCCACGGACAACTAACAGGCATTAGGACGAACGTAAAGAGGGCGCTTGAGACGCGCGCGCACAAGTCAGCAATATTCCTGATGATTTATTGGCGTGAAGTTTTGTGCACAGTGACAAACAGGAGTGCAACATTCTCGAAAAACAATAAGCAGAGTGGACTGCCATAACATCAATGAAAAACATCACTGCAGGCTTCAACATGGCTGTGTTACGATTAGAAATGTCAAACTAATTTCGCCTACGTAGACGATTGTAGACCGTACCCCGAATCTGTCTCTATGCATGAGACTGTCTGAATACCGGCAGAATTCACAGTTTTTCACAGTATAATTTGCTGTTATGCGTGTTTGTCAGAGCCTGCAGTCGCTGTGTGACGCGCGTTCGCTGCGGGCGTATCGTGACGAGCTGGACGCGCTCCGAGAGAAGACCATTAAAATCGATTCCCTATTTTCGGTTTCGAAACTTGTGTTGGTTGGTCCGATCGATTGTGCAGTCGATTTTCGAACGTAAAGTGACAGCCCTAATTTCCATAAGCGAAACAAATCCTTGGATTTTAGTTAGTGAGGCAGACGATAGGAAAGCACCGTTACCTTCATGGAAAAGGACTTGCCACAGCCAGGGTGAGTGCAGTTGAATAAGCGCTGCTCTTCATGGAAGGACAGTATGTGGCTCTGCAAGTTGAAGGCAGTGGTGTATGAGCGGGAACATCCGTCTCTGGGGCAGTGGAAGACCAGGCGCTCTTTCGAGTGAACATGCTGATGCTGCTTCAGGAACCAGCTATCCCTGAATGTTTTCTTACACTGATCACACTGTACCCGGACTGAACACACACACACACCAAGTTATATATTTTGTAACTTTCTATGAGGTTGCATGCTATTGTAAGGCTATTAGGCTTACCTATATGAACTTTGTTGTGGTTTATCATCTCTGTCCAGTTCTTTCCCACAAATGAGCAGCCGGCAGCCGTGCAAGAATAGCCTGGATCGGGATTTAACACATGAAAGGTCGGGTGATGCACATCCAAAGAGCCACAAAAAGCGCCTTTACTTTGTTTTGATTCAAATATGCTAAGATTTTTACTTGTTACAATAGCATCAAACCTGAGTTTCAATCTGTTCATCTCATAAAGCTAGTGTCTATTGGGGATCAGGAGACTGAACGCTTTATTTTGCAATGCAGAAGAATAACTAACTAATAACTAGAAGAATAACTAACAAAGTCCAGTAAATAGTGAACTTATTTGTGATACAAACCACGTTTATACCACATAAATACCAGTCCAGTTTGAAATATCAAACTGTCTTAAAGTCTTTGTAGAACTAAAATAAGTTGAAGTGAATGACACTGGAAGCCTCGCACATTAAAGTTAAATACAGCCTGCTCTTACTTTCAAATAAAGTGGATAACCTATCACACGATTTGTGGACTATGTTAATGTTTTTTTCTGGAGAGGCCAGGGTATTCTTCAAAAATTCATCTCGCGTTCAAAAGAAAAGAAAGTAATACAAATTTGGAATTAACCACTGAACTATTCCTTTATGAACAACAGAACAAGCAGAGAACATACCATTGTGTACCTTCTCATGGCGCTTCAGTTTCCCACGCTGTGAAAAGCGTCTCCCGCAGCCGTCATGCGAGCACCTGATGATCAGAGCAATGCAGGATACACACAACATCAGTCAGACACACCTCAGTTCTAATTCAAGTTTTATATTATGTTAGTTTACTGAGAAAGACTTCAATTAATGACCAAAAAACAAGGAGACAGAAGACAAACCAGTGGAAAAAGTCTTACAAGAACGGTAGCAGCTGTGTGTGTGTACACTCATGGGTTTTCAGCTGGTTATTCTTCTTGAATGCTTTGCCACATCCTTCAAATGTACACTAAAAACAACACAAATTCACATATATAACATATACCCAAAGCAAAAAGGGTTAGTTCACCCAAATATAAAAATTTCGTTCATCTCCGGAACACAGATATCTGTCCCTCCATTGACAGCTACGCAACTACCACTTTGACGCTTCAAACTTAGAGTTCATAAAGAGATCGTAAAACTAATCCATATTGAGCGGTAATTAGCACAAATTTTCTGAAGAGACTTGATCGCTTTGTATGATTTTATATGCAGGGAACTACACTGCGACCAAAATGGTCACATATGCGACCTTTTGAAATGCCAATGCGACCCTAATTTTTAATGGGTCGCAAATGTATCACTGATTATTTTGCACCTATGTTTTAGGCAATATGCTATGATTTACTATGAGCATTTATTAAAACAGAAATGTGTATTTTAAGAATACGTTTTATAACGTGCTCTGAGCATTCAACACATCAAGTTGGCTTCAGCCCCGCGACCATTACGAGACGCTTTCTCTCTCAAAAAACACGGACGCGCGCACACAGAGAGAGAAGATAATTGTAAAATGAAAATTGACGGGCTATAGTTTAAATTTTGTTCTTGCTTGTTTTGTTTTTCCTGTCAAAATGTCAGAAAGCATTTTGTATCCATCCGTGTTTTTAAAATTCGTTAAATGACGGACGTTTTACTGTTAACACAGCCCTTGTTATATGTCGGATTCGTCTAACTTATACTTGATATTATCTTATTCGTTATGCTATTATTGGACTCCTGTCTATTCATTGTCAACTGTTTTCTATAAATATGTTTGTATTGGCTAACATTTATGCAGCTACGTGTCCTGTTTAAAATGTGCAATGTTCAAACGCAAAGACAGCACGTCACAAAGAGAAGCCCTTTTCCCTGTAGGATTTAGTATCATATTTGGATATTTGAATAATAAATTAAGTAGCCTATCTTAATTGTACACAATGTTCCTGTTTTTTTTTTTTTTTTACTGTTTTCTAGGGGTTTCTTAATTTTAGACAAGTTGACCAGCACACATTATATGCAATGCAATATAATGCATGTGTGTCCTATGTGTGACATATTTTGCAAACACAGGTAAAGGTGCCCAATATCAGTCATTTCTAAAGTAAAAAAAATAAAATAAAAAATAAAGTGTTTTGGAAAATATCTCTTTATTTGATTATCAGTAAATTTGTTTTCTATACAGAGATATCGGTATCGGCCATAACAGCAATATTAATATCGGTTATTATCGGTATCGGCCACAATTTTCACATCGGTGCATCACTACTTAAGAGTTCAGGAGTCTGCCCATCTGTGCCAACCATAGCATGTTGAAATCCATTTTGCACTTTATTGTGTACTGTATTTTCTATTGCAGTAAATCTATCCCAACCAATGTTAAAGAAAACAAAAACAAGAAGGTATGTGGTTTAAAAGATGGCAAGTAAAATAAAAAGCACATCTGTATGCAATACAGTTTCATTATTGTTCATTATTATCCAGAGCGGCTTACTAGAAATAATTTGTGCGACCAAATCATGTTTTGCGCCAGTAACTGAAAAAGTTAGTAGCGCAAGTGCCACCAGTGGAAAAGGTTAGTGTAGTTCCCTGATAACAGATTTTAATTTAGGCTTTTATTCACATAAACTTTCATTAACTCACACATCAGTTGAGGTAAACGGAAGCTTAAAAATGTTCGCTTGACCTGCGAGAACCAATGAGGTTCATTCTCGTGTTACGCAGCACGTTTGAGCTTCATCAAGAACCAATGAGGTTCATTCTCGTGCTACGCAGCACGTTTGAGCTTCATCAAGAACCAATGAGGTTTGTTGTAACACACAATTGTAAACGTTCAATCTTCAATCGCGCCTTATAATTCAGCCTCAATTATCACCCCGCAAGAACAATTACAGTGCTTTACAACTTTAGAACAAAAAGAGTTAAATAAACTTATCACTTCATCTAAAACAACAACATGTTTATTAGATCCTATACCAACTAAACTATTGAAAGAAGTGTTACCTATAGTGGAAGAGCCTCTCCTCAATATTATTAACTCATCTTTAACTTTAGGTCATGTTCCTAGAACATTTAAATTGGCAGTTATAAAACCTCACATTAAGAAACCACATTTAGATCATAATAATCTAGCAAATTATAGACCCATTTCAAATCTTCCATTTATGTCTAAAATACTAGAAAAAGTTGTGTCCGCTCAACTGGGCTCTTTCTTGCAAGAAAATGACATTATGAAAAGTTTCAGTCTGGATTCAGGCCGCATCATAGCACTGAAACTACGCTCGTTAAAAATCACAAATGATTTACTTTTAGCTTCTGACCAAGGCTGTATCTCAATACTAGTTTTACTTGATCTTAGTGCTGCGTTCGATACTATAGATCACACAATACTCTTAGATCGACTACAAAATTATACTGGTGTTCAAGGACAAGCATTAAGCTGGTTCAAATCATACCCATCTGACCGCTACCATTTTGTCTATTTAAATGGAGAAAAATCGATCATATCTCCAGTAAACTATGGAGTGCCGCAGGGATCTGTGTTAGGCCCTCTATTATTCTCAATATATATGCTGCCACTTGGAAATATTATAAGGAAACATGGAATTAGTTTCCATTGTTATGATGATGACACTCAAATATATATTTCATCACGGCCGGATGAAAACGCTAAATTATCCAAATTGACAGAGTGTGTTAAAGATATAAAAGATTGGATGACATGTAATTTTCTTTTATTAAATCCAGACAAGACAGAGGTAATACTTATCAGCTCAAAAAACTGCCCACAAAACCTCTCACAATACAACTTTAACATAGTAGGATGTCCTGTTACTTTATCCGCTACAGTAAAAGACCTGGGTGTTATACTAGATTGCAACCTGTCTTTTGAAAATCATATTTCATATGTTACAAAAACAGCCTTTTTCCACCTTAGAAACATTGCTAAGCTATGTAATATGCTATCAGTTTCTGATGCAGAAAAGTTAGTTCATGCATTCATGACCTCGAGACTAGATTACTGTAATGCTTTATTAGCTGGTTGTCCTGCATCCTCAATAAACAAGCTATAGTTAGTCCAAAATGCAGCCGCTTTAGTTCTTACTAGATCAAGAAAATATGATCATATAACACCGATTTTATCATCACTGCATTGGTTACCTATAAAGTTCCGTATTAATTACAAGGTATTGCTACTGACTTATAAAGCCCTAAACGGCTTAGCTCCAGTCTATTTAACGGATCTTCTATCGCCCTATAATCCATCGCGCTCTTTAAGATCACTAAATTCGAGGCTTTTGGTCATACCTAGGATATCCAGATCAACCAAAGGAGGGAGAGCATTTTCACATTTAGCTCCAAAACTCTGGAATAGTCTTCCTGATACTGTTCGTTGCTCGGACTCGCTCTCCCAGTTTAAAACTAGATTAAAGACGCATCTCTTCAGCCAGGCATTCATATAATACTTTTAATATTACAGTTCAAACTACAATCCGGCCTCTAGTTCATAAACGCCAGAGGAGAACTGGCCCCCGACTGAGCCTGGGTTCTCCCAAGGTTTTTTTTTTTTCTCCATTAGGTCACCTGATAGAGTTTCAGGTCACCATTAGGTCACTTGATGGAGTTTTTCGGTTCCTTGCCACTGTTGCCTTTGGCTTGCTCAGTTGGGGATATTTTGGGGATATTTAATTTTATTTTATCAATCAATAAATTCCACTAGAAACAAACCTTGTTGTATTATTTTAATTTAATACTGTGAAGCTGCTTTGATACAATCTGTATTGTGAAAAGCGCTATACAAATATACTTGACTTGACTTTGTTCTCGTGCATCAAGCCGGTTCGGTTGAGCAGGCCCGGGGTGGGTAATCGGGAGAATTGGGAGAATTCCCGGTGGGCCGCTTCACTTTTGGGCCGGTCGAGGACTTTTTTTTCTTTTTCACATTTGTCACATTAGTTACATTAGGCTACACACGTTACGCATTCTGACATCGCAGCGCGCAGCCTCTGCATGGGTTGTACCATGTGAGGGAGTTCTCCCCTCCCCTCCTATAGAGTTGGTTGGGTCCATAGCCTGTCTTTTCCAAAACGTTTTCTCAGGTAAGCTACTGCGGCACCGCCTACCGATAGCTGGGCCGGCCCTACCATAACGGTACGTGTCAGGGAGGATGGATGGGAGGAAGAGGCCAGGAGGTATGGAAGCTTGTTTCCGCCACAGAATAAAACATTTTAAAAGATAATTGCGACTTTTTATCTCACAATTGCGAGTTTACATCTCGCAATTCTGACTTTATTTTACTTTATATAAAGTCAGAATTGCGTGAAATAAAGTCGCAATTGCGTGTTATAAAGTCAGAATTGCGAGATATAAAGTCAGAATTGCATGAAATAAAAGTCGCAATTGCGTGTTATAAAGTCACAATTGCAAGATATAAAGTCAGAATTGCGTGAAATAAAGTCGCAATTGCTTCTTATAAAGTCTAAGTGAATTATTATTTAACCTTTACATTATTTGTTGAACCATGGTATTAATACAAACTACACAATAGTAAGAGCTGAACTGTTGCTTAATTTATCCAATTTGGAAAAAGTGCTAATTTGGAATTCCACCATGGAAAAAGTGGGCCAGTCTTGGGCCTGAAACTCCCGGCCTGAAAAGTGGCCCCACTCTGGCCCTGCGGTTGAGCTTCTGTTTATGTTCGCTGATCAATGTTTTTCTGTGAATAAAAGCCTAAATTCAATCTGTTCATCATATAAAGCGATCGAGTCTTCAGAAAATATGTACTGAACCACTCAATTCATATGGATTAGTTTAACGATCTCTCTATTAACTTTTTG
This sequence comes from Abramis brama, assembly GCF_963993115.1. Classification (NCBI taxonomy): domain Eukaryota; kingdom Metazoa; phylum Chordata; class Actinopteri; order Cypriniformes; family Leuciscidae; genus Abramis; species Abramis brama. The sequence continues at coordinate 45,073,705 of NC_139967.1, forward strand.
AAGCGTCAAAGTGGTAGTTGCGTAGCTGTCAATGGAGGGACAGAAAACTCAGATTTCATCATAAAGATCTTCATTTGTGTGCTGAAGATGAACGAAAGTGAGAATTTTCATTTTTGGGTGAACTAACCCTTTAACATTAGTGGCATCATGATACACTACAGTGAAGGTAATATCATAAAATAATGGTACTGAATGATTTAAACACAATGATATAATATTTATATGGCAGTGCTCAATAAAAGTGTGAGAGACTGGGGCCAGAACTGTCACGTGCTACTTTACACTAGAGTATATTTTAAATTTGTGCATTGTTTTGCATTGTATGCCGCTGTTTTCCAGCAAAAGTGTTTAAATATAACTCAATATAGCCATCACCGAGTTACATTTAAAATGTGTTATTTCAAGCCAACAACATCAATTCAAATATTTTTTTTTTTTCATCTTACATAGGTTTACTTTTACTTACTATGTACTGTTTTGTCTCTTGTCTGTGAATACGTGAAATGTGTTTCTTCAGGTTGGTGTTTGTGGTGAATCCTTCTTTGCATCCGTCTTCCGTGCATCTGTTAACAGACACTGCACGAGTAAATGACAGCTTGCCATCTTATTAAACTTAATCTAAAGAAAAGTCACTTACATGTAAGGTCTGTCTCCGGTATGTGTCAGCGTGTGACGAGCCAGGTGATATTTCGTGCAAAAAGATTTACTGCAGGCGTTATATTCGCACTTAAATGGCCTCTGTGAAAGAACATGTATCGTTCAAAATCACATTAAACTGCATGGAGTCGTGTTGACAAATCGACTTCGTCTGAACACTTGACAAATGCCATATCGTTTAAATTGATATGCATTACTTCAACTGAAAACAGCTTTCTGAATGTGCCTTACACGTGCAAACACTTACTATATGAGCACGTTTCCGTTTTATTTAAATGGGATCATCACACAATCCTCACTCACGTGTTGGCCCTGCGCATTACTTACCTCCCCTGTATGTTTGCAGAGATGCGCTTCTAGCTTCCATACTTTGTTGTATGACGCTTTACAGTCAGGAAAGGAACAAATAAATGTTGCGCTGGGATGAACATTATTTTCAAGCGTTGTCATTTTTTCGGCTATGAGGAGCTACCATGTGTGCGCCTTCATTTTGATCGTCAACGAAACTTCTGACGTCACAACAAACGTCAACACTACCACGATCCACCCAGTATGGAACGCCAGTGAGGCCAAAAGCATAAAACACGAGTGGTTGCTATTATGGACCGCGGTTTGTGCCAAAAGAAGGGGGTTAGTGCTAGAGGGGCATACCTAAAGTGGTTTGCAGAACTTTGCACACTGGACGAGAAGCACCACATAATAAACTAAAATAAGAAAACATTTCAGATTCCTGCATTTTAATGCATTATAATTATAGTTATGCATGTACATAACTTCACCCTAGTCTGTATATATATATAAAGTATATTTAATGTTATAAACAAGTCTATTTATAAATGTCAAAAATGTTTTAAATTAATCCAATAAAAATATTTATTAATTTAAATAAATGTATTATGTAAAAAATCGTTTGAAATGACTAAATGAAGACTTGTTTCATCCAGAGTTTTTAGGAATCTCTTGAATGAATGATTTAGTCACTGGTTGCCACCTTCTGGCATAACCATGCAATAGAAACAATCTTTATTTGAAGCGTAACATTAGGCTATAGTTTTGCAATTTACTCATTTGATCGCTGCCGCAACATCAGTGTTTACATCCAAACTCTAAACTTTTATTCCAATACGTTTGTTATTATTTGATGTTTGCAACATAGAAATAGAAATACGGTGCAGTTGAAAACACTGTTTGTGAAGCTGTTACAAACATATAGCTTACATGACCGCTGCTCTTTCTGGGTCAGCGGCAGTGCGAAAGCAGGTTTCCAGTGTGCTCATAATTTCAAAGGCTTAGACAAAGCAGAATCATTGTAATTTAGGAATAAGTTTGCGTGTGCATTTGAATTGAGATTGAGATATTTTAATGATTCATCATAAATACATATGGACCTATAGCCTATGTATTTTTGTATGTCATATTTCAGGCTCAGGCCCGGCCAGCCCACACACATATAAAAATTCAGTGAAGTTATTAGATTTTTGATTCTTGTTTCTTAACCCCCCTGAAAGTTTGTTAAATTAACCTTTCACTTTCACACGCAAGTTTAAAATATTCTAGCTGACCCCACAGAGTGAGTTTTTTAAAGGTGACAGTTATTTTAGAACGTACCACCTTATTATTTTCATGGCGACGTGACATGCTTGTCACGTGACACACCGCAGCCATAATAGCGTTGTATGACAGATATCAAGCATAGCATCAGTTCTGGCAGGTCACTTTAGTCAAGCTCGCATCAGCTGACTACCCTCCTCCATCCCCAGCTCCTCCTCTCGTCCAGTCAGGATTTGGCATTCTGATTCTCCTTTGAATCAGACAAAATTATCTAATTATGTTGTACATTAAAATATTGAATTAATGATATCTGCAATACATTCATGTTGGTTCTGTTCAGAACAGAACAGAACCATACCGCCAATCCAAACTGTATGCTGAGTGTCAATTGTATTTGACGATAGTGGTCGTCACAGAAGTATCGCTTTTATTTTGTTTTTCCTTTTTTATTAAAAATATTCACAAACTTGTTTGCTATTTCATCAACTACCTGATATTCTGATTCTCAAATATGATACAGGTCAATAGGTAACCTACTGTAAGGCATGGAAACAGAAATCCGCTGCAGAGAAGTCTAAAAGTGTAGCATTCACTGAAATGAAGTCTGCCTCTGAATGCTCATTCTCACAGTTTGAGAGTTTTGGTTATGAGCCATTCCTCCTAAGTGAATTAGGCCTGGGATCATTTTATTAATTATTTATTTAATTACATAATTTTACTCATTCCCACAGATTGTGTGCTTGCACCCAAAGTGTGTGCACATAAAGCTGCCTCTCAGTAATAAATTGAGTTCTTTTTGATTACATATTGCGCTTAAACAGTCGAATACACACAAAGTAATGTCAAAATGCCGGTCTTGGTGAGTATTCACGTAAACTCAGTCAGTTATGGTTTAAGTGAACGTAAACAGTTGAGAAATAAAACGCATGTGTAACAGTATAATGGATCCGTGCATCAGGTCTTAAAGTGACACTGCTGCCAAATTATGAAATAAAATAAAAAATATCTATATGGCAGTTTTCCCCCATGGTATCGATCTGGAAGCCAGAGGAAGCCCTCGCACAGAAAGCCCACAAGTGAGAGTCATAAAGTCATAAGCAGATTTTTTTGGTGACTGAAATGGATCATTGAGTCACCAGTAGGGCCACTTCGGACCCACCAGTCAGACAGAGTCCCCGCTCTTTTAAATCTCGCAGATGACAAGATGGAGAAGGCACACTGGAAGGAATGCATAGTTTTGCATTGTCGTCCACCTGTGTTCTAGAGCAGGGCTGCCCAGTTCTGGTTCAAGTATTATATACTGTCAAGTATTTTAACTTGACATGAAGCACATGTATGTGAAATAACGTAGTTGGTATTAGAAGGTCATTAGTAATGTACAAATCTTCGGCCTGCACAGTAAGGGTAAGAGTTGTTGAGATATAGTGATTCTCAAGGCATGGAAGCATAATGCAATATTTGTCTTCCTCTAACTAAGATGGCATCTAAATTGTGCCCAACAGGTCTCCATCATTAACACCACCACCACTAGAGAATTTGGGTGGTGTTACTGGAGGGGGGCTCTGTGAGGCACCGTGAATGTGCAACTGAAGAGGAGTCCCTCGTCCTTCTGCTTGGACCACAGGGGCTGGGATAATCACATTAGTGGAAGATGGGAAGTAGACAGTGGCGTGAAAGCCGGGAGAGCAATGGCACGACTAATCCCGTTACTGCTGAGAGAGAAAAGAGCGACGCTGGCTCTCTGCGGAGGCTGAGAAAAACCCTACTTTCCCAGGAGTGAGTTCACCTGTATGGTAACACACAGAAGTTGGTCTTTTGATGCCTATTACAAGGAGACAATTGGCACTTGGCACGTACCACTGCTTTTTTCTTCTTTTCTTAACACCATCTCGCAACATCCCACCCTCCCCATCTCCCCACAGTTAGGCGCCGTTACATATTGTCAATGCGTAAACAAAACATAACTAAACAGAGGACAGGCATTCCATGAGACCCTCTCTGACTCCCCGCTGGTGAAGACGTCCCCTACAGTAGGAGCTGCTGTGTGTGAATCGGATAGAGAGGGGGCAGTGCTTCCAAAAACATAGGACTAGCTTTATCTGTGATTTGTTCCTGCACCCGAGTTCAACCTTAATGCAAACTTAATACAAGAACAGGACAATAGGATGTGCTCTATGAAACCGATGCCCTGCTGAATTCACTGGCAGATGGCCACAATCAAGGACAGTCCTAGACTGACAAGGCGTTTCATGGGGCGGATGGGAGGACATGTCCCGCATCCCCACGTTTTTCTTCAAGAGAAGTGCACAGAAGCAAGATTCCTTGCACTCCCTGGCAACGGTGGGAAAACAAAACGTCAGATCTGATCCGTCAAGTCTTTAAGCTCTCTTCTTCTGTCTGTCTCTCTCTTGTCTTTCTGGATTGTACTGTTGTATTGGTATAGGGATTAAGCTTAAGTGGTAAAACAGTGATTTAATGAACTTTGCATGGCAGCATGCTGCACTTCAACCACGATCGCAAATAAGCATGGCCAGTGGGAGATCGCTATGGGAACTTTTCTGAGCCATATGGAAACAGGGGCAAAGGCTTTTGAGGCTATGGATTTTTAATTCTACTAAAAACAATTTCAAATACTTGAAAACAACAGTCCGAGTGTGAGAAAGAATGTTCTCAGGAAAAAAACAGACAGCTCACCAGGTGCTCTGTGTGTGTGATGCAGACAGTAAACAAAACAATGTAAGAAAGGGATGCATCCGCTCGCCAGACTGCTTTTCACTTTGCCATGTATTATGTTGTGCTAACCTTTCATCACAATAATGCTCAGCTTTAAATCAATTATACTGCGGATGACCGCATCATCCAATCTAAATCGTTAGATTTAGAGTCGCTTGTTTCAGTTTGTATAATTTAATTCTCCTCTGATGATCAGGATTAAAAGACATTCTTTTAAGGCATCTAATGAACAAATACTTTATTATTTTGTTGATGCGAGAAAGGACAAATAAATCCAATTTGAACAGTTGACAGGTAAAATCTGTGCTTGCAAAAGGTGAAACTCTATTGAAAGACATTCATAAAATGTCATTCCATCATATCCAGATGCACAACACCAAAAGTAAGTGAAGTATGTTACATTTCTGGAATTTTGTAAAAATGAGCACTAATGCCACTATTGTGATTTGTTAACTTATCCCATTCATGAGGCCTAATGCACCCGACAGTGGGATTGAATCATTAAAAGATTGTAATCCCCCACTATTGTGTTCAAACAATGCTGCGTTTTAGGTTTCAAAACAGCATGTTCTTCAATAAGGAATATCCAGAATGCATTTCCTGACCTCTTCTTGAGTCATTTTAATTATATATTTAGTCCTTAACTGAGTGAAAGGCACAATATGTAATTTTCGCCGCTAGAGGTCGCTTATTCAAAATAAAGATGTACCTTGATGACGCCGTGAATGAGCGTGGAATCATGGGAGTTGTTGTTTTCACCTCCACAGCCGATAGAAAAGTAACCCGATGGGACTCAGGCAGAAATCATATTCATGGATGAGCTGTATTACAGTTTTATTAACGTTACTGTAGTATGAAGCAGGTTGAGCCGAGAGTCGTGGAGCAAAACGAGGCAGCTGGAGCGAATGCTAATGTCTCGATTCCAGCTGAGCTTTTATTATGCTTATGATGCAGTCGACTGTTTCCACTCTTTTCGTTGCGTATGTGGGGTGTTTTACATGGTTAAAACAGTCATACTAAATACATTTCAGTGTGTTGAAAGTTGTTATAGCGTTACTCTGTGCGTTCGCTCGTGGCTGGTATGAGACACTTGTTGCACTTTGCAGTAATCTAGATCAATATTACAATATCATAATATTAAAAACTGGACTTGTGTTGCAAAATGACATGCAATTCATGTCATAACCGTGTTGAGCTATAAAACAATGAATAGTTTTCTGTCGATAAAAGTATCCAAACAGTTGCTTACTTGTCTATTAAAACACATAATATATTAAAGTATCTTTGGTGTTTCCATGGTTATGGAAATTGAGGGTAACGTGGGTATGACGTCCCTGACAGACGACGCAAGGCACGGTCCGTAACACTGGTTAAAATTGCTGATTTATCTGGATTTAAACATTGTTGGAAACATTTGGTATAATGTTAGTGCACACGTCAACAAAATATATATAACATTGTTCTAGTGGTTTTTGGATATTTTAATAAAAAAATCGTACATATTGTGCCTTTTAGTGAACTGAGGCAGAGTGAAAAATGAAGCCAGTCGAAATAGTGGAGAGATGTTTGATTCCTAGAACAAATTTTTAAAACTTTTTAAAAATATGGATATACCTCTCAGGATCACCTATCACCATGCCAATCACCTCTGCGCACTACGTTTCCCATAATCCTCCCTGGCCATCACCTGCACACTCAATCAACACACCTGTCTGCCATCATCCTCATCTACCGCTCTACATAAGCCAGCGCCACACGCACAGAGATGGTCTGGTCTATGACTAGGACTCCATCAAACATTGTATGGATTGCTTACCTGTGTATTGTTTCTTTGTCTCCGCTACCTCCTGGTATTATCTCCTGTCTCCAGTTCTTCCAATGGTAATCTCCAAAGACCTGTAAAAGAAAGTGTAAGACTGTCATTTAATCTATTCAGCTGGAATCATCTTAAAGTGTGTGTGTGGTGCATAGACTGTAAAAACGGCCAGTCGATGAATTGCAGTTTAAGTCACTTCCGTGTTGGATTGGCTTGGTGTGCTGCAACTCACCTGGACTGTTTGCAATATCCTCCTCTGCTCTGTTGTCTGCAAAAGCCTTCACTCACCGTGTGCATATTTGTTCATCAATAAACCACATTTGTGTTTCACTGTATATCTATGAGTCTGTGTTTTCCTGACAGAAGACCAGACCCTAACGGATAAACAACAACCATGAGCTCCATTTCGTCCGATCCAGCTACTCTGCTTCTCTCCATAACCCAAGATGGCCGCCCGATTGAGTTCTATGTTGGAGTTCCTTCAGCTCGCCCACCAGGTACCATGGAACGATGAGAGAATGAAAACGGTCTTCTTGAGTGGTTTGGATGACCTGCTCTTTCTACAAGTACCAGCAAGTGCTACCACAGGTACTCTAGCTCAATACATAGATTACGTGCTGTGGTTTGTCCTTCACTGTTGGCGAGGTTGTTGAAGACGCCAGTCCCACTCAGTCGCTGTCTCCCCAATCCACACCAGCCCTCCTGGTACCAGCGTTTATGTTTTGTTTTTTCCCATCAAGCTCATTCCAGACCCAGAGTTCAGAATCAATCCCATTACGGCCCATTCAATTTAGTTTCAGTCCTTGATTCCGTACGAGAGTTTTCCCCAGACCGAGAATCCGCTCCAGAGAGTGAAATCCCCAAATCCACTCCAGAAAGTGAAACCCCTGATCCTGCTCCAGTAAGGGAAATTCCAGAGCCCAACTCGGAGAGCTATTGCACTGTCCATTATGGCTCTAACCTTTATGTGAGTCTGGGCCACACACAGCTCCACACCAGTCCAGTGATGGCTCCAGCCCATGAACCCGCTCAAGAGTCCGCTCCGGTTCACAACCCCATAGCTCCTCCCAAGAAAACGTTTTGGGCGGGAACCATAGTGGTCGAGCCTAGCTTCCGGGTCAAAGCCACGGAGGCCGATCCTCCCTGGGCCCCTGCCCTATTCACCTGCCGCAGCTCCTGAATACGCTCCTCATCCTAGCTGGATTCTGTTGTGCGCGAAGTCACACCTTCCGGAAGGGGGGAGTACCATCAGGATCACCTATTTTTTTTACCTAGACTGTAAAAAAATATGGACGTAGTGTCCGTGACGTCACCAGTAGGTTTCTGAAGAGCATTTTTGAAGCCCATAGTGTGCGGAGCCGGCTGTCGCCATTTTGGCAGCACGTCACCAAAAATAGGCAAAGAGGCGGGATAAGCTGAGGTGACGTGACGCTAACAGACAGACAAACTGCTAGTAGTGACAGCAGCGGGAATCCACCTGTCACTCAAGTGGCCACGCCCTAATTACCTAGAACTTTAAGGCTTAATATAATTTAAACGGATTAGTTATAAAAAAATTCACCCCCTCTCTTGTCATGAAGGGCAAAATTAGCTATATAGACCAAAGCCACTTTTTGTACCAGGCTGTAAAAAAAATAAAAATAATTCTGCTGTAAAGTTGGGCATATTAACATGGGGTCTATGGGACTGACTCTCTTTTGGAGCCTGTCTCTAGCGGCCAGTCGATGAATTGTAATTTAAGTCACTTCCGTGTTGGATTCAAGAGAGAGACCGGAAGGTTGCCGCTTGGTGTGCTGCAACTCACCTGGACTGTTTGCAATATCCTCCTCTGCTCTGTTGTCTGCAAAAGCCTTTACTCACCGTGTGCACATTTGTATTTCACCATTTATCGATGAGTCTGACAAACAATACTTAAGGCAATGAGAAAAAAGTCATTTCATGTAAACAACCAACATGATATCAGCGTATCTTGAGGTTTTCCTGAAGTAAAGGTATCAACCAAGTCACACGATTAAATAAAATACAATAAAATCTGTCAAAGTTAATGCATTAACAGTCAGAGTCACTATTCTTATGGGCAGCGCTCTTACACCTTGAGAAAAATGTACAAAAATGGTACCTTTAGAGGTACAACAGCTTGTCACTGGGGCAGAACCCTAATGTTAGTACATTAATGTGTGCAGTATGAAGGTATACGTTTTAACTTAAATATGCAAGGCTTCCAGTTTCAGCCACTTCCAGTAATTTCAGCTTTTCAGCTATCAAACTATTAATCATAATTCCAACGTTTTTTCGCGCAAATCATTTTACCATTTACTGCACTTT